>NC_084980.1:10018640-10331211 GCF_963691925.1 Scomber scombrus
AGTCCTGTAATGGGTCATATTTATCCACATGTCAAATATAGATTTTTGTTCCAAAATTCTGTTTATTGAACTTTGAAGTAATTTGATGAATAAAAACTAATTATTGCATTGTTTTTGAAAGCATCCTCTTTCTACTTTTAGTGCCTAAAACCATTGCACAGTACTGTATATAGATTTTATTTTTTCTTATTGTTATAGTTTTACAAATGCTGGAATTAGGACTTATACTCCATTTAAAACAGAGGTTTGTGTTAAGTTAATTTAGTGATTTTGGACTGACGCTGCTGCTGTTGCACTTCTGCTATGCAGCCAGTAGACAGTGTTACTCAAATCCTATAAATCATATACACAATATGCAGTGTAAAGACAGTTAGGAGTATATTAAAGCTAATAAAGCTAACGTACAGTAAGTTTGAGTAGAAAACTGATGAAAAAAAGGTTGATGAAAGTGGCTGACAGATAATTGGTGTGCTGTGAAACCAAAACTGTGAGGTAAAGGATGCTAATAAAATCTATAAAGTTGAAGCTAACAGTCTGTTTAGGTGATTATGATTTGTGGGTTTGTTAATACTAGCAACCGCTTTCACCTTACACATTACAACAATTGATCTGTTGTTAACATAAAAATATTGATTAGTGCAAATTTAAGTTCAGTTTATGCAGTGATGCCTGAGGCTGTTTGTACTGGATTAAACACCATGGTGTTGACATACAAAGCTGCTGAGCAACGCCTGTACAGCTAATAGGTCACAGCTCAGGCTATGTCTTTTCTCTGCTCTTAAGACATCAGGACACATCATCCTCTGCCGTGAGTCATATCGTCTCCTCCATATTTATTTGTCCCTTCCACATTTCTTCTTCTCCTAGCACTCACTTCATCTCAAATCATTGTCTTGCTGTCAAAAGACTAATGTAGGAGTGCCATAGCTCTTAGGTTTACATCCTGTTATACTCCGCTGCTTTAATAGAGGTTACATATGGGTTTCTGTTGCATTTACTGTGGCAATTTAGTTTATAAATGAAAAATTGAAACCCTCTACTTGTCATTATGTTGTGAGTCAAAACATGTTGGGATGATGCATGTAAATTACTAACACAAATTTCTATGCTCGTTTGGTTAGAACAACAAAAGCACTGGTACGAGGCCATAAACTTTGCGATTCGTCCCTCCTACAACTCCTACCGAGCATCACATTGACGTTTCCAATTCTGGGATTATATGGTTTTTCCACATGTAGACATTTCCAGATCTCTGTTCATTTCTGTGGGTGTAAGTCAAATGAAACACATGACATTTCTCATTTGTCCTGATTTGTACTTTCATTTCACAGCGCCCACATTCTGCTCGCATAATTCCTTAAAGTTAAATAATACTGTCTGCCTCATATCCTCATATCACAGTGCCATGGGTGGTAGTAATAACCAGGCTATTGAGTGATACTGTGATGCAGCCTTTAAATGAATCTATTTGTGGAGCCTGTGGGTAAACAGTGTACTCTGTTATGATGATGGAAGTTGTAGGCAGAGTGCTGTTCATTAGCGTTGGTGTGGCACACTGATAACATTGTGTCATTACGAACTGATTTGTCACTTTCCATCAATTAGCTCCTGTCTTCTTCCTGTTTCATCTACCCATTCATTATTACATTTTTTCTTTCCAAATTATTGACCCGGTGACTTCAGCTTTCCTCCTCTCTCCTCTCATAATCATAATATCTATTTGTACAAATGAGTGTTTTTTTCAGCACCGTAGGTCACCCAAAGTTTAGACGAGACAGCCCTCTGGAAATATCTTGTTATTCCTAAATTACTCATATTGTTCAGGGCAGTACTTGATGTTTACACAAGAGATGTTTCTGTCCTGGAGCTGGTTGCTCTGTTCAACTCTGCTCACGAAAAAAAAAAAAAAAAAAGTTAAACCAGTAATAAGAACAATAGTTCTGTTGGCATATCTTACCAACAGCATGGATGTTCAAAAACAGGTCATGGAATCATATATATATTTCAAGGGTACACACTGAAAAAAACATACATGCTTTCATTAAATAGTCGAAAGTGCTGCCTTAGATCCTGTGCATTAATACAAGAGTTGATAAATATTCACATGTCCTACATACAGGTGCTGTCTTCAAGTCGAAAAGCAATGAATTCAATACATTAAAGAAGAATAACATTAGCATAACCAGTGTTCTATTAAAACAACACATTAATAAGATCCTTTAAAAGCTTTGGATATTTTCATCATTAAGTTTCAAACTGTTTATTTGTACATTATATTAATAATTACATGATAGATTCATCAGATATACCATGGTACGCAGCAGTTGGCTTATAAAATCATTTTACCTCAAGCATTTTCAGAGCAGAATTTGAATACTTGTAAGGCACATGACTGTTCAGCTTTGTCACTACAGGTTATAAATACCACAAACAAGCCATCTAGGTTTATTCCTCTCTTATACCTAATTGACTTTCATTTTCACCTTAGATTAATTCCCAGTGTTCAGACAAGAAAAAACACAGTTTTGCTTTTACACCAGAGCTAATACGCATTCATTCTTTGCTGTGAAAGCACGTTAATGTTGGTACTTGGAGCTGTACAGCAGTAAGTAGGAAAGGCTGGAAATGTGTCTCTCATACATTATACAACATACAATAAAAGCATTCACCTAATACACGAGCAGAAATGATTTACTTTTGAGACAGTTGATGGGTCACATTTCCTATGCATCAAAATGCGGCTGTGTCATTTGTATGATAATTTCATTTTTCATCCGAACATTAAGCTTAGAGAGATTGCTGTTGCTGTGTATTTCTGTAGTGTGGAGGACCCCCAAACACGGTAGGAGAGTTTAAATATACAGGAAAGGCATGTAACTGTGTGAATTATTTCAAGGATTTCCATCTTGTGAAATCCTGTAAGTAATTTACAGTGTATAGAAGTGAGTAAATTCTAACGAAAACCCTGTATAATTGGCTTAGTGAGCTATTTATCCTCCCACACTGCTTCTTAGCAAAGAGTCTCCAAGTCTCTTGAACACCATTCTTCCAAAATATGTTCCCTTATTGTGTTCCTCTCCTGTTTAACATGTTGATCCAAAATCTCCCACAGCTGTTTAATTGGTTTGTAATCTGGTGACTCCTAAAGCCATAGCAGGTAAATCACTTCCTTTTGTAGTCATCAAATCACTCAATGAGCCCTCATGCCCTGTATGTAAACGGCAGCATCTGCATTTATTCTGGTTTTTCCTTTCATTTTTCACCCATGTGTGTTAAATATACCTGGACTTACTTTGGTGCAGACTTGCTGTCGTTTAATTCCTTTTCATACTGCTGGCAGTTTTCTCGCTTAAGATGCTACGTTGGGTCATCTGGAAGCTGGAGTGTGACGACCAGGTGTTAGAGTAACAGGTGATACGACTGAACATTTCTCTGAACTTGGTGGACATGATGTTGTAGAGTATCGGGTTGATAGCAGAGCTCAAGTAGAAGCAAACTCCAGAGACAATGTGGACGTACCCAAAGATCTTGTGGTGATCGGATGAGGTGACTATGTAGCTATACATCAGGCGGTCCACATGGAAGGGAGCCCAGCAAAGGCCGAACACAACCACCAGCACACCTGGATAGGTATGGCAGAAAGATAGATCAGGCAAACAGAATAACACATACACACATACACACATGCATGATATTCATAAACATGTTGCGAATCATGATGTCAATCCCCACCATGTTACAAGACAATGCTGAGACAGATGTTAAGTTATAAATATTGAAATGTAAAAATATGAAAGCCCCAATGGATAAATACTCATATCCACACACACATACACATAATCAATTAAATTGAAGTTCTCTGCCCCATGGCAACATGGAGAAAGCATAATTGAAATGGCACCTACACAGCATTTTGGTGACTTGTACATTGCGTTTGTTCAGCTTCTGTTTTTGGGATCTGGAGAGACTTTGTTGTCCAAAGGTACACCTTTTGTCAACCATGGTCAATACCCTCTCCCTGTGCAGCCGCAGGCCAATAAGTAGGTAGAGAATGCTGATTATCAGCATGGGCAGGAGGAAGAAGACCAGCGTGGAAATCAGGATAATCAGGTTGTACATCCATTCGGGCTTGACCAAACCTGAGGATTGAGATGAATTTGTATTTTAGCAACAGTATGAAGATTTGAGTCTGGGCATGATCCCAGGTGCACCACAGGTGTTATAGCTACCACTGCAAAGGCTTTTCTATATGCAAATGCAGCAATAATAAAATGTAAGTTCTATACGTACAGCAGATAGCAGATCCAGGAAACTGTCTTCCAAACATTGGAGGCAGAGCCTTAATCCCATGCAGACTGGTGTTGGGAACAGCACATATCATGGACAGCACCCACAGCATGATGATGACCCTCTTGGCATGGGTACGCGTGGTCATATATTTGACTTTCAGTGGGTGCACCACCGCCATGTAGCGCTCAACACTGAGTGCTGTGACATTGAGGATGGAGGCGAAGCACACAGTCTCGAACAGGAAGGTTTTGAAGTAGCAACCACCCTCCCCAAGCAGAAAAGGGTAGTTCTGCCACATCTCGTATATCTCTAACGGCATGCCAATCAGCAGCACTAGCAGGTCAGATACCGCCAGGCTTAGCAGGTAGTAGTTAGTAGGTGTCTGCATCACTCTGTAGCGCAAAATGACTGTGCAGGTCAGGAAATTGCCCAGGACGCCCACCATGAAGATGGCGAGGTAGGTGACGCTGACCGGAATGAAGTCAGGGGACCTCGGAAGCCCCAGGTACCTGACCAGGAACTCCTCCTCACTCAAGCACATGTCATCCAAATCTCTGGTGGTAGCATTGGCCAGTAACCAGGAGATACTCATCCCACACATCATAGCAGCCTCGGGGCAGCCTGTGCCATTGAATACTGTGTCCCCAGATGTGGAAAGATCTGCAAGGGAGCAGTTCAGCTTTGGCATCTTGGTGATTGGCAAGAAGGTTGGTTGGATTCTAAACCTAATGGGAAGAACAGTGAGACTATTTTAAAGGGGCATTCTACTGTTTTAACAAATGCAGTTCAGTTTACTTGTCCTGAGGAGTGCAGTTCAGCCTGTGAAAACAGTTGTGTAGTGTTTGGCTGAAAACAGCTATTTATCATTTTGTCATATTCAGTTTACACTCACAGTCTATAACAGAAAACATGCATTAAAGACCAGAGGTGTGGAGTTTGAAAGAAGTGGTCACCCACCCCATCCTCGATGTGGTCGCCAGGCAAGGAGGGGCTAATGTAAGACATTAGCCAATGGCTTCATGGGTATTTGTTAGATCCAGCAGATTTAGAGCTTGACCCATAGAGACGAAAACTCCCTCAAACTTTTTGGAAGTGGAATAATAAATCGGGCTCGAATACCCCTTCAATATATTTGGACCCCTATATTTTACATTTTACCATAAAAGAATCCCCCAAAGGCACTTAATACTAATATACTAATATACTAATATACTAATATACTAATTTCAACTCACCAGTTCACCAGTTCACATACAATATTCACAATACAGATTCCTAATACTAGGCAGTTGTAACTTACTGTAGCCCTCACCTACAGAAACGTATTTCAAGTTAATGCTAGTCTTAGATATGTAACTTTCTATGTTTGTCCCATAATTTTTGATACTCTTGTCTTCCTATAAAAAAAAACCAACTTCAAGATCAACAATGATGTCAGAGAGTTTGTGTATCAGTAATTTGTGTTCAGCTGAACACAAACTCAAGACTGAATTTTGTTTAGATTCCATTGGATTTGTTTATCCATTTAACATGCAACAGAACTATTAAGATAAGTTCATGTCAGTAATATAATAAAAATCACCTGTTGTTTGTGGAGTCCTCTTCTTTTTTACCAGATGAACAATATTTGAAGAAATGTAAGAAGATGTGTTATGATCATATTCCTCTGTATTCTGGAGTTTTTCCGGCACTTTATCTCGCTGCTTTAGTGCTTCACTGTGTCACAGCAGCCTCGACTTCCCGTATTTGAGTGCTGGTGTTCACTCCACCTCTCTCTCTCTCTCTTTATCTCTTTCTCTCTCTTGCTCTCTTTCCCTCTCTCTCTCTCTCTCTCTCTTCATCACCTAATCATCTTGTTTGCAGGCTTTACCATTAGCTGCCTTCTTCATCTTTCTTGGCCCCCATTCATTCCACTTCCTCTCACCTTTTTTTTCCCTCTCATTCAGATGAACACACACTCACGTGCACAGTCTTTTATTATCTTTATGAGTGAAGCCATACAGACTCTATACTATGTCATCCTCCATTCTATTACTTTTACCATTGAAAGACCACGTATTGCGCGCAGCATGAAAATTATAGTTGAAATTGCTTTGACCCTGGATTCCTGCTTCCGGAGTGTGTACATGGAGTGGGGGCGTATGGGGGAGAAAAAAACAGAATATATTTGTACACACACACACACACACACACACACACACACACACACACACACACACACACACACACACACACACACACACACACACACACACACACACACACACACACACACACACACACACACAAATCCCAAGTTGAAGA
Organism: Scomber scombrus; assembly: GCF_963691925.1. Classification (NCBI taxonomy): domain Eukaryota; kingdom Metazoa; phylum Chordata; class Actinopteri; order Scombriformes; family Scombridae; genus Scomber; species Scomber scombrus. Next base: position 10,025,235 of record NC_084980.1, read on the forward strand.
CAAAACTAACACCCAAATGAATAATTTAAAAAATCCTATTATTCTTTTCTTTGTCAAGTTGTTGAAAGAATAATCACCAATAAGGAGCTTAAAAGCTTTAGGTCTGTCAGGTTTTTCATGCATCATATTTTTTTTCTCCCTTTTTCATTCTGTTTTTGTAACTGGTGTGACATGACTGGTTGACTGGTACACTTTGGTCCAGATGTACTGTACTATTAAACTGAACGCATTGAAACTTCTGGAGTGCTGCCAAACTGTCAAGAACAATTAATAACATGATGTGGATGTGCACAACATCTCCATAATCTAATGCATGTTTTTCAGTTGCAGCTGCTGGCAGAATAAAATGGAGAAAACTCTTTTTCAGTCAAAGCCAGTTTTAACTACAATATGCTGCCTAATCATTTATAACTTGTAATCGATCTTTGTTTGAATATGGCCAAGCAGGGGTGTGTTTAGATGAAAACTCTACATTAAACCTTACATATTGGTTAGATTTTGGCCATTTGCTATTGGAATTCTTTGAATGCCTTCATAGACCAAAGTACTTGATTTGCAAGTCACATCTTGTGACCTCGAGACTTAACTTGGACTTGAAAACAGCTGTGGTACTGATTAACACATATTAACATGCTACACCAAGATAGTGAACATAATAAACATGATACCTTCCTAACATGGTAAATATGTTTGCATTATTATCATTATCATATCGATATTATAATATTCAAATGACACACCTTATTCAGTTATTTGTCTTTTTGCATTAAACATAAAGCATGTGAGTCATCAGGTATGTTACTATGTTTCAATATCGAGAAGTAAAATATTCGAATCCATGATGCTCATGGAAGTTAATTCCAAGCTGCAAAGCTAAAACAATGATTCATCAGAAGAGCACTTTGGGAAAATATTCCTGTGTGTGTTCAAGGGTGAACTGAGGAAATATTTGACATGCTGGGTATTGTTTGGTTAATAGATCAGCCCAATGAGATGCATCCTACGCAGTGCATTTACAGGAAAGCAAGGACAGGAAAAATTCAGTGTGTGTAATAAATCATCAAGAGAACGCCTGTCAGAGGGCACAAAATTTGCAGTTTTGGCTGGTTACGCAGACCCGTATGACTTGAACCCTCACACCACATCTCCCTATTTCTCTGCCTCCCTGTGCGGTGGTGCCTAATTCAATCACAGCTTTTAATCCCTAACGCAGAGGCTCCAATACTTCCCCGGCAGGAAACTGACATGCTCTGATTGGTGCCTCCATTTAGCCAAACATTAATTGGGCTTCTGTGTCAGTCTGACTGAGACACAAAGTTTTGATTGTGAAGAGACTCCCTCAACATGTTCCCTGGTCAGTACTGGCTTTTTCTTAATTTGGCTTCACAGTGAGAATTTATTTGTCCTTTTCAGTGTGAAAAGTGACGAGGGCAGTTTCCCGTAAAAGCCAAGAAAAAATCTATAATTGCCAAACTATAAAATGTCACACTGTGAATCTACATGCAGTATGTTATGATCCAAAATTACACAATTATTTTTCTTTTCAAATTAAATGAAACAAAAACCGTTGATGGTTTTGGTGTTGTTTATCTCCAGCAGTTGTGCCCCTATAACGCTAAATTATCCACAGATCTTTATGTCTACAGTTATTATTGGAACTATTTTCGATTAATGATGTAGTCATCAATCAGTTTGTACCCCAAACAAAATTCCACTCACTGTCATTGTTTTGGTGTGGCAGGCCAAAATCTCAAGAGGCATATTTATCTAATCCTGGCTAAGAAGAGAGCTATCCACATGGATAGAGACCATCAGACCTCTAGTGGGTGGCAACATAAATCTGAGGGGTTGCAAACTGGTTAAGGAAGAAGAAGAAACAAAAGAAATGTCCTTGCTTTGTTACTATCAACACTTACTACTGCAGTGAATCAGGGACTACGTGTCCTTCATACCAAACTCTATATTTTTTAAACTGTGCAATATTGTGCAGTTATCTGCATAAATTACACAGTTGCAGTGAGAAAAGAGCACAACATCAACATTGCAAAAAACAATTTGTATTATGTATATCAACCATATAAATCAAGGAACAGAAGACATATTAGCACACAAGGAATGAAAGATCCGCTCCTATACAAATAAAGATTGATTGATTGACCTGTACAGCCTTGACTTGCAAGTTTTCATCCACGTTACCGGAAGTGGAAACATGTGATGCCAGACAGATGATTTTCCTCTTTGTATTACATTCTGCCACATACTGCCCTTTCACCTTCGTGATAAGAAAAAAACTAATCCAGTGTGGTTGAAGAATAGCAAAGGAGGTGAAGGAAACAGATTTGAGATTCTATGATAGTTTGTTTGTTATTTTTTGGACATGTGGTGTTCAACAGCAGCGTGATATAAGAAAAAGTGTCCCAGTCATAATGTTGTATGATCGCTCCGGTTGCACTTTTTAAAAATATATTATATAGAAAGGTGTATCTGATGAAGGCGGCTCACAGTGTGACATTTCCTCCATACCAGCATCGTTTTGTTTGCACAATCCTATAAGAAAGGATATCGGAAGGATTTATGTCAGACTCAGGAGAATTTATTTTAATTGCAGACAGCTCCTCTTGGGCTCCACCTGTGCCAGAGGCTGCATGAAGGAATCAACATAAAACCCATCTTGGACTCAGTGCAGTTTATGTTTGTTATCATTTTGTTAATGGGAACATGCTTACTTATCACCCACTTGCAGATTCAATTTATTGTTTGAGGAGGAGTCCTTAAAATGTGAACTCTGTCCAAAACGAACGCTGTGATAGGTCAACAGCTATAAACAGCTCCTGAAAGCTTCCCACCGCTCTTCTTGTGCATATTCAATGGATGTACACTTTTGCTAATCCACTAATCTACTGTATAGTATTTTCATGGTTAACTGGCCAGGGAATTTTATTACAGGGTAAGTAATTGTGTGCTATTTCACAGTGAGAGCTTAATTACATATTAAAATGCCTTAAAAAAGAAAGAAAAAACAACACTTGTGCTAAAACTGCTACCTTGAAAACACATATAAACTCACTAGGTTCATTCTTTTTTTTTTTTTTAAAAAGAAGAAGAAGAAGAAAGGAAAGACAAAAGTTAAAATTTTAGTTACTGACAATCTTTAATGAAGGGTCACTTGTACACTGATAGCAGAAGGGTACTTAGACGCTGGCATTTTTACAACAGTGACTGCATCTACTTTTACACAAATCTGACATTTAAGAGCACTCTCTCAATGTTTCTAATTGCATCTTTAACATACTAACATACCCTCCGCATGCACCACTGTTTAATGAGTCAATCTATTATAAAGGCCAGTGTCTGTCTTTACGTCCCCCCTGTGAGTCAGTCCGACCAGCACGTCTCCATCGCAGTGTCCATTATAAACGGAGACACAGTTGGGGAGACTGTGGAGTGTGTCCTGTGTCACACTGTGTTTAGTGGCTCTTCAGAGGTGCAGCTGCTGGGTGCACAGTGGAGAAAAATCCCCTGATAAACACATAGAGGGTAAAAAGGCATTCTGACTTCGACTGGTGTTTCAGGAGTGCGTTTACAGACTTATTTCACATTGATTTTACATTGTATGAATCTGTAAATGCACAATAATGTGAATATGGTATTAGTGAGATTATTAAACATTTGAATCAATTATCCAACAAAACATTCTCCTCTAATGTCAGGATGTATAGGATGATGTCACATTTGGCTTTGGGATATTTTGAATAGAACATTGTTGTTGTTTTAATTGTTCACTATTCTCTGGTGTTTTATAGAATAATTAGATGCAGCAACATTGCACATTAAGAAAATATTGTAAACAACGCACGCACACACACATACACACAGAAGAATGCAGAATATACGCCAGGTTTCATAAGCTGTCAGCAATTTACATCAGTCCATGAAGACATCATCAGAGGGAGCTATTAAAAAGCTTAAACCTTGGCAACAGAAACAAACTGTCAGCATTAAACTGACATATAACCAATTTATAAAATGCAAAATGTAAACAGTTTCCTCTTAAGACTTCCAGCACATGTGGAGGAACATTAGTGATTTTGGAGTCATGTTTCTGGTGAATGTACAGTGTATATAATGTTTATTCTCCTTTTAGCTCTATTTTAGTGTCCTATCTAAAATAGACAGGAAATGTCCCCTCATCTGCTAAAAGCTCCTCCATGTCCATCAGCTATTCATTATATTGTGTTTGTTTGCTGTTTGGTGCTGGGCGGGTATAGCTGCACAGGTACATGTTGTATATTTTCTTCCTTCATGGGTTTTTTTCTGAAGTGAAAGACATGGATGCTCTTGTTTAGCAGCTGGATTTTCATTACAAGAGGGCTTTAAGGCAGTGGTATTTTTTCTTTTTTAATTTTTTACCAACAATAACATTATACACATGCAACTAACATGATTCATGACTGACTTAAAGAGGTACTCCAGAAATTTGCTGAGCTCACAAGAGACATTTTTAAAAGAAGTAAGAAGGTCAAATTCGTCTACCTCTTTCAAACATCTCCAGTAATAAATGTAGACTTTGTATAAAAATTGAGTCTCAAGTCATGGCTGAGATACATCAGTTATTTTTTACACTGTAGAAAGCTCCTCCAGAGTCACAAAATACATTATACTGTTTTCAAAGGTTGAGCAGTTCTCTTTGTGACAAATAGATTGAACTTCATTTGTAAAACTGGTGGAGTTTTATAATATCATAAACTACAAAAACTAAATTTAATCATTTCAGGGCGTGTTACCCTTTCTTCCTTTAACAGGCCTTGGATCAGTGCCATCTGAGAAGCCGCTACAACATCTGCAAAACTCTTGCTTACACAAATAGACATGTTTGTAATAATAGACATAAATGTGGCAAATGTGCTACTGCACTAAATATGAGGGGACTTTCTATATACAGGAACTTGCATGAGTCACTGTTTTTTAGATTTAAGCCTTCTGTCAGTCAATTTTCTTAAATGCACACATGTTCACACACCATCCCCACAACACTGCTGCCATGTGTCAACCTGATGACAATGACAAAAACACAAATAAACTAAAGGATCCTTTTATAAAAGAAAATGTTATGCTCTCAATATCCAGTCACTAACACTAACACTGTGATGAGAAACATCATAGTTTAATTTCTCTTGATGGACCACTTACTTTTGGTCATTATAAAATAACAATGACCCTTGTACTTATGTAAACCTCTCAAAATCCAATTTGAACCCTTATCAGTGCTTATGCTATCCACGCTGAAAACAACACGTACACAAGGATTCAAGTCGACAGCTAGAATATTTATATTAGAGTTTAAATTACATATTTGTGTCATGCTGATAGACTGCTAGTTTGAAACTAAATCACACTGATGGAGGTAAATACATTCATGACAGTCTTTTCATTTAGCAGAAAGCCTTGAATGAAGACTGAGCGCCAACAGGGTGTTTTCAAAAACAGAAAACACTGCATGACAGTGAACAGGCACACTTCAGGACGACCTGACGTCACCTAAGGGTATATGCTAGATCATTTACTCAGCATGGCATACTGCTGGTGCAGTTCAGCTATCTGTCTGCTTCAACGGCTCAAAACTGCGTAATCCATAATTATGTTTATCCCCACTTCTGCAGAGGTTGTAAGACTTTCTGTCATACTAACTTGAATGGAACAGGCAGCAGTGACACCATCATACTATTGCCTCTCCAAACTTGGGTATAAGCTTTTTTTAGATTCAGACACAGTTTACAAAAGGGCATGTGGCCTGGGTGCCAACTATTCACTCACTTCAAACACTCTCATAACTGGTTCTTAAGGAAATTCTTCAGAAAATGCCTGTCAGGGATCAGATGATGGCGCAGTTTGACGTGATGGTCTGGTTCTGCTCTAACAGAAGCTCCCAGTTGTGGGAAAATTGCATGACAGTATTGAATACACAACTGTATGATAAACAGGGAGCTTCATAAACGATCTCCTTGTGGAAAATAATAGAGAGATGATGACCCTCTTCAATTGAGGACATGGGGTGGAAGGGCAACAAGGATGTCGGCTTCCTCACGTTCACAATGCGAGAATGAAGGCTTTCCAAATCAATGCTGGGAAATAAGACAAGGTGTGTTAGATTTGCTTTGCTGAGTTAATTCTGCAAAATTATTACATATACTTTTTAATATTTCTAATCCCTTTAATGTTTGTATGCCTTTGTTTCTCTGCTATATAGGCAAGGTTCAGTTTTTACCCTCAAAATGAACTTTTGATCTTTCCTCCAACATTACAGAGCAGGGTTCAGTAACCCCTGTGCACTATGGCCATTATAATAACATGACAGCATCCTTTACAAGTCGGCTTCTCATGGGACAAACACTGAGGGCGAGCCTACGTGCCTGTGGCAGACTACATACAGAACATAACCAAGTCCTCTCTGTCTTTTCATTATGAGGCTGAATAGAAAAATACATCCTATTCACATGACATCTCTGTTTACTTTGCCCCCCAGTCTATGACTCCATCAATTGATGAAGCTGTCACATTTTCATAAATAATGCCAATACTATTTAAAAAAAAAACACTATAACACTTTTCAAGACAGCACTATGTCACAGCATGAAAAGACAATAACACATACAAGAAGCAACAACATAAATTGACATATATCTAAAATTATATATAAGGTATCGTGAATAAACATCCACCATAGCTCTGTGAGGCAAATTTAAGCAAAGCGAAATTACATTTTTACTCATTACACATTTTGTTTCTTTAGTTCTTATTATATATTTATGTATTTTTTTTATCAAAAATGCTTGTATACACAATAAAGCACTTTGCCTGGAACAGATAAATGATTTCTAAATGTGTGTTGATACATTTAAATTGTGAAAAAAACGATATCTGCTACATATCAACATAATCAACAAAACACTCAAAAATCACACACATTTAATATATATATATATACTGACTTTTTTGAAGACACGTTTCACACTCTGTTCATTCAAACCCTGCTTAGAATTAGTATGTTATATGGAGTTTAGTACATGCATTTAACCTGTCTGACAGTAGGAGGCGCTCACGGTCCATGAGTGAAAACACATCCACTGAAGGTATGAGGCATATGCCTACATACTGAAGCATATAGCAGGTTGCATCATGATGATGTATATTCCCTGTGTGTCCTCATGCCAGATACAATTACCGAGTCCCACCCCAAATTTCAGTTTGAGTAAAAACCAGCCTTCTACCTCCCCTTGTTCTGTGTCACCAGCCGTCACAGGTATGAGGAAGGGTGTGGTGGGGGGCTGAAAGGGGGCATACAGTCACAAGGGCTCATCATCATCACCACCTAGCTTTGGCTGTGGAGTCATTGCTGCCACGTGCAACTTATTGCAGCCCACGTTTCTCCCAGGGGGGGTCTCGTCTGGCTAATCCACTCAAACATGAAATAAACCGTTCTCAAGGCGTTTGACTCACACAAACATGGGGCACAAGGCGTCACCCTGACCTCATTATGAAAAGGTTTCAGAGAATCTTCAACCCACAGATTGACTTCTCTGCTTCTTTCTCCAAGGTGCGGATCGTGAGGTCAGGTAAGTCTCCTGGGGGTAAGTGATGTTTGATACACAGCTCCTGCTGTTGGTGGGGGAGCTAAAACTGTTATTTTAATAGGGTAAACACAATGCAAATTTATGGAAGATTAAAACATATGGGGCCCCAAAGAGTCATAAATAGAGTCACATACAGGTGTGGCCAAAATTATTGTTACCTTTAATATTAAAAGAATGCATCATTCACAGTGTTCATATTAAAAGATATTGTATTTTTGGTGCATGTCTATGTTTGGTTTGCAGTGAATCAAAACAAAAAAATAACTGAATTCATGCTTATTCTACAAAGATATCCTGGACAAAATTATTGGTACTCTTTAGAAGTTGTAAGAAGTAATTAACTTGTAATGATACTTTAGGCACACTATTGTGTTTTAATTAGTATCAGAGGTTTTCAATCATATACTCATGCAGTCAGCTTAAAAGGAGAAAATGACTCACTCTGCTCTTTTGTGCTACTGAGTGCATCATAATGAACATTGAAAAAAGAGGGAAAACTAGAAAGTGGTCTGAAAACATTAGAAAAAAGGTAAAAGCCAACATGGTCTACGTTATGAGACCATCTCCAAAGAGCCTGATGTTTCTGTGACCACTGTTGCCAATATTATTTAGAAGTTTAAGGCCCATGGAACTGTAGCCAACATCTCTGGATGTGATCACAAGAGGAAAATTGGCCCTGGTTTCAACAGATTGCTTGAATGGACGAGAATGAACCAAGGAAAACTTCAAAACAGATCCAAGCTGATCTTCAAGTTCAAGGCACAATAGTTTTAAGACGCACCATCCGTTGTGTCTGAAAGAAAATGGGCTCCATGGTAGAAGACCCAGGAAGAACCCACTTCTAAGAGGGAGACACAAAAAAGCCAGACTGGACTTTGCCAAAATGCATGTTGACAAGCCGCAGTCCTTCTGGGAGGATGTGCTTTGGACAGATGAAACCAAATTAGAGCATTTTGTTAAATCACACCGACCCTATATTTACAGAAGAAGAAATGAAGCCTTCAAAGAAAAGAACACCATGCCTACCATGAAACATGGATGAGACTCAGTGATGTCTTGGGGTTGTTTTGCTGTTTCTGGCACTGGGTTCCTTGAATCTGTACAGGGCTCAATGAAATCAGAAGACTATCAAGAGATTTTTGGAGCAAGATATATGGCTCAGAGTCAGAAAGCTGTGTCTTAGTTGCATGTCATGGGTCTTCCAGCAGGATAATGACCCCAAACATACATCAAAAAGCACTCAAGAGTGAATGAGGAGAAAACGTTGCACCACTCTGAAGTGGTCTGCTATGAGTCTGAATCTGAATCCCACTGAACATCTGTGGAAAGAGCTGAAACTTGCAGTCGGGAGACGGCACCCATCAAACCTGAGAGAACTGAAGCACATTGGGCAAGACTTGCACTGCAGTTATTGCCTCCAAAGGCAGTGCTATAAAATATTTACTTAAAGATACCAATATTTCTGGTCATGCCATTATCATTTGTTCTATTGTGTTAAATAACATGTTAAGTTGTAAATCAAAAGCAACGTTTCAGATATATTCAATGTGAAATAAAGAATGACAGATACCATTTACTTGTCAGTTTCAAATTAATACAGAGAAAATGACTTCTTAGGGTTAGTCTGTGTATGCAAATATAGTTTTATGGAGTTCATTTGTATTCTGTGGCATACATTTCCTTTTTTAGGAATGTCTCAGGGTTGTTTTTTTCTCATAGCACCCCATAGCCAGTATCCTGGATCAGCCTCATTTAACAAGCTCGACCAATGTTAGCTAGAGCCACAACAAAGTGCTTCTAAAGCAACCATTGAGATGCCACTGCAGTAAACAAGCACAGTAAACAAATGCAATAACTAACTACTGCTTTAATTTAGCTCAACAAAGCTACACTTCACCTAGGCAGGCAGCTACTGTAATAGTTAGGCAGGTTTGTGAGCTTACATTATAGCTGGGCTTCAAAGTAAGGAGCCAGTTGTAGTGGGGACAGCTAATTTAGAGTTACCTTGGCAGCATTTTGAGTCTTAAAATGTTCCTCAGAGAAAGACACACACTGTGAAGAGTACAAACATAGTGTTGGTTGTTTTAGCCAACAGGAGCTCGCTAGATGGCAAGCAGAGGACACGATTTGTTGAAAGGTGAGGGGAAGGTGGGAACACCGCTCTCATGAAAAGTCACAATATGAAATAAAAGTGTCATTAGGACAAATGCCATTATAAAATAAAAAGAGACATTTGAAAAATCGCATTTTGAAGTAAGACATTCTGTAAAGAAATAAAATGCCAATAAAACTTGAAATTATTGTTGAAAATTTTTTGTTAATCCTATTTATTCCTATGAATGTGTATTTCATGGTGTCATATTTATTTAAATATTGAACACCATATGTAATTTGCGAATAAGCAACAGACAGCATTATGTGACATGTTACGTGTACTTTTTATGTTCCCATAAAGAAAATTTGACAATACAATATCAGCTGTGTTGAAAAAAAGTATACAATATCTGACCACTATTTGCCCTGTTTTGACCAATAAAAATTACAGTAATCATCTTAAGAATTTATAATACATCACCCTTTGTGGCATTTTGGAGTTGATCTGCTCGTAACGTGTCCACGGTTCTAACAGTAAAGGACGCATGCCCTCTTGTATTGGTTAAATTTAGCCTCAGGGAACATACGCTCAGTCTCTGCAGCAATCTGGTCAGCCTGCATGATCATTTTTGTGCTTGAATGGAACCTGAAGTGGAGGACGCTGCCTTACTCAAATAATTTTGCAGTCTGTGCAGGGTGAGGAAATACTGTGTTAAAGTGTGGAAACCATCTGACACCAATTACTTCACCTGCGATGGGAGTGGAGAAGCTGTCGGATAGTGTGGCAGACACAGCTTAACTGGACACTTTGTCGGGCAAAATCACCTGTGATAAAGGGGTCAAACACCTTCAGGTTTCCTGGATACTGATCATTAGTAAGTGTTAATAATAGATGTAGAAAAAGCTCTGTATGTCACGTACCTTGCCATGAGAGACTCAGATATGCAGCATGACCAGAAAATGAATTACATGACAGGCCTGCTTGCATTTACATATTCGTATAACATTTTTGCATTTAGTTGTGTGGAGTGTGAGTAACTGACACATGTGTAATAACCACTGGGCTGCTTCACTTTGACCCGCTGTGACTGTAAAAAGTGAAAGCATTTCTCCATTTGAAAGTATGTGGGGGCCAATCATCCATTAACAACCAGCGTTGAGCTCTTGGTTAAAACAAAAATATGTTTACAAGACAGTACCAGCGGCATAAACAGCAGACGTGCTGTCTTTCACTCTCAGTGCTCTGTTATCTAATTTGTCTGGGTCCTGTTTGATCATGTCCCTGCTCCATCTCAGCTGATGGAAAACAATTGTGTGTATTCATTTTCTGCCTCCACTATTCCCTTCTCCTCTCCTGTGCCTTCCTGTGGGAGCCCAGTTGCCTGCACTGTGGACTGGTGAGGGATGTGAACATAGAAAATTAGCAAACACGCCAAAGTCAGTAATTGTTAAATTGCAGCAAATGGACCCCATGTGATCCAGGCAAACAAACTCAGAAATCAACAAACCCTATACCCAGACTCAGTTTATCTAAATTCCAATACTATGCTCAGTAATGGAAAAACACTGTAGAAATGCCATTTCAAATAGACCCCAATGTAATCCCCAGCCCACTAGGGTCCATTTAATCAATGCTGCAGACATAGAGCATAGAGGAGGAACCGTCTGCAAATGGAAGTGGAGTTCTGAGTCAGCTCACAGGAGATTAAAAAGTAGAGGTGGATGAATAATGGAGGAGAATGGTGGGAAAATTGCCGAATGTGGCGAATCATCAATAACACCTCCTGTGAATAATTCTGAAGGAAAAAGACTTCTGCTGAAAAACATTTTAGTGCCCACTAAAATGGAATTGTTCTTAATTAGTTTTTGCTGTGTGTGGCCTCACTCTCTGGATAAGCACTCATTATTTCACAAGCAGGCTCCACTCATTTTCAGCTTAGATTACCTGCAATCCTGAAATCTCATGCTGAAATCCCCCATTATTCAAGTTCCTGTGAAATAACTGACAGCTTTCCTCTGATTAGCTGTGAAGTTTGGGGAGTCAGAGGAAGTGCAGCTGGTATGTGGTGGAGCTCTACACAACCCAACTCCAAGCTGTGGCTGACACTCGCAGCATCACAAGGAGAGTCGTTTCTGGAGCGGTTTCAGTGAGACAAACATGTCGAGCTCACCCAAACCGACACACATTCATATTCGCTCAGTCAGTGGTACACAGGCCAACATGCTGACAGCAGTCTATGAAAAGCCCAGCATCGCCTGTGCCTTTAAACACCAGCCAACAGCCAGCTACCTGTCTGAGCATAATCATGAATCATTACTTTTCCAGTCGATAAAGCACAACGCCACTCCTGCACCATTTCATGTCTTTTTTTAAATATTCAGACAGATGCAGAATTGTGTGAGGGATCTTTTCCTGATTGTTTATCCCTCGTTATCTGTCACTGTTGTCCCCCATTAACTTTGTCCCCCAGTGTTTTGTTGACAGATCATTTTCTGGTTTTCAGCCCAGAAGAATGTAGATCAACTAAAAGTTTTTGTTCTTGTGAAATGAGTGAATTGTCTGCATTTTATGGACTGGCTATTTAACAGCTTTGCCACAACTGTGCTGATATTTTTATTGTTGCATAGAGACTAAAGAGGATAAATAAAAAGTTAAATGATCAGCTAAATCATTAAAACCACCTGCCTCATACTGCGTAGTCCCCATCATGGCCCCCAAACAAACTGACCCATCGATGCATGGACTCCACAAGACCTTTGAAAGTTTCTTCTGGTATATGGCACCAAGACATTAGCAGGAGATTCTTGAGATCTGAAGAATTACGAGGCCAAAGTAACACCTTGAACTCTTTCATGTTCCTCAAACCATTCCTGAACAATCTTTGCTGTGTGGCAGTTTGCATTATCCTGTTGAAAGAGGCCAATGGCCATCGGGGAATACCATTGTAATAAAGGGGTGTATCTGGTCTGCAACAGTGTTTGGGTAGGTGGTGCAGGTCAAAGTAACATCCAAATGATTGCCAGGAGCCAACGTTTCCCAGCAGAACATTGCTCAGAGCTTCACAGTGCCTTCAATGGCTTGCCTTCTACCCTTAGTGCATCCTGGTGTCATCTCTTTCCCAGGTAAACCATGCCCATACACTCAACCGTCAACATGATAAAATAAAACGTGATTCATCAGACCAGGCCACCATCTTCCATTGCTCAGTGCCCATTGTAGGCGCTTTCAGTGGTGGACACTGGTCTTCATTTCTCACACGCATCGCCTATCACCCTGTTGCAGGTTCACTGGTTGTCCTTCATTGGACCACTTTTGGTAGGTACTGACCACTATATATAGGAAGACCCCACAAGGCCTGATGTTTAGTAGATACTCTGACCCAGTTGTCTAGCCATCACAATTTGGCCCTCATCAAAGTCGCTCAGATCCTTATGCTTGCTCATTTTCCTGCTTCCAACACATAAACTTTAAGAACTGACTGTTTACTTGCTGCCTAATATATCCCATCACTTGACAGATACCATTTTAACAAGATAACCAATGTCATTCACTTAGCCTATCTGTAGTTTTAAAGTTTTTGGCTGATCAGTGTATTTAAACCTGAAATACATTAATATGCTGATATGGTGTTAGCAAACAGGTGCTTATGTACACCTCCTGTTGAAATGAAGCAATCTACTATTCACTCTCCGTTTGGTTTTATTTGTATTTCTGAGGAATATATCTGTCTCTTCAGCTGTTAAAGGCTCCTCTCTGTTTATCTGGTTCTTTTTTTCTGTCTGCCTTTGGGTGGTGGGTAGGTAGCTTTCACTGATAACAGCTGCTGGTGCAGACCAGAAAACCAAACCAAAGTGCTGAAAAACAGTTAAAAAAAATAAAAATAAAAAGTTTATTTCCTTATAGTTTAGTCTTAGTTAGTTTTGTATTGTTGCCAATACAGATTTACAGAGCCAGATACCCAGTTTTCAGAAAAATAAATACCTGGCAATCCTTGGCAAAAAAACATCAATTATACCAATATAACAGGTTATGAAGTAAAATGTGGCTGCCATTATACAAATTGAGCAAGGGGATATGTCATTTCCAGCTATCTTCTGTTTGTTTTATAAAAAAGAGTGTGAAAGAGTATTTTTGTGCAGCAGACAGAATATTTATTTTTTTGAGTTTTTCAATGATTACCGGGCGTTTATTTTTGGGAAACCAGATGCTTAGGTCTGTGACTCAAAAGTAATTATAATACATGAAAGACAATCACTAGAGCTACGTATAGCTGCAAATTCAGGTGATAATTCTCTTTGGGTCCATCAAGATAGAAATCTTTCACAGACAGGTAGATATAGTTGCATGACTTTCTGCAAGCATATCTAAACTATTATGTTCAACTGAGGTTCAAAGTTTAGCAGAAAATAGCAAAAACCAATCTCACCATTTATCAACTCGTCTACAATTCCATGACAACTGTGAACTCCATCAACTGATGAAAATAAAGCGATGTAATCAAAGGTGTGTCTGTTTTTTTATGTTAAAGTTTAATTTATTTTTTCTGGAATAGATTGCACTTTAACATTACAACCAGAAGTTACTGATGAGTTATTGGTTGGATTGAAACAGATTTTACTTAAAAGATTCCACTTGTCAATGACTTGCTTATAAAGCCACATGTTCTCTGCAGTATGTTATTGTAAATTATGCCTGCAGAAAGGACAGCTGAATACATATGAATAAGGACTATTTTTTATGTTTTTTTTTTATTCACATGATTGATGTTTTGTAAAAGACAGAAACATACAGCATACATTAGGCATAAGCCGAAAACATCACTAAGGAAAACGTCTGCATTTGTCGAGCACAAATCCACAAGTATGACATGCACACAAGTTATATGTGCTTGTGCATAATATACACATATACACACACACACACAATGTGGTGTGCTGGACAGACTCCATAATTCAAGTAGTTTTCAGGAGACAGTCTGGCTTGGTGGAGATGTTCTGTCATCCCATCTTGTCAGCTTAACACTGCTGTCCCGCAGAGCTCGTTTTCATTCCCTCCACCTCATCCTTGGCTCTTCATGTCTCCTCTCCATGCTCTGTAAAATATGTATTTTTCCCCCTGAGGTAAAGAACTGATTTCTCATCTGCAGCAGGATGGGAAGGCTCTCCAGAGCAGCAATCCTTTATTCCACCTGTCACAGCAACAACTGAAGCACACACAATCCCAGTCCAGTCAGCAAAAAGCTTGGGATTTGACTGCCGGTTCATCATATCAGAGGAGGTCAGAGGCTGCAGTGGAACAACACCTGAAGACACAGCATGGATGAACCTGAGGGCATGACTACATGGGGCCCATCTGTAGTCAAAGAGATACAGTCAGATGCTCCCCCCCCCCCCCCCCCCCACAAAAGGACATCAAATATAATCGGCTTGGCACACTCTGCAATCCCCATCAGTCAAATGTTTGCTTGTCAGGATATTTCATAGTAATAGAAAAAACATGGCAGTGATATTGGATTTTTTTAATCCATTAACTTGTTGAAATTCCTCTCTACACTGTACGCTTTGAGATACTGGAGGAATTTAAGTACTGACGTGAGGCTGAATTCACAAGTAGAATTTTGTCCAAAACACTCCTTAGTCTGTGAGGAGCTTCTTAGAAAATATACACAAACAAGCAATTTGCAGCCAATGAGGGATATTTAACAAATACAGCAGCAGCAGATTTCTGCACTTGTCATTATTTACATGAACTCTTCATAATGACTGTACCGATGCTGCCTCGAAGGAGAATGTCTGTCCTGTTTTTGTCTTAGTTTGAATATAGGTGGTTAAAGAGAGCTGTCCATCATTGGTTTCAGTAGTGCAGGCTGACCCAAGCCTGCTGGGAACTGAACTGTAGTTAATTAGTGCACAAAGCCGGGGGGACAAAGAAACTTTGGGGGGGCTGAGGAGCTGAGTGGGGGGGCTGAAGATTTGGGAGAGGGGGATTGGGGGTGGGTGAGTGGGAGGGCGGTGAGGGGGTCTTGAGTTTGTAGGGAAGAGGGACTTTTGGGGGGAAAACTTTGTGTGTGTGTGTGTGTGTGTGTGTGTGTGTGTGTGTGTGTGTGTGTGTGTGTGTGTGTGTGTGTGTGTGTGTGTGTGTGTGTGTGTGTTCCTCTGTGTAGGGGTACAGCAGGGGGGGTTGAAGCAGTGGGAGGGAGGTGGGGAAGGGGGGACAGACAGATGAATTAGCAGTGTGAAGGGGAGCCTTGTGCCTGAGCTGAGAGCCTCTCCCTGCTGGAGCCCGCAGTGGGACAAAAGACCGGGTGGGTCTGGTGGAGAGGGACCTCAAAGGAGAGACTGTGTGACAGAGACTGCAAAAGGTCAAAGTATGACATGAACTAACGAGGGAAGGCAGTCTGTCAAGACATTGCTTTGCACTGAAGATATCACTTTGACTTGTAGTAAACTGTATTGCCTTTCTTAAAAACCTAGAGGGAAACCCAGTCTGTGTTCCAGCAGTCTGTCTATGGGCTTCAAAGTGTCTGTGCTACCCAATAATGAGGTTTGAGTTTCCTTACTGTAGGGCCACTTTATTATGAAATGAATCAAATAGCCTAAACCTCTGTTATTTACTATGATTTCGGTCAGCCTCATTGGTCAGATCTGTGAATTTTCTTTCGTTAAATCACCATATGCAACTCAACCCACAGATGGTTGTTATGCAGTATCAGCCTCAAAGGCCATTCAATAACCCGCGGGAGGCGCTGTCTATCCATTGTTATCAGAGCTCCTATTGACGTTCACCGCAAGCGAGACCGCAAGCCATTTAATAACAGAATTGATCGACGTTTAGCGGCTCTGAGCGGAGCGTCCAGGCCGGTGAAAGCTGCTGCCAGGACGGACAAACACTGCGGGCTGGTGGCCGCCTCAGTCTGCTGGCCAACAAGCCTCCTCCTTCTCCTTCTCCTCCTCTCCCTCCTCCTCCTCCTCCTCCTCACCCCCACATCCTCCGCCAGTTTCGTCAAGTGAAGCAGAGACATCGGGAGGAGAGCCGGAAGTGTGGCTGTTTTGACTTCAAAGTACAAGGTTAATAATGTGTTTCATGCTTTGAGATGAAAATATGTTTTGGGGGATGAATGATTGATGAAATACATTAGCAATGATTTACATAACCTCCGACCAGTAATGCCAGAGCAAGATATTTTGACAGATGATCGAAAACCTAGTGATGCTATGACATCACTGCTTAGGATGAGGTCATCTTGGGACAGCTGCTGAATTGCCATCTAATTAATGAGGTGTAAAAATGAACAGTGGTTCACAACTGTACTGCACTGTGACCAAAAACTGTGAAATTTTATAATGAGAAAGTCTCTGATAGATAGACGACAGCAGTGGTTTTCAAAGTGGGGTGCAGAGACTCCTGAGGGTCCTTCAGCAGGTTCCAAGGGGTCTCCAGTAAAAAGAGGAATGATTTATTTTCAGTATAATCAATTTCATGAGTAACACAATGACAGAATGTGTGACTATTTTGGTCATGGGTTTCATACACTTCCTCCTAACAAAACATCTAGAGGCAAAAATTGCATCAGATGGGGAATTGGGTCTAATTTGTGTCAGTTAAGCGGTCCATGATGAGCAAAAATACATTCCCAGTATTGTCTGTTAGTGTATATTATAACTAAACTAATCTGTGATTGCTGGTTCGACAGAAAATGTGCCTTTAATACCATTAACACATAGAATAATAAAGGACGACTACTATGAAACAGGAAAAACAGTCAATTGTAATTAAAAGAGGCAGGACGGCTATTTGTACAGGTCATACAAACATATAGGCTAATTTTTTTTTTAACTGAAGTGTTAGTGTGATAGTGGTAGATGCATAAGAGCAGACACATCCAAGAATATTAGACATCTATAAATAAAATTAAATAAAGCATGCAAAAACAATCATAACTAAATACTGAATAATTTATGGGCTACACCAAACATAAATAGTAGCAAACTATGAAGTGTATTCACACTTCAAGATAAAGTAAGGAGACAAAGAGGCTGCTATATACAATAGACCATTGTAGATTATTTCCCCTTTTACATTTACTGTAATTATAATGAATAATATTTGGTTTGGTTAAGTCGTCATACTGATGCTATGTGTGCCATCATTTTGAAAATCCCGACTGGAAGCGGGCTGCTCATTTTTTTTGTCTTGACCCAGCCAGTGCCCCCAGCCCCCAGCCCCCTCTGTGTCTCTGTCCCAGTGTTGCCATTCCGACGCACATCCCTCGCAGAGGAGCAACAGCTTGGTCAAAGTGGACTACACACATACAAAGTACATACAGTGCATCCCTCCCGCGGACACAGACGTTCTCTCTGATCCGGGTTTTCCATCCTCTGCTCGGGGAGGGCAGCAGCCGAAAGATGCGCCCCTGGACAGAGGCTCACTGTCCGTAAAGTCAGATAAAGAGAATGAGACTGAGAAAGGACGCATTGTAGAGCTCCTGTGCCATCGCATTCATAACTCCGGAGGAATAACGCGACCTGATTGAATGGGAAAAAAACAAAGCAAGACGCGTTTGGTTATTTTTTATGTGGATTTTTTTCTTTTTTTCTTGGTAGAATGGGGCGATGAGAGCCCTCCTGGTAACTGAAGACATGAGAATTGGGAGAGGAACAAAAAGCTCGGCTGCGGTGGTCTGTGTTTGAGTCTCCATCCATCCGAAGGGTCCAGTCTACACACCTTTATTCATGTTGCAAAAGCCAGTTTTATGACAATGGATTACTTGCTGTGGGTGTGCAGCCTCATTGTTCCTGTGGTGCTGGCTGTAGAAGGTATGTCGCTTTATATTTTGATCACTACTTTTTTTTTTTTTTTCCTCCCGCTGATGAACAATGGACTGTTAGGCTGAATTTCAATTTGGCCATTCAAAAAAACACACACACAAGATACGAGATAGACAATGGATAGGGAGGGAAAAAGTAGAGCGTGTGTGTAAGCTATCTGATATCTGACATTTTAAATCATGTTTGGGAAGGTCCATCCTGTCAGTTTAATCCTCACATCAGTCATTTCTACATGTTTCAATAGGATTCAATCAGATCTGTAAGCAAGACTCCCTTCATGTTTTGGTTAATTAAAGCTGTTAATATCATGCCGTCCCGCTCTGTTAAATAGGCAATTATGCTGAGTATCAATTTGCTTTTTGATTGTAATCCATGTACACATGTAGCAGCACGTCCCATTCCCTCTGCATGTGGTGTGTCTGTCTTTCTATGTGTGTGTGTGTGTGTGTGTATGTGGTAGTGTGTGATGACATCCCAGTGTTCCCATTGCGGCTGAAGGACTGCCCTGTTGCTATTGTCCCTGTTGTTGTCACACCCACAAGCTGAGTGTGAGGGTGCCCATCTGCCCCACCTTTCCTCCCCCCCCACCATTGCCCCACAGAGGTTTGATCCGCACCACAGAGACAGGCAGAGTGGGGTGTTCCTCTGCTGCCACTGTCACAAGAGAGAAATACACTGTTCATACGATGCACGCCAAAGGTTTAAAACCTGCTGGTGGGGTTCGGCCACCGCCAATCAGTGCTTTGGACGCTTGAACACAGACCAGAGCGGATCAATCTCAGCCCCCTGAAGCACCACAGGGACACACATGTGAAACATATTAGATGACAAGTGTGAATTAAAGGTCAATGGCTTAACAAGTATGCTGCAGCCCCCGAAGCTCTTTCCACCATCGAGGGATTGTTGCTCCGGGGAGAAGCCCACCCTCGCCTCCTCTGCTGCTACTCACCCACCCACCCAGCTCCTCCTCTCTGAGCTGTAGCTACATTTCTCTGCCTTGCCTCCTTCTTTTCTCCCTGTCCAATCTGCCTCTCTTGGACCGTGGCCAGCCCGATCCCTCATCAATTCTGGTGTCAGCAAGTAAATCAATGCAGCGGCAGCAGCCCTCCAAGTCCCAGTGGGCTCTCACGCCGAGATGATCAGCCCCGTTTCCCAGCCCGGCCACTTTACTGTTACTCAAGGCTCAGGGGTTAACTAATGTTTGTCCTCTGAGTATAAACATGAAGGGCAGATCATCGGATGGGTTTAAATGAGTGGGAAAAAGAAGGCCTTTTTCAGCGGGTTGTTTGCCGTTATTTAGCTGCTTACTTGGTGGATTTCAACACATGGCTAGAATCTGGAATTTGTTTTTTCAGATTTCCAAGTGTTTGCGCATGGATGATGCAAGCTGGACTGCAACTTGAAGTGTGTGCTTATTTACAAAAGCTCCAAGTGATGAGTTATCTCCAGTTCGCACCAACAGAATGCAGTAAAAGCCTCAGCAACTGTGACATTTTTATGCTGTATTACCCTCATTCACAGTCAGTGTTTACTGTACTGTTATTTTAAAAGCTCATAAACTAGATGGATGACCACTTAGAAAGCATTTTATGAAATAATCTAAAGCATGTATGTATGTATTGTAGATGAATCATTGAGCATTAGATGAGTTTGACATTAATGGAGTGCTTCATGCCCATTTAGCTGCTTTCTCTAGATCAAAATATCAGCAAGCATAATTATTTGTTGACCTGTAAAGGCAGATGTAAGCAGCCCTGAAGACAGATGGAATTAGGTCAGCTTGACTTGCTCAGAAATTCCTCATCAAGTGACAAATGAAGCATCACACTCATCGTGATTCTATATAGAGAAGCATACACACATATTCAAATGAACCGTTGCTCTGTGCGAGTCAAGAAGTCACGCAAACCTCAGATTTTCTCCACTTTTTTTTATAGCCTCACATTTTGATCATTCTCCAATAGCTGATGATGATGTTTGGCTGTTAATATTTCATATGTTTGCTTGTTGGCAGCGAGTGTCAGTGTAGTACGAGGCGAGGCCTCCCTTTCATGATGCACACGCTCTCACAAAGTGAATAAAACATAAGCATGTGTGAGTTCCCAGAGCGCACTGAGAATGCAGAGATGTGTGGCATTTTGGCTCTGGTGATCAAAATGCCATGGGTGGTGATGCTTTAAAGTTGCCACTGCAGCATTGTGTTTTTTTACCCAGGGGCAGAGTGACTCCACTGCTGCTGTAGTTTTATGGGAGAAGGGGGAGATTTCTGGATTTGAGTTATGGCAGCGAGGCAATCTCATAGGCATTGTAAATTTAACAGGGAGGGGGGAGCTGTGGAACAAATGGGATCTTTTTCAATCTTGGATTTAGTGAGTTGACGATAGCATGAACAAAAACTTTTTTTGTTCTGAAATGTTAGTGCATTAAAGCGAGCTTGAACTTAGATGTCAAGCTCGACAATATACTGTCATCCACTCCTGCTGGTTAATAATAGTTTTTATAACAATACCAGGGTTCCTCATTTTTCTTGAGGACGGTCTCGGCTACAGAATAACACCTTTGGGATGGAAGATGCTCGAGTAGGGTAAAATCCTGCTTTCATGGGGGCTTGAACTCAGCTTTTACAGATACAGGATGGTCACCCTGCTGCCCCTGCATGTGTGTAGTGTGAGGTGAAGCCTGTTTAAAGGAGCATCAGGTCAGACTCGTGGCTAGCTGGATCAGGCACTTAAGAGGCAGGCGTGATACACGGATCAGCAGCATGTAGTCCGGCAGCTCTCAGCTGTGTGCCACCAAGGGCCAAGTGTAGCCAAGCAAACACAACGGTCTCTGATTTCACTGATTAGTAGTGCTGATTAGTTCCTCCTCTTCGACTCAAGTCGTGCTAATCAGTAAAACAACCTTGTTCACAATCGTGTATTTAGACTCTACAACTCAAGTTATTAACTGCTGTCGTCACGTCTTCAGAAGAATGAAAAGGCTTTTACAAATGAGTTACAGGACTTGCTTTTGTAGTTAAAGACTTGTCAGCTATTGTAGTGTCAAATTTCTTTGTGCATGATTATTACTTATTAAATATCATGCAGAGATAAATGTGATCCCCACTGTCCACAAAGATGGTGCCACTTATTTCTTTTTAGATTAAATGATTTTAACTTAATGCAGCACTATTCATCTGAAACCTACCAGCCCACTTTTCATTTCTTAAAAATACTGTGCTCTGCACACAACTTAAGCCTGATTTATGATGATTTAATGCAGGATGTATCATGAATCCTGCTCACTGTTAAGAAATGATCAAGTGATTATGTGTTTATGATTAGTAGAATGATTAGTGTAATGAATCATCTATTAATGATAGGATTTTTTTCCACAGTCACTTTGATTTATACGCCATCAAATTAGCTGGAATCCAGTTATGTAGAAAAAAAAGCATTTCAGATCCATGCATATGAAAGCAGAGCAGTACCTGTTTTCATTAGAAATATGAAACTGTTTTTATCACTACAAACTTCCAGGGTGGCAGCTAACATTTTTTTTCATCATCTATTCTTTTCCCGATTAATCAGTTAGTTGTTTGGTGTAAAAAATGAAATGAAATGGAATGAAAAAAGAAAATAGGGAAAAATGTTGATTTCTGTTTCTCAAAGCCTAAGATGATGACATCCTCAAATGTCCTCTTTTGTCCTGACAGTCCACAACTTAAAGATATTTAGCTTACTGTCATAGAAGAGGACCAAAGAAACCAGCAAGTATTCACATTTGAGAAGATAGAATGAGAGAATTTACCCTTTTTTTTAACTAAAATATGACAATAAAACAATGAATCGATTGCCAAAATAGTTGAATAATTAATTTAGCAGTTGGCAACTAATTGATTAATTGACTAACTATTGCAGTCCTTCAAACATCTATATGTTGCTGCATGACCCAGTCACTGATGGTAATTGTGTCAACAAATCACAGACACTCACTTTGACTTGATCATTTCTTAGTGAGCAACAGAGATTCATGATAATTTATGCATCAAATCCTCATGAATCATGAATCCTGCTTTAGTTATGCATTACCTTAACATTTGTTTTGTACCCCTCTTGTTCCCTCTTGGACCATGATCTGCCAAACTAACCATTATTTTCAAGGGGAACAAAAAGCTCTGAGAGCATTAAATAAGTACTTTATCCCTGCACATCTGATACCAGTTGTCAACTTGTGCTCCCATTAACACACACAGCGGGCTAATTTGCATGCAAACAAGTCTTACTGGTTTTGTGTTCTCTACAGTGTGAGTTTGACCATATGAAGATGTAAAATAAGGAGAGAAAACCATATTTAGTTCTCCCTCTACCTGCAGTCTGGTTAGAATTTAAACACACTGTTGACTCAATTGAATCCCTCAGATGTAATCTGTCCTTTTGTACATATCACTATTCATTATCCCCATCTTCTAAAAAGAAAAATAAGCCATTGTGGTTTTCTCTAATGAACACTGCAGCACAGACTGTAAACACTCTGCAATCTCCAGCTCAGCAGCAGCTACAGATGGACCAGTGATCTATTCACTCAATCAAATAACTTCTATTATTGACACACAAAAGCAAAGGACACACTGTTCTTTAAACTGCATTGTTTTCTGCCTTTGAAGCAAAAACATCAACCAACAGTATGGACCCAGAACAAAAAGCCACGCTCCCTGGGAAAGAGTGCATCTTCATTTTACTGCCACGCCGCTGTTATTCTACACAGGACATGCTATTTGTTTACACTCTCACACCCTCCTTTAGTGCCGTTATCAACGACTTGCGAGCAAATGGTGCACAGCAGGCGACGTGTCATTGAGTCTCCATGAAGAAAGTGTAATTGTTTCACTAATTATGTGCTAACAGCAACATAACAATGGGAGTCAACACGGCCACAGCTGTATGTTGAGAACATGTTGAGGTTGGTGAGCTGAGGTGAAGTGAAGTTGCTGGACCAGGTGACATCTGATTGACAGCTTGACAACAATACCCATTGATCCTGCTGTTTATTCTTCATCTGGCCTCTGATTGTCTGTCCTGCTTTCACCTCCTCACAAAGTCGTAAAGAAGGTGAAGAAAACAACCTCCAAGATAACATCTGATCTCAAATTTCAGGTGTCAAATGTATGCCCTGCTGCTTGTATGACCTCCCTGAATGAGCTCTATTTAATGGAATATTTCCCTTGAAGGCATCTTGGAGGATGCTTTGTTCTTAGCTCCACAAATGATTTTTGAAAGATGTGCATTTGTGTGTGACAAACACATAATTTTTTTTTTCAGAGGGAGAAAGCCTTAATTTGGCGGCATCACAGATATGCCATGATTGTCAGAGCAGTGAGGCTTTCAAAAACTGAGAGCGTGTGGGTGGAGGTTATGAAAGAGAGGGAGAGGAAGTTTTACCTGCATCCTTTGTCAAACAGAGAGAGGGAACGTGTGTGTGTGTGGGCGCGCGCACGTGTGTGTCTGTGTGTGTGTGTGTGTTTCTGTGTGTGTTTGTGTCTGTGTGTGTGTGGTCCTTAATGCCATGCAGCAATTTCGTTTTCCCTCTTCACATCATTTAATACCAGTTTGTCAACCTTCCTCCTACTCTCAATTTGCAGAAACCCTTATGGACAGTCGGTGGGCAACCACAGAGCTGGCCTGGACTACATTCCCAGAGAGTGGGGTGAGTAAGTGTGTGTGTGTGTGTGCATGTATCGGGTTCGTTTTGTCTTGCCTTTTTTCTCTTTAATAACATTTGTTCCATTTGTTAGTTAATAGAGCCCAGTCTGCCTTGAACAGCACACCTCCTACTGTTTTATATCTTTGTTTGTGCGGTGTGTGTTTGCTTTCTTGGATAGTAAAAAAGCAAATGAGAAAAACAATGTATGATATTGTGGGGATGAAATCGACGATTTTCAGTATTTAGCTAAATGTATAACGCTTGATGAACTGCACAGAATTTAAACAAACAAGGGAGCAGATACACAAAGCAAATCCCCCAGTGTGTGAGGACTATTAGGTAGGCTCTACCTTGTACGCCTCCCTAGGATAGAGAGCCTGATAATTGAAAGCATGTGTCTGTTTCTTTTATAATATGGGCCCAAGAGCGCATTACAGGCAGAAATTAAGGTTTTCAGTTGATACCCCCCTATAGGAATGGTGAGAAAATAAAACAACATGAATTTGACCCCAGGGCTAACAGCCTGACAGACCTCCCCCACTCCCGGCCAGTGTAATTTGTCTTCGCTACGTGAGCGCAAAGTCAGTCAATGGAAATGGTGGGTTTCCATGGAAACGATCTTCGGCAGCCCCGGCTCTTTCCTTTTCCCCACCAGGGCCGAGTCTGAATGTCCTAGCATCCATGAAGTCATATGTCATGACTGGCGAGGCAGCCCCTCTCCTCATGCCTGACAAGCCCATACGTTCGGGGGCCGGCAATTATCATATTTGTCAGGTAGTGCATCAACGTGTTGCTGGTGATTTACGACGTATAATGCTGACTCTTGGGCTCATCGTTTGGGAATAAATTGCACAGGAGCTCAGAGATGTGAGATGAGTTATGCATTATTTTCTTCCAGTTGAAATAATCAATTTCTGGGAACCTCATTTGTTATGGAAACGAAGCATTCAGTCCAAGAGGGAATTAGGGAAAAAATCAAAAAAGATTGACTTCTCACAAGGTTATTTCCTAATGGACTAAATTTATTGAACAATTGGGCCATTTATCATAGACTGTAATGTTAGTTACCATACAATATCACAGAAAGATCACTGTTACCACCATATAATATTCTAATATTTTGAACTTCACCCCAAAAAATAGTCATGTCAGTAATTAAATAACTATTTTGAAAGCAAACTGTAAAAGACACCAGTCCCCTGTTATATTAACCACAGCAAATGCATATATCTGCACTCAGACTGTGTGTGTGGGCATGGGAAAATAACTGTAATATATTCTGCATAACCTGAAGTGCTCAGGAGTGCTGCCATGGTGCAATCACACTCACAGCATTGCATTTAGTTGGCCATTTCAATAAATAACTCACTCTATTTATATTATAGATATATGGAGAATGTTGCAATTTCAAATGTGCAGTTTTATACTCTCTCCTCTCTCAAGCGCCGATAATAAATGTATATGTTATAGACACCAAATCTCTTTTTGAGGCTGTTTCAATCTGCTCTGCAGCAGTTATAGATATAGTATGAGCGCTGTATACGTGTCTGTGGTTTATTTCATAGCTATTGAAGGTAGATTTTTATAAAGCCCCCTCCAACATATTTGTGATGATCCTTGATGCAAAACAACCTCCAAACAGCTGACACGTGATCAGCATCAGGACTGTTAGTCAAATAGGCATAATGCGTGAAATGTGTTTTAATGGGCGAATGTTTTCTATTAATAGCCCGTAATGATTGGAATTTCTGAATGATTCATGCAATTAGAAACATTTTAGCAGCAAATGAGTCCTCACAAGCCACACATACACATCACACTGTGGGAATGTTTGTGTCTCTTTGGGCGCGTGTGTGTGTGGTCTGTCATAGGCTACTTTTGGGGACAAATTTCAGACTTATGACCAGCTAATTGGGGAAGGCTTTTCCAAGTAATTTTGTTCCCAAGGAGAAGGCTGATTTTTTTGGTCAGTGGTTAAGGTTATGGTAAGGTTATGGTAACATTTAGGCAAGTAGTGGTGATGTTTAGGGTTAGGGTAAATCTCCAGCAAATAAATGTAAGTCTATGTAATGTCCCCAAAAGTGACGACAGTCTGATGGTGATGGTGTAGGTGAAATGATGTATGTGTGTGTTTGTGTGTGTTTGATTTGCATATTCAGTGTATATCAGATGTCAATTGACATTTGTTTGTAATGCCCTGTGTGCTTGAATGGTTTGCATTCTGTTGCTCTGCATTTAACATTACTCAATATTAATTAACAGCATGTTAGATAAGTGAGTTCAGTTGCTTCCCAATGAGAAGCAGAACTGTTATCGCATTAAGAAAAAGCATTTGATTATTAATTAAACTGTGTAAACCTTATTCTCTTCATTGTTTCCATCAGTCATGTCTCAGAAATGTCTTTCTTCTGAATTTCCTTGTTTTCATGTTTTCTTGTGTCACAGTATCTCTCTGTTGTTTCCACAGTGGGAGGAGGTTAGTGGCTATGACGACTCCATGAGCCCAATCAGAACATACCAGGTGTGTAATGTCCGACAGCCCAATCAAAACAACTGGCTGAGGACAGACTTTATCCCCCGCAAGGGCGTACTGCGTGTTTACGTGGAGCTTAAGTTCTCCGTCCGTGACTGTGCCAGCATCCCCAACATCCCCGGCTCCTGTAAAGAGACCTTTAATCTGTTTTACTATGAGTCAGAAGGGGACACAGCTACAGACACGAGCCCTCTGTGGAGGGAGAACCCTTATGTGAAGGTGGATACTATAGCCCCAGATGAGAGTTTCTCTCTCCTGGAGGCGGGAAGGATCAACACCAAAGTGCGCAGCTTTGGCCCGCTCTCGAAGGCTGGCTTTTACCTGGCTTTCCAGGACCTCGGCGCCTGCATGTCTCTCATCTCAGTCAGGGTTTTCTTCAGAAAGTGCTCCACCACCATTGCCAATTTCGCTGTCTTCCCCGAGACTGCTACAGGTGCAGAAGCTACTTCCTTAGTGATTGCTCCGGGGGCCTGTGTGACCAACGCTATGGAGGTGTCTGTCCCTCTGAAGCTGTACTGTAACGGGGACGGCGAGTGGATGGTTCCTGTGGGCTCGTGCACCTGCATCGCTGGTTTCGAACCTTCTGGAGACGGGACTCAGTGCCAGGGTATGTGTATTTAACAGACGTTTGGACTTTTATTTAACCAAACCTCCTTTGTATGCTCGGTGCAAGTCACCTCAGTCTGTGCCCTCTTCTCTGCATTTATTGTGTGGCTCCTGAAAGGGGGTGAAGGAGGGTGGAGGAGAGTATGAATTAATGAGGTGTTGCAGTGAGGGGCAGCATACAAATATTGTGAGAGCAGGACAGAAGGGAGAGAAAGATAGCGGGAAGGCACAAAATACAGAGCCAATAGATTCGCAAGGAAAATACAGATAATAGGAGGGATAGGCGTTGGGAGCTCAGAGAAGAGAGATATTAACAGAGAAAGAAAGATGAAGTAAAAGGTGTGTATTGCCAAGGATGGGACAGAAACAGCTGCAGAAAAGACGAAGAATGAAAAGGGAGGGGGGCGGCTGCAGGAAGTCAAAGACAGACAAGCAAAGCCTCCTCTCACCTGGGCGTGAGAAATCGTGTCTAACACGCGCTGGAGAGCTCATTCGTTGCCATTTGGCGGCTCAAGGTTAAAAGCTTGCCGCCAATGCCTGATAAAAAGCTCTCCAGGGCCTCAGCCAGCGGTTGCGATGAGGAAGTGTAATTTCCTCCGCGGCCTCCCGTTAGTTAATCTACAGGCGGCCACACTCATTAACACCATTCAGACCAACGTGAGCCAACACTGCCACGCTAACATTAATCACTCCGACATTTCATTTCTTACCTCAGTCCCGTCACCGCTCGCAGCCAAACGCCGCATGAGATGGAGAGAAGGCGAGGGAGAAGAGCGGAGGAGAAAAAGGAGGAGCAGGAAGAGAGACAGTAGAGGGGGAGAGAGGGAAACATTAGTGTATCAGAAACAGGGAAATCATCATGCCCTCCAAAGAGGTTAATGGATTGAAGCAAGACAGTGGGGGTGATTCAGCACCCTCTTGAAAGAAGCGAGGAAAATAAACAAATAAAATATAATGATGATGCACTGTGTAATAGAAGAAAAATAAATCAGATCAGAGAGTGTTGAGCCCAAAGGTCTCGGTGCATTATGCGATGGAGAAAAAAAAAA
Source organism: Scomber scombrus (assembly GCF_963691925.1). NCBI lineage: Eukaryota > Metazoa > Chordata > Actinopteri > Scombriformes > Scombridae > Scomber > Scomber scombrus. The sequence goes on from NC_084980.1 coordinate 10,053,659, forward strand.
ACATTTTCATCTTATCTTCTTTGGCTTTTTATTGCACGGTTTTAGAGCTACAATGCGGGGGCCATTAGCTGCGCTGATTTTCCTAAAAGTGCCATTGTTGGGAATTAGGGTGGAAAGACCACTTAGCCCAACTAGTTAATCACACTGTCTCTCTCACTGGCTGCATTTTACGAGGCCTCACGCTGACAGGACAGATGTTTGCCAGAGACCCCACTTTTACACCACCAGTTAGGAATGTGGCAAACAGTAAAGCGTGGGGCTCTGGAGGCTGATATATCCAGACCTTTTGCTGCTAATCCCCTTTATCTGAATCCTTCTTTAGTCTGGGCTTATGCTGGTTTATCCTTTAGACTTGATATTAGCCAACCTTCAGCGTGACACTTTGGAATTCAAATTAATCGCTTGGACACATCGTCTAAGATTACCCTACTTTGTATATTTTAACTCCTCTCAGCTAATTTATGTCTGGTCTGATGTCCTTTTATTTGGATTGATTTATTGGCTTATTATGGAGCTGCTCTGCATGCATTTGGAGGCCTTGTTTGTATGCAGCGTGCGGTTTGGAGAGCTGATGACTGAACAGACACTGATTGATGGGTTTGGGTGTATCCTGTATCTCAGAAACATTCTCCATCCCTGTTTGCTTGACAACAGCAATCTCCTGTCAACAGTCTATCTCAATCTTCATCCTCCGTTTCCTCCTCTTCAACATGAAACTTTGCTGTCATCTCACCGCTCTTTTTGGGTAGATTAACGTCACCTGGAGGGGAGAGAGAAAACGAGAGAGCAGATGCAAATGTATAGATAAGACCTTATGCTTAAGTGTGTGCCATTTCTCACTTACCTATCAACATTTTCCCCATAAATATTGGCCTCCGCTGGTACAGTTTTTTTGTTCCGTGACAGACGTAATAGCAGCTTGTCTTTTACACAAGTGACAGCTTTGTTTAGTTTTTCTTTTTTGTCTTCATTGTCCTTTTTTTCTTTTCTCTCCCTCTCATCCAGCTTGCATCCCTGGGACTTTCAAATCCAAATTCGGGGAGGGATCCTGCATCGCCTGTCCTTCCAACAGTCGCACCAGCGTCCGAGGAGCCAATATTTGTCCCTGCCAAAATGGTTTCTACCGTGCTGACAGTGACCCCCCTGACTCTGCCTGCACCAGTAAGTCATCCTCCGCTGCACAGACCGAAGAAAATCCTCAGCTTTTCTAGTGCTGAGTCAGAGAAGGGCTCCGTTAATGTACTCTAAATGATCATTGCCAGGCTCTCGCTGTAGCTGTTTTGTTCGAAATGGCAAATCTGCAGCTGCGTGTCAATATTTCAAATGGAAACATGATACCTGGTGGTGCTGGTAACGTGGTAACATGTTAACACGGTCTGATGCTGAAGAGCTTGTCTATTCTTGTTCTGCATGAAGAGACCTTTAAAAGAAGTTCCAGCAGTTGTGCTGATAGAGAGAGATGTGCTGCCATGACCGTGTAAAATCGCCCCCCACGGGCCTTTCACGCATTAAATGACACACACGGCCCGCAACTGTCTTCACCAGATCCTCGTCACAGCAACACTGTGGACTCTGACATTGACCAGCACGCACAGACAGGCTGGGCAGGGACACAAGCACCACCTCCGACTAAACACACACACACACACAGAAACACACACGCACGCACAGGCCTGACAGTTCAGTCCCTGCGGTTTGTCAGAGCTTGTGCCAGGCAGCCTGTGCTTTGTGTTAGAAGCAGTGTGTTGCACAAGCGAGGCTCAGCCAGTCAATGGCCGGCAGCTTGGGCTCAGCGTGTGTTTTAGACGGGTGTCCAATTAGAAGAGCCTCCACTCTGAACTGAGTCTGCCTAATTAGAAAGGACAGTGCGAGTGGAATTGCGGCTTAGAGCGAGCCGGGTAAGGAGCTGAATTCAGCGGACGGGCACTTTTGGCCGAGGAGAGCTTGATGCCCTGAGAGCTTACTTTCCCTCGCTCTCTTTTTCTCACTCTCTCTCTCTCTCTTTCTCTGCTGTGAGACAGGTTAGACTTTCTGCCACTCGAAGCTCAGAGGGAAGGCCCTTCTCTTTTTTCGCTGTAATAGGATGAAAAACGCGTTTGCAGAGCCAATCTTTGTTGCCTCCCTCTGTGGTTATCATACTTCATCCAGGTTTCAAACGCTCGTCACTCAAAACGCAATACTGCTTATTGAAACGAGGTGGCCTTGGGTTATACTGATACAACAACATGACTTTTCTATCACAGTGGATTAGCCCAGTTCCAAAAGCACCGATAAGGTTTATGCATAGAAATAGTCACACTGCAGAGCTGCACAGGATTCTGATTTTCTATAAGGAACATTACTAAATGATGAGGAGTGGTGTTCTGTTTGTGCATGACAAGTTGTATTTATCCTCCAGTTTCTGAATGTGTTGATTTATTTATTTGAACCATGAAGAGATTTTTCCTCTTGTGGTGTTTTACATGTATCCATGTACATTGCTGCATCTTGAGGATTTGTTTGGAGCGTTTTATTTATGCAAAAGGCCTCTATAAAAAGAAGAGGATTACAGTATTCGCCTATTTCTGTACATTAAATACTCCCCGTTGTTGCCTTCTTATATCGAAATTAAGCTTTTTTTTCTGTCATCAGTGTGGAGAGAGGATAATGTAAGCACTGCATAGGGAGCAAGGCTAAAGTCTCTCGTGTGTGTTCCTCTACTCTGCCTGCCCACCTTCTTTAACATTGGTGTGTTTGTGCAGCTATCCCCTCAGCACCTCGCAACGTTATATCCAGCGTGAATGAGACTTCACTGTCCTTGGAGTGGGAGGAGCCCGAGGACACAGGCGGGAGGAACGACCTGGTGTATAACGTGGTGTGTAAAAAATGCCTTCGAGACCGGAGTCCCTGCACGCGCTGTGACGACAACGTGGACATCGCCCCTCGGAGGCTGGGGCTGAGGCAGAGGAAGGTGGTGGTGAGGAATCTGCAGGCTCACACCCGCTACAGCTTCGAGGTGCAGGCTGTCAACGGGGTCTCTGGGAAGAACCCCATCTCACCCAGATACTCCACAGTCAACATCACCACCAACCAAGCCGGTCAGTAGAAGATATGTCAATGACATTAGATGTGTCCACAAACCAAGTTAATTAATATAGCTTACCCTGATCAATACCACTTAACATCAAGATGAAACAGGCTGGTTAGTGGATCCTACGTTCAGTCAATGTCAGTGAGTGTCTTAATGAGCTTTCACTATCCAGAGCAGTATTAGCACTAACAGTAAACATTGTTGAATACACTCAGTGAGAGCGACAGATGGGACAAATTCTCTGTTTTTCTAGGCAAGGAACAGGGAAGGCAGATAAAATGCAAAGTATACTTTTTATCTCCACTGTCAGCATTCAGCACACTGTCAACCAGGCATCTTACATTACATCACTGACAATGTCACCTTTCAACATCTCCTCTTCTCATATTTGCAGCGTCATCATCAACTAAACTGTTCAGCACCTTTCACAGGCTGTAATTACTCTCCCAGTTAACCTGCACTTAATCCACCTTACTGCAGTTTATAGACCCAGAACAATGACTGCCAATTGAGTCACTTTCAGGCCTCACAAATCAATAAACTGTAGAACAGTGAAGGTTAAGCAAGTACCATTTTTCTAAAACTACTCCAGTTGAGGAACTTCGGATAATTATGATCTTACTGTGATGGTTTGTGATTTCAAAAGAGAAAATCCTGGCAAGTCAGAAGTTGAAGTGACAATTCCCATTCGTCATAAGTGAAGCAACTTTCCCAGTGCCCCACATTATAATGTAAAGTGTCTCCTCTCCGATGTCTACCCGCAGCACCTTCAGCGGTGCCTACCGTCCATCTGATGCGCTCCACCTCAGACACTCTCAGCCTGTCGTGGCTGCCCCCCGAGAAACCCAATGGGGTCATCCTCGACTATGAGATTAAATACCATGAGAGGGTAAGTGCTGACTTTTTAGCAGTTGCCTTAATGGAGGTCTCACTCTGCCTTATTGATTTTGAAAATCTACTTCTCCAGCCTTGTACAGAGAGCAACTTTTTTTTTAGATGCTGAGAAATGTAATTTGGAAACGATCTGTGTGTATGGGTTTGGGGGAATTTAGAAATGTATTTTGTTGGAGTATGTACTGTCAGTTTCAGCAACTGGTGTGAGTTGCAAGTCATCGATATTGATCAGATTTCCTAGTAATTCCCTGCAGATACAATTCTGCCATTTTAATAACTGTGATGATGGTAAAGTACACATTCACATTCCTAAAAATGTTAACAGGACATGATCTGCCAACAATGTGTTTCCTGATTATGCTGCTTTGAAATGAAGGGAGCTGTATCTTATGCTGTCTGAACATGGATTTTTACCATCATGTAAAAGATGGGTTAATGGCTTTATGCTGAAACATAATGTAGCAGTTGCACAATCAGTGAAACGTCATACAATCATCATTACCAAATGTCAATTTTCAGTATTTTTTACAGTTAGGGTTAGGGCTAGCTAACCCCAACCCTAATCACTGTCAATCATCACTTATGGCCCACTAGGGTTAGCTCATGTTAGCCATCAAAAGAAACTGAGTCTAATGAAATGGAAAAAGACTGTAGTGGCAAAACTGCTGAGTGTATTAAAATGAGCAAAGGTACATTTTATGAATTCAATTATTAACGATATAATAACATTGTCTTATTCATTGTCAGCAGTGGTCCAATTTAATTTTTTGTCATGATGCCAACTGAGGACCAAAGCTGGATTCCTTACATGTGGCATCTGAAAATGATCTATTACTACTTTATAAAGGTCTATTGTTGTATTTCAGGGCCAGGCGATGTCGCACACTGTAACATCCCAGCACAGCTCGGCTAAGGTGGAGGGGCTGAGGGCGGCCACGCCCTACGTGGTGCAGGTTAGAGCTCGTACCGTTGCCGGATACGGACGCTACAGCAACCCATTGGACTTCAGCACCAATCTACACAGTATGGACAACCTCTCTGCTTTTGTTCTTGATGAATTGCTGCTATAGCTTTTCTCAATGAGGGCTCAGACTTAATCGTTTTTATGGCTGCCTTAATTGGCAGCCATTACCCATGCAGCACAGACCCCCCTCTAATCCCTTAAGTCATTCTTCAACTGTTATTTACTCATTTGTGTCTTTGTGTGTTATCTGGTCCAGGTGACCCTCAGAAGTCGGTACAGGACCAGCTGCCTCTCATCATCGGCTCAGCCTCCGCCGGTCTGGTGGTCATTGTTGCCTTGGTGGTAATCTCTGTTGTCTGCCTTAAGTAAGTGTTTGATTTTTATTACTGACAGCCTGAACTACATGTTGCATTTTGTTATTTAGAATCTGAACAAAGAGGCTCATTAAATTTTTACATGGTTTCAAAGGGTGTATACTGACTCTTTAGCTTCAAAAAGGAGCTCTGGAAGAAAGAGAAACAGAGCCGCTCTCTGTGTTCTTACCCTGGCAGTATGTGGATTCATCTGATAGTGATGTTAGATATTAGTTTGATTCGCTGTACCTTGAAAGGGTCAAGACTGATCATGTGAATGTGACTTTGTTCATGTGCTGCTTGTTTACAGGAAGCAGCGCAGCGGCTCAGAGCTGGAGTACACTGAAAAACTGCAGCAATACAGTAAGTTTATGTGTTCTGCTTGGAACCATGTCCTCCGTGGTCACGCCAGTACAGTTAACCTACTGATTCAATCAATTATCCAGTCACCTGATTGAGGCAAGAAGCCATTTCTGTGTTTGCTTGGAGGAAGCCGTGACCATGAAGTCCACACAATCCTTTTTTATATGTTAACTTTATAAGATATGTGGTTTAAGGTGTCTTTGTAACATTTAAGGGACAACAGATAATTACAGACATTACATTATATCAATTGCAAAAATAATAAATATATAGAGTTTGGCAATAATTATTGTATCAACTTTCTATGGAATTGCATTGGGCTGATGTGATTGTATCATCTTATGTTTAATTTTACACAATTTTGTCGCAATTAAAGAAATATTTTGACAGTTTGGGAGATACACTTATTTGTTTTCTTGCTTGATGATCAGTAAGCTATAGCCAGCTTAGCATATAGCCTGGAAACTGGAAAACAAGCTAACCTGGCTCCGTCCAAAGATAAAAATCAGCCCACCAGCACCTCTAAAACTCACCAATTATCATGCATCTCATTTATTTAAGTCATTAAATAAAATGAAGCTGCCAGGCACTGGAAGTCTTCTTGTCAGCAGCCAACCAGCATATACGACAGCCAAGAAACAGTCTGGCACATAACGCCCTAAAAAAACACAAATTTCCATTTTTACATATCAGTTTTTGTATGTATATAACTTGTTAATTAGTACATTTTTTGGCTAGCTGTTTCCTGCCCGTTCCCAGCATTTATGCTAAGCAAAGCTAACTGGCTGCTGCTGGCTTTAGTTTCATATTTACCATACAAACCTGAGTGTGGTATTGATCACCTAACTCTTATTACTGACAAAATCAAACTATTTCTTTAAGGATTATAATCTAATTGGATATCAGTAGTATTTTATGTCATATTATGATATATATGAATATATGATTTCTTAATTTTGTGACATTGATTTCAGTCATATTTCAAAGGCATGTGTGATTAGATGCTGACCTCTCGTCGACCTCTTCTTTATCCTCTCAGTTTCTCCAGGGGTCAAAGTGTACATCGATCCGTTCACCTACGAGGACCCCAACGACGCCATCCACGAGTTTGCCAAAGAAATAGACATCTCCTGCGTGAAGATAGAAGAAGTCATCGGTGCAGGTAAACACCGCCGCTGTTTTTGTCTAAGGGGACAGAGAAGGATTCAGGTTTATTAATCATTTATTTGAACAGGAGTGCACCACCAAGCCCCGAGTTCTGCTCTGTAGGAGAGTCCTCTCTGGGAGAAAAGGGTTAGGATTCAGAGGGTGCATGAGAGCTGCGGGTGGGAAGGATTGAAGTGAAAATCATCTCACTAGTTCTTTCCCTCTAGTCTTTTTTTTTTCTCTCCAGTGGCATGTTGTGTCCTAACATCACCTCAAATGACAGTCTGCTCCTGCTCGTTCAACCTTGCTCCCTGTCTTTTCTGTCTTTCTTTCTCTTTCTCTATCCATCGTAAACATTTGTACTCAGACACCAAATGCAAAACCCTGAGGTTCCTCGCCCGTCCTCTCTCTCCCTCCACTGCTCCGAGGTTCCACACTCGATCGATACCAGTCACACCCTCTCTCCCCAACATCTTTGACCCCTGACCTTCTGCTTGTTGGTCTTTCCTCTCCTCTTCTCTAATCCTCCTTCACAGTTGAAGCCGACCCCCGACTCTTTCAAATCAGCTCCCTCACTCCCAAATCCGACCAGTAATGTTCCCTCTCCCTGCACTTTCCCCAACTTCCTCTTTCCCTCCACTCCTCTTCTTCTTTCCTCTGCTCACTCAACCCCTCTTCCCCATCACCCTCACCCTCACCCCCACCCCCCCCACCCCTTCCCCTCGCCCCCACCCCGTTGTCTTACCCCAGGTGAATTCGGCGAGGTGTGTCGCGGACGGCTCAAGCAATTCGGCCGCAGGGAGATGGTGGTGGCGATTAAGACGCTGAAAGCCGGCTACACCGAGCGCCAGAGACGGGACTTTCTCGCTGAGGCCTCGATCATGGGCCAGTTCGACCACCCTAACGTGATCCGGCTGGAAGGTGTCCTGACGCGAAGCTGCCCTGTCCTCATCATCACTGAATTCATGGAGAATGGAGCGCTCGATTCCTTCCTCAGGGTAAGCGTGGCAGGAAGTGTGTACCGCAACACCTCTGACTGAGAAGATTACTTACTGTTTTTATCAAAGATGAGAGGAACACACACACTGACAGTCATTCACAATCGTGACACCTCTGGGTTATCGGAATGTTTTACTCTCTGTAAAACACCCCAAGGCGATCACTTGCTGAGTGATAGAGATTAAATGTGCAATATAACGCCTGGAGACAGCCATAGTTTCTCTGCTTGACGTGACTGACTGATGCTGACAGGTTTTCCAATGTACAAACTCCGGGTGGAAAACTGTCACACACCAGACCTTTGGGTAGATTTGCTTCAGTGTATTAGAGAGTCTTTGTACGGCTACAGAATACATTACTGATCAGAGTTTTCATTTAGACCACCACCACCTACACAAAATGCTGAACAAAGGAGAGATGAGAAATGAGGTGTCACACAGTACTTTCTCAGCTGTGTGGGGGCTATTACATGTCAATTATGCTTAATAAAATGTGTTTTCTTGCATGGCTGCACTGTGAGGAAGTCTAGTTACTGTAGCTGCTAGATGAGGTTACTTAAAGGTATACTGTGTAGGATTTTGCTTTAAAAATATGTATTGATTCATACAAAAGTAATCACTCTCAATCATCACTTGTGGCCCACTAGAAATGTAAGGTGGTGTATTTATCTGCAGAGACTCTGCCGCCTTCTACCTATTTTCTTATTATTTTGTTGTGTTCTGGATGCTTCTTGGCATCAACCTTTGGTCAGTGAGTGTGTAGCTCCCAGCCAATAACAGTGCACAGAGTATGAGGTCAGGACTCGTAGTGTAGCAACCAGGTTACATCACTGATCTATTTTCTATGCTCCACTCTGCTCTCTGTCTCTGTGTCATGGATGTATAAAGAGCTGCAGGTTTGTGTGTCTGCCTGACCGAGGGCGAGGCTGAGCTACACACACACACAGAGCAGATAGGCCACAGTGGACAGGATGAAGCTCTGCATTCATGCAAAATCATGTAATGCTGCACTTTCTAATAGGGTTGTGCAGGGGTTAGGGTTAGGGTTAGGGAAACAAGAAACAAGGAAACAACGTTATATTTCTCTTGATCCTGATTCACTGATTCACGACTTTGTTCTCGCCAGCATCGCTTCCTCTCTTCAGTCACTCTCTAGCTCGCTCGACCGCCGCTGCCCTCTCTCTTTCAGCCAGGGAGGAGGGGCCAACTTTGAAAGCTGTGTGTTTACAAACACCAACCGACAAATCCTGCGTAGTATACCTTTAATGTTTGTGGTGAATCAATGCAATGCTGCTGGTCTTAAAGGATAAAGCTGGTGATTTTCTGTGTTTTTCTTATTGTAAACAAATCTCATGTGCAGAGCCAAACCACCAATGAACTCATCCTTCTTAGAAGTATTGTGTGTGTTTGTGTGTGTGTGTGTGTGTGTGTGTGTGTGTGTGTGTGTGTGTGTGTGTGTGTGTGTGTGTGTGTGTGTGTGTGTGTGTGTGTGTGTGTGCGTGTGTGTGTGGGCATGTTTGTTTAGAAAAGGCTCCAAAGACTTTATAACAGCGATCATGTTTTCAGTCTCTGGAGAGTAGTTCTTTGTAAGGCAGACGCCATTATGCATGCATGGGAACGCTGTCCCAGCTTGTTGTGTTACATATCACAACGTCTTGACTTTACATTTAAGTTATATAAGAAACATACAATGTAGCAAAAGGTAAATTCATACACATTCATTGTTGGTTTGACTCTGACATGAAATTTCTCAACAATAACAAAAATATAGAAAATTGCCTTTCATATCCCTTAAAAGCAGTTGTTCTTTCAGTGATGGACAGCTGATTGTTACCAGAGGAGATGAGAAATTTAGTGTTTCTAAATTGATGACAATGATCATCTTGTCTTCGCTTAAGTGGGGTCAAAACATGTCATGTGACCATGTTTCCTGTCTGAATGTACCCATTAAGGAACAATAACCAAGACATATTATTAAAATGATTGGACATCATTTTGTAGGGCTCGGTATTGTTTTCAAAATGTTCAATATTATTTCCAGTAGTAGTTACAATACAAAAGAATACCCTTCAATATTGTGATTGTTATCTAGACCTCTTAGATGATAAATGTTGTCAAAACACAAGCAGTTATACAGGAAGTGTGACTAAATAAAATACCAACATTGGCAAAATGATTATTTAAATCAGTGAATAAATGAATGAAGAATGAGCATGAGTCTGATTCTTGAAATCAGAACTCCTTTCAGCCAGTGCAAAAAAAGTGAATATACGATTAAATTACAAATAAGCAAAAATATAAATTTGACCAGACGTTTGACAGCTGTCGATTCTTATGGATACGGACACATTTTAGCAAACATTTGAAGTAATTTCTTTCTTTCACAATTATTTTTATTGATTTTGTACCAATAGTGAGTACAGACAGTGGCAGCGTAGAGGAGGGGAAAAAAGAGAACACAGACAAGAGGATTATTTAAGTAATTTATTAAAGTCTCCCTCCACTCAAAAATGTGTTTATTTTCTCGATCCTATAGTTTAATGTCTCACTGTGCAGAATGATGTATGTGCAGAGTTTGACACTTGAAGACTGTTTTCACATCCAGCTGCTGAAAGTGAAAGGTTTCAATGTGCTCATCAAAAAATTCTGAGTTTAAGGGGCGGGCTTACCAGCAGGATTTTTGACATCACAACTAGTTTGGAGCTAATCGTGATCCAGTATGCAATTTGCAGAAATTGTGATGTAGAAACTTGGAGTACACATAGACTTGTTAAGTATATAAACTTTGGAAACTAAAATTATTTTTGAAATAAGGGAAAAAGGTAGATTTTAACAAGGTATTGATCATTTTTGGTGGAAAAAGCATATCAGGCTCAGTTAATTACTTCAAGCAGAGAATTTTTAGGTGTTTTAAAATATGTCCTTAGGGAATCTTCAAGCAAAATGGCTTACAAATTTGCTGCTTTTCTCAGTTTTGAAGATTGAATATCTTTGGGTATCGTTCAGACAAAGGAAGTGATTTGAAGACATCACCTTGGGCACTGGGAATTTGTGATTGTCATTTCTACAACTTTCTGCCATTTTATATACCAAGAAAAAGATCAATTAATTAAAAAAAACCACTGGTTAATCAGAAATTATAAAAAAATTTGAGCTGAAACGATTTGTCAATTACAGTAAAATTAATCAACTTTTTTGATAGCGAATTGATTGTTTGAGTAGTTTTTAAGCAGAAATTGTGGAAAACTGACTGGTTTGTGCTTGATATTTTCTCGTCGTCTATGACATTAAACTAAAAATATTTTTGAACCGTTGATCACACAAAACAAGAAATATGAAGACATTATCTTGGGCTCTGGGAAGTTGTGATAGGTGTTTTTTATTATTTTATTATTTTAGAAAACAACCAGTAGATGAAATGATAAAGAAAACAATCATTAGTTGCAGACCTACACTTGTACACAGTGTCCAGCCTGATTCTCTTTCCTCCTTCTCACCCACTCCTCTCAGTCAGCTGTCTTACAAATAATGCTAAAACACTCCTCGGCCTATGCGGTACTGTGCTGTACTCACCCCCGCGTCCGCTCTCACACTGTCTGTGACTCAGAGGAACTCGGAGTTCTGGTCTAATAAGGGGACTACAGAGTTAACTCACACAAAACTGTCCATGTGTGTCACACACAGGAGAGCTCGTACTCCAGCTCCCTGGAGACACATGACATATGCACATGTAGAAACAATGCAGATACACAGCACACACTCATGTGCACACACCGCCACGGCTCTAAAGGCCTGCTATGAATCATGGCTGTTTATACATCCATCTATCCTGGCTTATTTTGCTGTCAGACTTCATTGGAGTGTGCAGACTACAAAGCAGAATGTTTATGGTTTTGTCATGTCACGTCTTTCTCCTTGTGGAGTCAAAGAAGGGATTGATTATGTTGAAAATTGTTTTTTCTCCTCTAAATCCTGCTTGAATTAAGTATGCAGGTCAAGAAATAGAAGCCCAGTGTAGTTTCAGCTTTGCAGAAATTCTTACTTTTTTTCCCTCCATCAGTTAATTGTGTATTGACTCAGCATTGATTAGTTTAATTCACACACATCAGGTTTCACAAGCCCTCACAGGTTGGAGCGCTGATTTATTGCAATCTAGAGTTTATCCTACTGTGGCACGCTTCATAAATGTGGAGAATTGTAATTTAAACCCCTTAAAGCCCTAATCTCAGATTTGTTTCATGCTTCTCAAATGTTAACACAAAAGGGAAAATTCTCCAAATCGAGGGATTTCAAATGGGAAAATGAGCTTTCAGCAACATGCCATTCTCATTCAGTCAACGGGCCACTTTTGCTTTAATGTTCACAAACAAAACGAAAAAAAGAAATGCAAACAAAGCTTTTTCGCCTGAAGAAGTCATGTTAACAACCGTGCAGTGCCAGTACCTGCAACTAGTTTGAGGACGGAAAAAAACCCTGCTGTTTTTGATTTGAGTGCAGCTCCTTTTCTGTTTTTCATCTGGCTTCAAAATTGGGCCTTAATGGTTTTACTACAGCAGTAAAGAGTCTAATTAATCAGCTAATTGGACAGCTTGCATGAAAAGGTCAGCTGTCACTGATTGTCAGGAGCAGCCGTGAAGCATTATGACAGATGTCATGTTTATGTGGCCTCAGTGACCGATTGGCCGTCTCTGGTGCTTTCTCGCTCCTTTTATCTCTTACATTCTCTCCTATCTTCTACTTCTTCATATTCTAACATGTCTTCTTTTTTTCTCTTCATCATTTTCCACTCCTTCACTTTCTTCTCTGTTGATTAACCACCTTTTCTTGTACTCTCTCCCTCATTCTCTGGCTGTTTTTTGTTTTTTTGTAGCTGAACGACGGGCGTTTCACGATGACGCAGCTGGTCGGGATGTTGCGTGGCATCGCTTCAGGGATGAAGTACCTGTCAGACATGAACTATGTTCACAGAGACCTGGCTGCCCGGAATATCCTGGTCAACAGTAACTTGGTCTGCAAGGTGTCTGACTTTGGTCTGTCACGCTTTCTGGACGACACTTCCGCTGATCCCACATACACAAGCTCCCTGGTCAGTATTGTGTGTGTGTTCGTGTGTTTGAGTGTAAGTGTGTTTGCTAACTCTGCTTTGTGTTTGTATACTCAGCGCAAGTTTAATTGAGCTTGTTAATCTGAGCCCCCTCACTTGTTTCACATGTGCATATGGATGCATGTGTGACTGCTCATGTGTGCCAATATTTGCGTTAGCGTGCAAGACCGTCTGTGAAATTTGCATTAGCGTCTGCATGTGTGTGTTGTTATGTGTCTGCAGCGTCTCCCAGGATGTTGATACCATCCCCCTCTGTGTCTTTGTGTGTGTGTTTGAGCAGGGAGGGAAGATTCCTATTCGGTGGACGGCACCAGAGGCCATTGCCTTCAGGAAGTTCACCTCAGCCAGCGATGTATGGAGTTATGGCATCGTCATGTGGGAGGTGGTGTCGTATGGAGAGAGGCCGTACTGGGACATGAGCAACCAGGATGTGAGTTAAACATGCTACATACACATATCTATAGACCAAACGCACATGCAGAGAGTTTTATGTTAAGTTTAGGCCTTGCTGGGAGTTTAAGCTTAGCTTTTGTAGCTTTGATTTCCAGCGTAACATGTTGGACCTGGGCCTGCTCTGCTGTCTTTATCTCCTCAAAGCAGATGCTGGTGCAGCTGTGTGCCTGTGTTCTAGTTTTTACCACCTTATTTACAGCCCTAGCCTGCACACCCCCCTACAAATCCATACTGCAAAGCTCCCTCCTGACACACTCCCAGACATAGACACAAAGGCATGCTCAGGAAAAGGTTTTTTTACGGGCGTTGTTACCTGTAGGCTATCTGCACTGCACAGACATCGTAACTACAGCAGTGAGCTCACAGGAAAGAAAAAGAAATCTCTTGGTTCCTCCTCCCTGAACAAAGTGCCAAAGCAATGTGTACACCTCCACTTTATTCTCTGTGGAATAGCTGCTCTGTATTGTGCTTCAAAAAGAGACTTGGAACGCTGATAGCAATAAAGCAAAGAGGACCCAGAATGAAAAATGCCAGTAATGTATGTATAACTTTCATAACAAAACCCACATGCAGTAATGAAAGCATCAAAGTGGAGGCCCTCTATTGTTCCCAATAGCCTTTGTGCCACAGTCATTGCTCAATAAGCAACAGAGCCAACAAATACGAGATATAAACAGAGGTGCTCGCCGACTAGAAGCACGACATAAAAATCAAAGGACGAGCAGCAGGAGAAGAGGAGTGCAGCAGAAACGCTTTATTGTTCCCAAATGGCAATTTTTTATTGTTGTGGGGAGTTAAAACCCATACAGAGCTTATGGATAGAAATGCAGTTGCTAGGTGAAAACAAATCAATGAGCAAACGTTTCTGTCCTCCACTTATTGTCGTTCTCATCAATCATGTCACTTTTAAAGTGACAAGTTTGAGAATATTGTTTGTATAGTTTCGTACAGATACTGAAAGAAAGATTGGAATATGTGACAGCAAACTGTCTAATATACGACATTATACAGTAACCGGGGATTATTTTTTCCTCTACGCTAACAAAGGCCAAACAGAATGAACATAATACAAATGAGTCAAAGCCAAATGGTAACAAAAATGTTAACAAGAAATCTGTTTAAACCCTTGTGTGGGCTGTATTCTGGCTTAATACCTATACATAAACACACACATATACAATTTACTGTTAATTCCACATTTTTAACAATGACTTCCTGTCCCCAGGTGATGACGGCAGTAGAGCAGGACTACCGGCTGCCCCCACCTATGGACTGTCCCATGGTGCTGCACCAGCTGATGCTGGAGTGCTGGATGAAGGAGAGAAACCTGAGGCCCAAGTTCTCCCGCATCGTCAGCACCCTGGACAAGCTGCTCCGCAACGCCGCCAGCCTCAAGGTGGTGACCAGCACCTACTCAGGGTGAGCCGCAGGAACAGAGCGAGCCTTTAATCAGAACTGCTTTTTTTTTAATACATTTTTTTACTCTGGAGTAAATGTGGGGAAGTTGCAAGTTGTGCTTTTGGAAATGTGTTACATCTCAGCTCTTTTTAGGAACATCAGCAGAGCATTTTATTGTACTGACACCTCGGCACGATTGTTGCGAGATTTAACAACTTTACAGACTTAATAGCTGCAGCTTTAAATCTCACTGGGTTTATAGTCTGTAGAGGATTGCACCAAATAAACGTTCATGTGGAAATTAGTGCGACATTATCTGTGTTTTTTAGAGACGCATACATCACATGGTGTGTGCCTTCAGCAGCTTCAACAGCAACCAGGCTTTAAATGCAGACGCCAGTGGTAGACATTTTGTAGTATTTGTTAACAAATTCACAGGAAGTCAGAAAGTCAGCCTGTGTTGCAGTTTGTTGTGCTGTTGGCTGACTTGGCAGCTACACTTGTGGGAAATATATGCATTTGAGGTTTTTCCACAGTTGCGGCAGGGGAGTGCAAACATAAAAAAGAGGTGATGCAATTCTCTTTCTCTCTCACCTTGTGTGAAAATGTCCCCTGTATTGCGTATGACGGCTGTGCAGTGCAGGATGAAGACTCCTCCTCGTGCAGACATGAGCAGAGCTGTGTGGCTGGCCTGCTGGAATAAGATGTCACAGTAAAAAAAAAATTACGGCTGGCCTAAAGAGAGACACAACAAGGTTCATGCTTGTTGGGTTTGGCTTGTTTTATGCTTCTGGTTGATCTGGGAGGATGCTTCTTTGAGCTGAAGGATTTCACCGCCAGACAGACGCCTGCCTCTTTTCCACTGACATTTCCCTGAAGTGTAGAAGTTGACTTATTCATAGGTAGCCGTCGCGCTGACGAGTTGTTTTCCAGCTTTGTTTTGAACGCAGTGACTCCAAATGTTCCAGCCATCCTGTTTGTTCTGAATTTTGTCATCCTGGCACCCAGTCAACAGTATGATTACTGCTAGTTTAGATGCAAGATCCTCAGTTCCGTAGTGATGTATAATGAACCAAGCGCGCATCCTCAAAACTGTGGCTCTGCCTGGGCGATAGATTCCTGTTTCTGAACGACACAAAAGGCAGAATTCATACATACAGTATCCAGGTTTTGTGCGAGTTTCTTGGCACACAGTTTCACTCTAACACCGGGCCCCAAGGGCGATTCCAATGCCAGGATTTGGGCTCAGTGAAGCTAATTGTGTGTGGAAATGTAATGGCTGACCTCGGTTTAATTCCCCCTATACTTGGCTAGATGCTGGAATGTAGGTGATAGGACAGACAGCAGCCAGAGCTGCTGATGTGGAAAAGCAGGAGGTGATGAAGTGTGAGTAATAAGGGAGATTGAGGAGAAGCTAAAAGAGAGGAATGTGTTTAATTAGGTTGCTAATGAGCTTTTTAATGCATCGGGGGAGGGCGCGCCCAATGCCGCGATGGGCGAGGGATATGTGTGTGTATGTGTGTGTGTGTGTGTGTGTGATGCTTGTGTGTTTGTGATGCTTGTGTGTGTATGCATGTTATGCTTCGCGTCACTGTGTGCAGATGACATGCCAATGATTAATTTATGGCCTCATCTATATGCAACAGCAAGAGATAGACGGAAAAGGAGCAGGAGGAGGAGAGGGGAAGAGAAAGGATCATGTTGTCAGAGCATGATTTAGAGAGCGTCTCCTGTGTTTGCGCGTGCGAACGTTACGCTCGCGTATCTCCGCTGCTCCTCACCTGCCATTGGCTGCTCAATGATGTTTGGGCAGATAGCACAGGGAGAGAGAGGATATGAGATGCAGTGCTATCGGAAAGTATCTTCAGGCACGAGGGCCTTCAAAACAAGGACACCGGACGAGGAACAAAGGACAGTCAGACACTGCGGAGCTCTCTTCAAGATAACTGAAAAAATAGGTTAAACTTTTATTAAATCTAAAAATATGTGATGAATAGGTTTGACATTACATTTTATGTTTGTAGCCACAAGGTTGTAGGTGTCTGCAGGATTTACCTACGCTAACACTAAGATTGATGAGACCTTTATCCACTGGATGGAAGCACACAGAGGAGTAATAATGAGCTTTATGTTTTGTTTAAGTGGCCGTGAACCTGCCGCTGAACTGTGTTGCTTTGTGTTGGCAGGGACCTGCTGCGGCTCGGAGGTACGCTGCCGGGACACAACAGGAAGAGTCCGGACACATGTCAGGAAGTCGTTCGGCAACAGATGAGCCAAACTCTCCCCATCAGAGTGTGAGCTGCTGCGGAACCGAAGGATACAGAATTAAAACTACCTAGAAACTCTGACGTGAAGATCTCGATGTAAAATAAAAAAGAAGAAAAAAAAAGAAGGAAGCCACAGATACAGCGAGAGGACCGTTTGGGACATTTCCTCCGTGAACGACAGGAGAATTTTAAGAGAACTTCCCATCACAGTGTGTGTGTTCATTACTTGACACTTTGTGGATTTGTGACTGTTGACATAAACCCAAACTTCCTATTGCCCCCCCCCCCTCTCAGGTTGTGTTTGCATGTCTGCATGTGTTTTTCTGCTGGTTGGGAATCAGTCTTTCCTTCACTTCACCCGCTTCCTCAGACTGGAGGACGGGAGAGCTCACACAGATGATAGGATTCAGTGTCTAGAAAGATACAACAGTGCCAAGACAACTCAAACGTTTTCTTCAGACTAACTCCTTTAAGACAGCCACACATCTGTAGACCTTCCATCCAATCACTTTTTTTTTTTTTTTTACCCAGCCAACTATTCTTTTAATTTTTTGCTTTTTTTTTAAACCAGGACTAAAAGAAAAAAAAAAACACACTTTCATCCGCTTCCTCTTAAATACTGTCTTCCACATGTACTGGGAGACATACGTGTTACAATTTTGTACAAAGCATCCGAGTCTTCACGTCGTCTCTCTGCCAGAGGAGAGCCGTTACTGACACTGTGCGGGACACGTCATGTGCATGCCAAAGTGGAA
Source organism: Scomber scombrus (assembly GCF_963691925.1). Classification (NCBI taxonomy): domain Eukaryota; kingdom Metazoa; phylum Chordata; class Actinopteri; order Scombriformes; family Scombridae; genus Scomber; species Scomber scombrus. The sequence continues at coordinate 10,071,424 of NC_084980.1, forward strand.
ACTTCTTCATGAGAAAAAAAAAAACAACAAAAAAAAAAACAAGCAAACGTGCCAATAAGTTCCACATTAACTGTTGCTTCGGTGGCGTTTGCTGTACGGACTTTTAACGTCCGCGTTTTTCTTAACCTTTGTTTGATTCATATAACGCATTGTTTTGAATGCTAAGTTATTATCTATTATCGCAAAGAGGTGTTTTTTGTGTTTTTTTTACAAGTGCCAGGGCTTAACTTTTTTATTACGATGTTTTTTGCTTTTTTTCACACATTAACAAACCAGACAGACAATGAATGAGTGAGATTAAAAGGAGAAGTTCTGCTCAGACAGAATAATTACCTTTTAAAAACACTGACAAGGCTTTGTCGAGATTGTTCTTTGGCCTTTTTTTTAAAAAAAATGATGAAAAGCGCCCGTGGTAGTGCTGTGTTGTATATTTTACTTTGGCAAATATGTTGCAGATCAGAGGGGAATTAAAAAGGTCGCTGTCCTGATGATAGCTTTGCGACCTTAATATTGACCTGACCTATAAACATTAATGTAAAAACAAGTCACTCATTGGTTCATTTCTCCTGACGTGTCTTCTTCAGCACGCCAGCTGTCAGTGCAGTTCCTATTTAAACGACTGCTTGTATATAACACTATATTTATATTAGACCAATCCGCTCAGCATTTACAACTATCTGATCTGACTTCGGCCTCTCTACAGTATGACCCTGATTTATATGCTTGTTTGTTTATTGTTGAGGAACAAACAGTGGGAGAAATTACAGTTCAGTCATTGCATATCTGAAACTATATGTCACAATGAAAGAAGAAAATGTGTGTCTGTTAGGGCAGACTTTTTCCTGTGCAATTAAAGGTGTATTAGATTGTAAAAAATGCCAGAAAACTAGAACAAAAATAAGCATTTCTGTTTCAGTATTTTTACGATAATCATATGCAAATAAATTATTAAACGGATCTCTGGTATTCTCTTTGATTTCTCGGCGGGTTCACTAGGCTGAAGTTCCAGGTCTCCTCTCATCCGGCCGAGGGATGAAAAAAAGGGAATAGCGAGTGTGTTTTACCTCCTCAGTCAGAATATCACAGCAGCTTTGGATGGACTCATTAAGTTTTAAGATTAATCAAAGACTGGTCCACGCAGCTCGCCAATTAGCGAGACCACAGGACTATTCTGGGGATTTCAGCCTCTGTTGCTGGAGAGGCTTCAAGGAGGCAAAGTTAATCTGGCTTCACACCAAATGTCAATGTTGTTTGGCTTTAATCTATCAGCCACAACGCAAACCCGTTCTCTCTCAGATGAGAATGCAGATGAGTGGAGCTGTCACTTCCTGTTTTTATTGACTGCGAGGAAGCTCATCTATCTAGGGGTGCGGGGGTTCATACTTAACCGGGCTCATTCTTAACCATTTTTGACTTGCTGCTCAGACAGCGGTTGCATGATCAGGCACCAAAGGGAGGACTGCTGGTATCGTGTTCTCTACATGTTCCCTGAACATCTCCGCTGCTCTCACAGGATGTATGTACAACAGGGCTGCACAAAGGCCCTCAGAAGCACACAGATGGAAATGTGCAATATATGCAGACAGTGAGCCACTGAACGTAACTCCACTGGGTGGCCCGCCAAGCGTGGCATTCATCATGTGTGTCAAAAGCTTTGCAGATAGGCAGCAGATAAATGCTTTGTGGTGGTATAGCTGCTCTTTCCCTGATGTAAGAAAGAAGAGGCACTTGACCTTGGAGGGTAGTATTATGCATACAAGTCTTCTGAGGAGGTGAAGTCTTCCAGTGAAAAGCTGCATATTGTGTTTTGATCCAGACATATTTTTAATCAAGTCTGAAAACACCAAGGGGAGCCTATTTTAAATGTTTGCTTGACATTTTTCATCGACACAATGTCAAAAGTGAAGTGTTGCGTCCTGTTTACCATTAAACATTTGAAGCGTTTCCACATCTGGCTCGCTGCCCACCAAGAGAGAAACTTTGCGTCCCTCCATTGCAGCTGAGCTGGATGTGTAATATTTTACGGTGCTGCATCCTAAAGATGATGCAAAATGGCAGGAAACCTAAAAGAAAATATCTCATTATCGTATTACAGACCATTAAGCGATGAGAAATCAGCTGCGACAGTTTCTCACAGAGATTTTAATGAGCGTGCTCGGTGGAGGGAAAACTGTGGATGTGATGGCAGGATGACACAGTTTTTATTTCATGGCTGCTGGTTGCTCGTCAGTGACCAGACAGTTTGCGGTTCAACATCAAATCCCTACATCACCAGAGTGATCCCCACGATTACTGCGAGATTAGCTGCAGCTCGGCCGTCATACTGGATGTGCATAATCGCACGCAAACACCGGCCAAGGAGGGGCATGCAAGAACAAGAAGACACATAGGCGCACTGCAAATACACATGCATATTCATATGCATAACTGTACACACTGCTACATCCTCCTCTCACACGCAGATCTGGTGGATTGGCAGTGATTTGTCAGATTTAACTGCATCTACTTGTGTACCCCTCCCGAATGCACCAGTCAGTTTTCTTCCAAGCTCAAAGCATTCATTTGCCACCCTGTCCAAAGCAAGTTTAATGCCTCCAATTACAGGGGGTCTGCAAGCAGGCAGATTTGGAGCGAGGAGGCTTGGCAGGAGAGTTTGCTACGCATCAGGGCCTTTTAACAGAGTAGTGATTTGCTGCTGGTGGTGCTGAAGCTGCCTGTGCCGGCTCATCAATGGAAAACTACCCTCTTTATGGCGAAGCGCATGCAGCACTAAGCTGAAACCGTGAGGAGAGACACAAAAATATCAGGCTTTTAACGAGTCGGCACCCGCTCTTTTTCACACTCTGTGTTGAGGAATTTCTGCATCTCTGCACCACAAGCACAAATGGAAATCAAAGTCTTTTCAGCAATAATTTTTATGTAAAACTGGCTCTGTTTTAATGGAATATTCTGAGACACTGGAGAGTGTCATGGTGGAAAGGCAGCAAATGAAGGAAACATTGCAAACAGACTTTCATCTTCAAATCGGATGTCAATTTTGTTGTTTTATTAAAATCAGCTTGGCTTTAACCTTGACAGTCATGCATTTTTGAGTTGATCTTTTTTCGTTATTTAAAGCTATATTGTCACTAAAGTTTATAAATCCCAGATTTCATTCATGCATATTCATATATTTGATGATATGCACCAGAATGAGAGGAATTATCACAAAGCTCAACATTTACAGGATCATTTTCTGCACTCCAAATGGCACATTAATTACTGTAGTTGTGCTCCATGATATCTGACAAAAAATATACTCAACTATTTACTGTGATCTATTGCAGTACTTACTTATTCCCACTAAAAGCATCAATTTTTGCAGGCACTCATTAAGCAATATGAATCTTTACAGATGTATAATTGTCTAGTTTATCCGTAATTTTACATTTAACTCAGTTCATAATAAAGCCACAAGTTATAAAACATTCTTATTTTTAATCCAAATTAATGGATTACATTAACCATTTCTTGTAACCAGATTATTGTAATCTTGTTAAAGATAATCCGTTACTCCCTAACCCTGGTCTTCAAGTATTATATCTGAATATATTTCAGTAGAGCAGTTAGCACTAAATGCAACTGTAATTTTTTCTGCAGCATCACCTCTAATGAAAAATATAAATGCGGAGCTGCAAAACATCTCATTACAGAAATACTCAATTTTCCCCTCAAATGATTTGTTCACATTTAATTAAAAAAGCCCCAACACCCTCAAACACTTTCGCACACTCACACACACACACACACACGCTGGCTGTGGTAAATAAAGCTTCCCAATTTCGCCTTTACCTCACAGCACTTTCCTCCTGAAAGCCTTTAGTGTTGCAGGGACTGATGATTAGCATGACAGTGCACTTTGTGCTCAGAGAGGCCTCCCCACCTCTGCCGTCTCTGACTGCATCTCTGCAGTGTGTATGATCCATTAAATGGCCTGTGAAGCCCCGGCCATTGATTAACGGGTGTCAGTACCCAGTTGGGTTTGAAGGACGGGACACTGTGCATCAGAAAAGGGGCTACTAGCTGCTAACCACCCTGAATCCCCCCTCCTCCCTACCACCACCCCTAATACACTGCTGCTGCTAGGGTGGCTGATCTCTGGGCCATAGCCACCCACAGTTTGAGGAGAATCAACAGGGACAGGCCAGCAAATGAGGGCAGGAGGAAGAGAGCAAGGGAGGAGGAAGGAGAGGTGTATAAATGAAAGGGTGAGGGATTGGAGATAAATCACTGTTAAAGGAATCGTTTTGGGAAATATGCTTAATTGCCTTCTTGCCAAGAGTTAAATGGGAAAGATTTTTGCAACTCAATCATGTCTGTAGATTTTGTTAAATTTTACAGCATACAAGGAAAAAGATTTTTCACTTTGTGTTAACATGAGAGCATTTTCATGACTCTCGTTCTGTCCAAGTCCAAGCAGCAGCCAATTAAAAGAATAGTTGGACATTTCTAGAAATACACTTATTGCTGGATGTAAGACGAAAAGATTGATACCAGTCATATGTCATATTTACAGTAAGCTACAACCAGAAGACCCAATTAGCGTAGCTTAGTTTAACACAAAGACTGATGTTTTTACTCTTTTCTACAAAACCATACGGTCACATTTTATTGGTTTAAACATATGTGTTGCACCCTTGTAAAATACTGATTTTGTGAGGATTAAACAGTCAAGATATAGTGTGTTAATCAGGGAGCTTTAAAGGTGCTGGTGGGGTTTTTTTTAGCTAGCTGTTTTGCTGTGTTTCCATTTTTTCACTAAACTAAGCTAATCTACTGCTGGCTCTACAGAGTCATATTTACCATACAGACATGAGAGGGGTATCAATCATTTAATTTAACTTTTGATAAGAAAGCTGAGAAGCATATTTCAAAATGTTGAACTATTCCTTTAATTGACGGCTGGTAATTGTGGCTTGGACAGGGTGAGGATGTGACATTTCACTGCTGAATTGTGTGAATGTTCGTCATGACTACACTGTCATGTTGCCATGAGGTGAAAAATCAGAAAACATCCCAACATTGTCTATTGTACACTGTAAAATATAACAGAATCTAGTCTGATCTCATCTAAAAGGCCTGGGTGTGTTTCAAAGTACCAAAGCATTGAGCCCCTGGTGAAAAGAGGGGCCAACAAAGATCATTAGCATGCATGTGAATGGGGCTGGAAAGAAAGAAAAGATTATGCATTTGTATGTTTGCTGATGAGATAGAGGGGTTTAGGTCCCTCAACCCAGTTTGAATCACAAATCCCCACCAGGGGAGGGGAAAGGCCATGAACAGAGAAGAGCAGGAAGAGACAGACTTTAGGCTTTTGAGTAAACGTAATGGGGGGGGATGCCGTGGTCTCAGAGCAGATGTCCCAAATTGGCAAAGAAAAGAAAAGGAGACCAAAGGGATTGGTGGATCCCTAGCTCAACTCCTATCCTTCTAAATCTGCAAAGTATCTGTGTGGAGCGTTGGGGCGGATCGCATCGCCAGGCTGCCAGTCAAAGTTTTGAGAGGTTGTTTTCAGAGCCCCTTTTGTTGTGGCCCGTGGGGCATGTTAGCAACAAGGCCGTGAGTGAGAAGGCTGGCTGGCTGGCTTCAGGGACTCTCCTCTACATGTGGAGGGCTTTACAGTTCGCTGGAAAGATGAGGAGAGACAGGGAACAAAAACACTTCCTCGTCGTCCGAGCTGAGAGCAGCGACGAGCCAGTATGTCACACTGTCTCGTCCTGTTACGGGGGTCAATGGCGCCGATCTTGACAGTGATGTGTTTCTCCGCAGGTTTGTAATTAAATAGGAGCAGGGTGTTTGACTGAAATGCAGCGTGATGTCTTTTTGTCTATATCTCAAAAAGAGACAAACACACTCACAGGCAGATTCTTATCGCCTGAAACTACCTGTATATTCGAAATAAATGGCCTGCCAAGCATTTGATGGGTTGGCTAGAAATCCCAAATGCTTATACTGCCTTGGTTGCTTTCAAGTAATCATCCCCATGGTAACACCTGACACCAGCTATTCATCATGCAGCCCATATAAACTCCAGCATATTCACAACAAGTCACACAGTCAACTTTTCATACCCGCTGCTGACAAATAGCCACACAAAACATGTCTGTGCATGATGATGGACTCAAAATCAAAGAGCTGGGCTGCATGTGTGTGCGCGCTAGGAAGTGCACGCATCGCGTTGCATCATGCAGCATCCTCAACAATAATTGTCAGTCGTTAGCGTTAATGTGACAGGTGAAAGTGAATTTGTTAAGATGGCACTGACTGTAATGAGATGCTATAGTTTCTATCAGCAGCTCGAGCGTGCAGCACCGGTGAATGAATATTCAAGAATCAGAGCCTCATTTAGCATTAAAACAAGATGGAAATTTTTGGTTTTTAAATTAGATGAGGTTGCACACATAGTACAAATAGACCTACTGTATGTACTGTAGCTATTATTTTTTCTCTCGCTGTGTTTCAACCATCTGTCAGTGATATTGATGTTTCTCGCAGAGGGCTACGGGGCTCAGGATGAAGGAGAGGAGTGATAGCGAAGAAATATTTGTGTGATGTAGTCATACACATCTTCTCATCACTCCTTCATAGTGAGTCTGGGGGCAGATAGAGAGACCTGAGGTTTGATGCTGGACTGCAATCAGCTTTAGACAGTGGTGAGAGCATACATATATAAATACTCTGCTACATGTAAATACAGAAATACACAACTTCAGCTCTGTAATACAGGTATATGTGTTGAGTGTATTAATCTGTACTATAATCTGCAAAGTAACTACCAGTGTCAAATAAATGGACAAGTATCTTGAAATAATGCTGTTTATTGGCCACTTGGATGAGATGGAAAAAACATAAACACAACAATGATATCATAACATTTTAAATTAATATTGCAAACTGAGCAACATTATCATTTGAAGTTGTGTCTCTGTCCACCTGGTGAGTGTAAGACCAATATTCACTCTCTTTTAGCTCTCTACCAACTCCTTAGGGAAATATGTGTCTCTTTAGCTGCTAAATGGTCCACTATGTTCACCAGCAATCTGCGAATTGTATCTGTTTGCCAGTATGTGCTGAGCAGGTAGTGTACAGTGGGTTTTTACAGCCTTTTCTCTGAAAACAGCTGCCTGCTGTGACCGATAACGATCCTATGAGAGAAGTGAGAGTGAACCAAAACAGGAACGTTGCAGCCGGACAGCTTAACAATGAACTGAAACTCACTGTGAAGCTCCATAAAGCCGAGCAGAGCTGCAAATTCGGGTGATAATTCTCTGTAGTTTCATCAGTATGAGCAGCATCCCTCACACTGTCATGATACATTGTTATTATTCAAAATATTGATTGTAGCCATTTTAAACCCTGTATGATATTAAGTTAGATTCAACCACTTGTTAGCAATGGCTCTAGGGGTGGCAATAACAGCCTGTTGGTCACTTTAGTCCAGACTGAAATATCTTAACAACTATTGGAAGAATTATTGTGACATTTTCTCCAAATGTTGATAGTCCTCTGACTTTTTCTCTGGCATCACCATCAAGTTTACATTTGTGGATTTCAATGTCTCAACAAGTATTGGTTGGATTACCAAGAAATGAGGTACACACATTAATGTCTCCTTTCCCACTAACAGTTAAACTCTGAAACTTTTCATCTTGTGCCATTGTCATAATTTCAATTACTTTAGTACTTTGGTTTATGACCTTGTTAAATAATAATATCCCATCAACTAAAATCAGCTGCACTTTATGTTTTGTGCTAATTAGCAAATGTATGTTAAAAAGAAAGTGAACATGGTTAATATTGTCCTTGCTAAACATCAGCATATTAGCGTGCTAACATTTAACATTTAGCTCCAAGCACAACCTGACAGAGCAGCTGGCATGGCTGTAGACTCTTAGGGCCTTATTTACTAAATTGCATGTGCAGTGCAACAGATTGCACGTATAGGTTAGCGTGCATTTTGCAGGTGATCTACTAAGAATAACAACGCAAATAACAACAGGGTGGAGACAGCAGTAATAAAAAGAGGGTTTTGCGTGTCTTAATGGAGAGTTTGGACAAATTAAATTTGATCCCATGGAATGGGAATTAGAGATTCTAGTGGAAGAGGTTAACAGACATATTGAGTTACAGCAAAAAAATATTACCAGAAAAATCACCATATGAGAGAGTATTTGTGACAAAATCAGGAATTCCACTTCTACAATATTAACATGTGTGGAAAAAAATCCATTCTCTGCATATTCTGTTTTATATTCTATTCTATCTATTGTGCCTCCGTCTCCTCCTCATTTCAGTAACAGCCGGTTAATACCTGCCCTTCAAACATATTATTTATAGACACAGTTACCGTCAGCAAAATTACCTCCAGGTTTGGTAAATCACAATGCGTGTGCTAAATAACATATTTGCATTTTCTCCTCCCTGTATTTTGCACACTGGGGTAAAATTTTGTATATTCATTATGGCAAACTTACTAAATGGACAGCGCGCACTATCTTGCACATTTGAAAGACGAAAGCCTCAGTGCGCCGCGTCAGAACATCAGCTTGCACATTTTTTTTGCACGGTGATGTCAAGTTTGCAAACGTTTCTACACATGCAAACTTTTAGTAAATCAGGCCCATAGTCTTGCTTTAATAGAGATGTCAGCCTTTTTTTGAAAGCCTGTATTTTAAAAGTCATAATTTGGCACAAAGAGTGCTGCTTTTTAAAGGTTTCGTTGAGCAGGAATTTTGAAGTTCATTGTTTTTGCTCCGGCTTCAAAGAGCGGAGTTGAAGAAAGCGATGCTCCTGGCTGCTGTGAGGTTCCCTAGCTGTGGACTGCAGATAATGAGGCGGTATCTGGTAGCTGGTGGAGAGCAGCCCAGCCGGACCAGAGCATCAGTCTGAGGAGAATCAGCGTCTCATCCAGTCAAACAGTAGCATAAGGTTTTGTAAGGTACATCCTGAATTCCTCCAGGTTTAATGTCTCCATCAAAAGAAGATCAAAAGGAAGGGATTAGAGCTACATAACAGAGGTAAGTGTGGAGAGGAGTCTTCGCTAAACTCCAGGGCGCTTTTGATACCACTCATCCCTGCCAAACCGTAGCCATGGCAACAGCTAGAGTGTGCGGCACTGATAAGAGTGCGACAGGGGATGAAGGGGTTGACAGATCATTTTGGAGAAGTCTGACCCTTCTGCAGAAGGACCGTCGTCTTGTCTGGGAAATTAATACCATACGCAGATGGTGTGTAGAGATTGACAGTCTCGGACCCATTTCTCCCTGTGGGAGCAATTTAACACATATCATACTACAAAGTGTTAACTTCAGACACTAGTGAGGGTATTTTCACACTGTAAATGTCTGTGACTGTGGGACTCTTCTTCAAGTCCTTTAGGATTTATCTGCTGTGGCAAGCTTACCCTGCTTTACATTGTTATGAAAATATGCACAAAACTTCACTACCATGCCTTTAGCTGCGCTTTGGCTCGGTGCTACAAAACGGTTGTCCTGCAGAAAAAGACGTTAACATCAGGGGCTGAAGTTTTTAAACGGACAGAGGCCACAAATGAAATATCGACACTTGCGTTCTTCTTTTATTTGTTAAAAGTGCACTCCCTGCTAGTAGGATTTTGTGTAAACAAGACTGAAAAAAGAAAACTAAGCTATGGGAAACCACTGGGATTCCTCTGTTTCCCCTCTCCGTCTCTGAACACATGAGCAGAGAGAGAAAGGAGGAAGAGGAAGAACAACGTACAGTAAAAGGGCCTCCAGCCTGCCTCAGGGGCAGCAAGCCGGATACAGCATATGATTTGACAAACAACGTTAGTTTTTGCACCACTGATTCAGGCAGAGTGTACTTAATTAGTAGAAATGGACACTAATTGAGCCCCAGCTGTATGTGAAAAAAAACAAAGATGTGAATCTCCAAGCACACACCAACCCAAGAGCTCCAAGTCTCTCTGATCCTCTTCTCCCCCTGAGCTCGGTCTGTTCACTCACTGAGTGTAGCGGCTTGTTAGCACTCTGGGAGATTTGTCAGGATAATGAAAAGTCAGGAGAAGATGGGAGATTCAGCAAGAGGACGAGGGACTGCAGAACTTGTTCTTTGCTGAACAACATGTTGTCCAGCAAGTGTTGTAGCAGCACTAGACATCCTCTGATTTAAGTGGCCAGCAATACATGATTTACAGCTAAATTTACAGCTAAATGGTAAAACATCTGTTAAAATCAAGCTATGGCATCGCACTGGGTATTTCAAAAGACACAAATATTGCTTTGCTGCATCATTTGCACATTTTGTTTATTGAAGGAGAGTAAATATGATTTCAGGATCTCAGCCAGACAGACACAGCGGCTGCAGCTGAAGTGAACCGACACAACAAACTTGAAAGCTGACTTTACTAAAACATGTAAATGAGCTTTTCGCTACGCTAATGAAAATGTAAATGTCCAAAAAAACCCAAAAAAAACATTAAACTATTCAGCCAGAAGGCAAAGTAGAAACAGTTAAAGTGAATTTGTCTCCGTGCGTCCACTGGGAGGCTTCGTATCTTCACACTGAGCACAAATCAGTGTAAATGCTTGCAAATGTTTTCAGCTGTGCAGGTTTCTTTCAGTACATGCTTACTTTTTTAGTGATGATTGCCTTAATTGTGCGATTGGTGGTTTTTCTGACAGATATTGCCATGTAGTTGTTACACACAGATGCTTTCACATGTCACACACTATGATCATGATAATTGCAATCATTACATTTGTGTCAAGGCTTTGTCTTATTTTTCTGTCATCTGTCTGGCAGGATCATGCAGTATGTGGCATAGTGTGTCCCTTTAGACCCTTTTAGTGATTTATCTATTGAAACCCAACTTATTGACAAACACATACATCTTTATGGCATGTACTGGGCCAAGAAAAAATAGACTTTATAATATATTCATCTTCATTTTGCACACATACACTAATCACACAGCAGCTGACAAAGGTAAGGTCAAATGGCTAATCCAATGAGTCCTTTAAAACTGCAAAATATTTCAGAGACAGTACAATGCATGATTTGCTCACACTTAATAATCCTGCTTCCCGTTATAAGGAGGTAATCCCAATTGGCAATATGTGAGGAAAACTGTTAAATCTGTCGTGATGAACGTAATTAAACCATTTAAGATGAATTATTTATAGTGTCGAGTGTAGAGAGTTGTTAATGTTCCACTGACAGATGCTTCTCTTTTGGCAGCAAAGCTTGTTGTTCATAATTTCTTTCCTTTTCCTATACTGGGTCTATAAATGATGGTCCGTCTGAAGGACAACTGCGCTGTATTTTTGATGCTGGCTGTTGATAGCCTGCAAGCTTTTATCTGCCATGTTGCTGAAAACAGAAATTGAGCCCTTTTTTTCCCCTTTTTTTTTTAAGCTAAACTCAGTGTAGCTAAATGAATTTTCTGTTTCCAAGTTCTGAGAAAAGATGTTTTCGTGTTAATCTTTATTCAGGACAGGAATTCAGACTCCCTGTAATCTGATTTTAGGCAGACTGATGAGGAAGATACTTTCCTGCTGGTTTTATTATAAACAATCAGGCAGCTGACAGAAAACACATGTGTTCATGTATAAAGGTCGAATGTTGAAAGTGAAGCTGCTTTCCCACAGTAAATAATCGTAAACCCCCCCAACATTTTGACCTCTGTCACATGATAATGTTGGATTATAGTATATCAATTCTTGCAAGTCAACTTAAAAGCAACAAGAAGTACTGCGAGTTTATGAGCATAGTCGTATAACGTCCTATCTGAAGGAGCTTTTTTGATGCCATTGTGATATCATCAGGGTTATCTGCTTGGAGACTACAAGTTAATAAGAAAAGCCTGCTTTAGAACTGGGGTACATGGTGTTTAAAGGATGCAGGCAGTTTCCAAGCAGTCAGGGCTGAACAAATGACACTATGCTATTATTTACAATTCGTAATTATTATAATTATGAATCGCTTACTAGTATTTAGAACTTCAAACTTAAATCATTACAAAGTCCATGAGTACTTATTAATGAATTACACACAGAATTTATTCCTGCATTATTACCAAAGAGAAAAGGATAAACACAACCTGGCAAACCAAGCTGCTGTGTTTGAATGGCTCATAATACTGATGTATAGAAAGCAGCAGTAAATAAGAAAAGTGATACCATCATTTGAAGTCATGACCACATTCTGCAGATTAGATCCTGAAAAACAACAACACTAATTCTTATTACAATGTTCTCGGCATGCAATGCATATTTTCCAGTATGCAAATTCACTTCATAGCAAGACATGCAGCCTATTAGAGAAGAGAACTTTCATTAAATGTATTCTTCACAATTCCAATGATGTGATGTATTATATACCTATAATTGAATGTGAAGTATCCTGGTGTTGGCTGTGAGTGAAAACAACATTGAAAAAGATTAATCAATTTCTTTTTAAGCCTTTTTGAAATGTGGGGGTTAAGCTTCTATTTGAAGTCTGCGTATTATAGCAGCCGTCACCAGTTAGAGGTCCAAGACGAAGCGACCTTCCAAACACACACCTTTTTCTTGAGTGATTCCCATTTTCAGGATACTGATGAATACAGCGAAGAACAGAGTTTAATCTCATTCTGCAAGCTTAAAATCAGGATTTTCATTTTTCAAATGTCCCGTGCAGTTTTGCCAACAGTCACTGCTCGATCAAAATAAGATATGAAAGTTTAGTGAAGGGCACACTTGATTTAATTAGGAGGAAGATTTTTTTCCTGCTGCTTCTCATACTGTAATCGTCTTGTTTTTCCTCGGCTGCGCCTTCCCATTATTTTCTAACATACAGTAATGAAAGTCTGTGCTGATTGCAACAGCACTGGTGGATCCTCTGCTCATTTTAACACATTAACATAGTTTGCAACAACTAGATGAGCTCCTGATGAAAGCGATTTGATTAGAAAATGGTGTATGGTTATGAAATGTGGGCTAGAATACATCTGTTAATTCAAGCTGGAAGTGTTTTGTAGTACAGTCACTGATTGAACTTTTCCTGACAAAGACCCTTTGACACCAACAAGTATTAACTTATTAGAGTAATAACATTTTTACAAAATCAAAAACATTCATCTATTTCAAAAAAATCCTACTTAGAGGTATCAACACTCTCACGCTTTTCAACTTACATCATTTTGATGACATGTGGACACTGTGGCCGCAGTGACGTGCACTGAAAAGAGGAGCCACTTTCAACCCTCTGTTGGAGAGCCAAACGCTGGGGTCTGAATACTGACTCTGACCTCTGACCTCCCTGTGGAGGCAGGTTAAGTGAAAAGAGAAGTTACAAATGGAGATCATTCCACATTAATGCCCCTAGGGTGAATTTCAACACCAATAAAATCCACGTAAGACATAAATCAGCTGAAGTGTGACAAAACTATACCCTTGTTTCTGTCAGTTAAAATGGATCTGCTGATGAGACTTTATTGTCGCTATTGAATTCAATAACTGAAGCAATAAAATGGTGGAGCCATATGGAACGAATGCTCCTACAGAGAGTTATGATCATATGGAGGATCCTGGTTTTAAATTCATATCCTAAAGTCTGGAGCACGTGTGTGTGGGTAACTGTTCACCCTCAACCCAGTGATAATTACAGCTGACATTATCGACTGGTTTTCGGGAGACGCTCTGGTTCTCTTGCTTGCTGGTAAACCTGTCCGAAAGAGGCTTTAGTCGAAGTGATTTAGTCTCAGTGATTTCCTAAAACAGCTGGGCACTGTAGATTTCAGCATATTTTACTCAAGCAGGAGTAAATAATACATCTTTTAATAATTATTTTCAGCTGGCAATTAATACACATTTGGCGCTCTAGTGAGTATTTACAGCAGAAGAACAGTGCATGTGTAAAATAAACTATAGTGGGCATGTTCATCATAATGAAGGAACACGTTAGCTAATGCAATAGTGTGACTCACTGATGTGTTTTTAATGGTTTTTGGACAACAATGGAGCTCTATGACACAGGGGAATAACATATATCAGGCTCTGGCAACACAGACAATCCTTAGTTAGTAGATCAGTTCGTTGTTGGTTTAGATCTTTTCGTGGTAATTGTTGAGAATAATTCATTTCATACCACCAGTTTCTAATACATTAATCCCTTTAATGATCAGTACATCTTTTTGTTATGTTTGGGTAAGGCCAACATGTTTGCTCTCATATTTTTCTGAGTCTGAATTTATGTTTCACCATTACTTTTCAATGAATCACAACTAGAAACTAAAAATGCCCTCAGGGCCACAAACATGAAAACAGCAAGGTCAGTATTTACTCTGGTGTTGGTAATATAAAGCTCATCTCAGCACTAGTGTCTCCAATTACGACAGACCACTGGGCTCACCGCTCTTCCTTAATAGCTTCCTCCATATCTGACACTCTACATTTCATGTAATGAGACTCTTCAAGATGTGAATAAAGGTATGCATATGATTTGGTACAAGGGCTGAAAATGAGATATGCCTCGGGGCTCACTTCAAACAAGACAAAATTTTCAGCTCAGGAGGAATTCTGTGGCTTTAAACCAGACATCTGTTCTTCGTCCCTCATTGGGCCGAAAAAGGAAGCAGGCTGGGCCTTGGTGCCAAGGAGACCCTGTCTAAATCTCTGCCAACTTATTTGTCACTGTGGCCTCATTGACCAGAGAACCAGCCAGCCACTCAGCCTAATGGTACGGTCATCTGTCGGTTCATCTCACAAATCGCAGCTAAAGCCTTACGACACAGAACATCAGAGAGAAGTGGAGGAGGAGGGAGAGGAGAGTGAAACCAAATCCCTGACTGGATTCACTCCTCTCTGTTAACACCGTAAAGTCACCTAAAGTTTATTGCCTGCCCATTTGCAAGCAATCCAAAGAGAGGCTCTACTCTCCCAGGAAGCTTCAGAAAGCTCCTTAACTGCCTGACCTTCCTGTTTTTTTATAGAGCCGGGGAGCAATTTAACATGTTTTAGTTTCCCTGCTACACCAGCTAAAATGCAAGTAGTGACTTGAGGCTTGAAATCAGCATCAGCTATCTGACCGTGGAGATGGTCTGCTACACAGAGGCCAGTATCAGCTTGAAGCATCTCGATCACATTTGTCAGTGCTCAGCCCAGCTGGCCTGTTGTGCATGGAAGCCTGTCCAGCTGTAGTTTATCATAAAAAACTGGCTATAAAGCGCATTATGCAATTACCTTGGAATCTAAGGGCCTGTAATAGAGATATTCACCAAGTGCACAATGACGCCGAGGCTGGAGGAGACGTCTGACTGCATCAACAATAGACGAAGGAGACAGGGTTAGAAAAAAGAAATCTCCTGGATAAAGAAACTGTCATACAGCCGCAGCTCCAGTTTATCTTTTAATTAAGATCTCCAAGGCCAAGACAAACAGTCCATCAATAATGCAACAGTAACATGGTACAATATTAATGTCAGATGAAATGAGGTAATTAGACGAGGGAAGCTATTTTAAGCACATGTCTGCCCTGCTAGCATGTAGAACAAAATTATTCACTAAAAGAAAGGGAGTGCGGATAAATAGAGCCATGAGAAGAGGGGAGCAGCTGATCCCATGTGTGACTGTTGCCGATGGGAGGGGAGCGAGGGCCAACATTTTGTTTGTCAGTATGAACAAATGGTGACAAACGATGGCAAATTGGAGTGAAGGCCCCCTGCTGAGCTATGGTCTGCCCACTGGGGTCCCAATAGAGCAGAGGTGCTAGCTTGGGAGAATAAAGACACACACACACACACACACACATCCACACACACACGTATAAAGTTATCGAAATGTAATAAAGTTCAAGGCGTGGCGTGCATACAGAAAGACCCTCGCACACAATGATAAGATGCCAGAGAAAAGAGCCATTGGAAGAGGCCGAGACGACACAAACAAAGGCTCTGTCACTATCTAATCCAATGTTTCACATGAAAGAGTTGAGCCTCTGCTGAAGGCTAAAACAGCATTTGGCCTAATCCTATAAATCTATATGATTGAGACAGATGGAAAGTAAGTTCTCTGCCTCTGGGAAAAAAAACTATCCCACACCTCTCACCCAAACTCTGGATTTCCAGCCTGCGTATACCTCAGCCTGCAGTGTGAAGTGAAGCTCTGTGCGGCAAGGATCGTGGTAACCACAACACGGTCATAAATAGATTCCGGGGGCCAGCTCCAGCCATGTACAGAAAGTGTATTTCATTTAATTGGCTGGATAAGACAAAGATTTTTAATTTCCCTTGAGATCCGGGTTGCCAACTTTTGTTTTTACATGGCAGAGAAGTAGAACTGCACTGAGAGCAGCGCCAGGAATTTACAATGCTCTCTTTACCACAGGCAATGCTGTGTTTTGGCTCCTTGGAGAGCTTCGCAGATATTAGATTAATTATGCAGATGTTTAAATATCAACCACACTAAAACACCACTACCACCCACTAAAGACTACCAGTCTGTGAACCTTATTTGTCGGTGCACTGTCTCCTAAGACCTATCATGGCATATGCTCTGGCACAGAGGACACACACTTACAGCTTTTTCCTCTCTTTCTCTCTCTTTCTCTCTGCTTCCCTCACTCCCTCCTCCACACAGACAGGCCATTGTGTGCGGGCACAGATGAGATTTGCATGCATGTTAGACTGGATTACACATGCAGGCTCTGGGAACCTGGACCCCTGTGGTCTCCCTTCACTGTTTCGTCCCGAAACCGGCAAGCTTTCCCTTTCAGTCCACAACTTCAAACGGATCTCACAGCTTAATTGGCCGTGGAACATACAAAATCAAAGGTTAGATTCTCTAGATTTTGAGAGAGTGGGAATCTGTGTCAAAATAAATTTCATGAAACCCTGACTGCACACACACACACACACACACACCCCCCCCCCCCCCCCCCCCCCCCCCCCCAAACCCCCATTAGAATTTTACATCCATCAGTGGTCAGATTCATAACTTGGGGGTGATGAGAGTGTGCGAAAGGGTTAATCCTCTGAGTGATATGTATAATGAGAATCCTTAATCCTTGATCTGAAGATGCTGCATCTAAGAGGGTGGAGATAACAGATAAGAGCAGACAAATCTCCTTAAAAATAGATGCCAGCAGATGTAACAAACATTTGATGAATTGATTTTAATTTCATTTTGCTGCTACAGTTTGTCAATACTTTCCTTGATCATGTTTGCGTGCGTGTGTATTTGTGTATTTGTGTGTGTGCACACTTTGGTCAAGCTTCTCCATCATCCATCAGTGTATTTATAGTGCATTTGTTGACAATTGAACAGTACTAAAGTGCCTGCAAACAGACAATAAAAAAATCTATCTCAAAGCACTTGTGTGTCATTACATCTATTCATATGAGTATTAAAGTAAATTGTCAAATGCTGTCTTCTTTAAGCAGCTAAGCCCCGCAGAGCCTCTGCTCAGCAGGATTATAAATGAGATAGGATTTAATATTGATCCTTGGCTGACCTCCTATGAAGTTCTCATCATTTTATAATATTCTTCACACATACTGTTAATGAGATCAGTGGGCTCCCACAGGTCCATCTGCAGATAAACCTTGACCTTAACGCTGTCAGACAACAAGCATGACCAAGCTTTTTACAGCCACAGAAGGATAAAGGAGGGTAAAGTGAAACATGAGGATTAGTTGTTTACTTGATTGTTTACCGCAGGCAGGATGGACAGGTCTGCATCCACCCATGACAATAAAGTGTCGGTTCGAGCGCTGTTTCATTTTAGCTTCAGAGCAAATCGAGCTTTGCTGAGTAACACCACCTTCAAAAGGGCCAGACCGTGACATATTGGATAATTTTACCTCACACTGGAACGAAACTGGTTGATGAGCAAATTTACTGTCAGCTCTGAGGCTCTCTGCTGCTGCTGCTACTGCTGCTGAAAAAAAAACAAATCTCTCTCTGTGTGTCTGCACAAAGCAACACAGGGTTCAGTCACATACCTAAATGAGCCCGATAATTATCAGAATATATTTCCATTGCTATTACAATAGACTCCAATCAATGAGAGAGGCTGCCTTAAACTCAGTGCTCGTGTGTGTCCCAAAGGCATTAATTTCACTAAGGCTCACATATGAGCACGGGGGTGGATGGTTGGTGTGGGTGGAGGCAATTGATTCAATGTATCTGAGGCGATGCCAGCCGCAGAGAATACAAACACATAGTCATGGCAGCTATAAGAAATGCAGAGGGGGGCTACCTGAGTGACTGTTGCCTCTGCACATACACAAACTCCGCGGGCGCCGGCTTCACATGCATTAAATCAAATCATTTGCTTTCCTACCAGCGAGCTCTGTTTTTGAATCTGAAGCCACTTAGAAGAAAGAGACATGAAAAAAATTTAGATTTGTATTACTGATACTGAGCCATGAGCACACACTGTCCCCTCTCTTCTCCTCTCTCTCCCCCCCCCCCCACTCCCCCGTCAGCTCATTAGTAGCCCATCTCGATATTGCTATAAGGTGTAGTTATCCAAACTCTCATCCAATTATGCCTGCTCGCACTTATAATACCGTGTATTAGATCAAGAAAAACTTTCACATAATTGGTTGCAAATTTGCTTCCATGTGTGTGACAAGCAGATCCTCTAAATCTCTCTGTCTCACACACACACACACACACACACACACACACACACACACACACACACACACACACACACACACACACACACACACACACACACACATACACATACACACACACACCATTGGATTTGAGCCACACCCTGGCAAAGATATCCAGAAGTCAGATTCTTAAGTCAGCAACAATAACGGTGAAACAGTAAATCTTTGATAGAGCTGGCTATTGACCAACCACTAACATCTATTTAAAACATTTTTTTTAATTAATAGCTACAACCGGAGGAGACAAACGAATAAATACGTTCCTGTAAAATTAAACCTCTCAATAAATGATTTGTTAGCTCTAATCTTTCAGCACAAAATATGGATAGCAGCGGGGGAAAGTGAATCATGGAATGAATATAGCTGGCCTGATTTCATCCCCCCTTCATGTTTTTCACCAGACTATAACTCATCTATCATCTACGAGCCATTAACAACCATCTTCAATCCAGCTAATACCATCAGGAAGAGAAGAGCCACTCTGCCCCTCTGCTGCCGCTAACATAATTGTTATACATTGGCTCCAGTCGAATGCTGTTTTTCTCTTTGCAGCCAATTACCTTTATCTTTGTTAGATGACAGCGTCAATTTGCCTTCAGAGCTGGTCAATGCAAATAAGTGAAAACAGCCCTGGGTAAATTTCCTTTTGATAAAAAGAGGATATTTATTAAAGATAAACCACTTAAGCGTGGAATGAGCTGGACCGCCTCTGAACTGTAGTTACTTCACTGTTCACAGTGCACTTGATTGCACATGAGCAGTAACACAAAAATAGTAAACACTGAATAATGGTCAGAGCTACCAACATATTTTCACACTCTACTGAATAACTAAAATAACTGCTTGTAGCTGAGTTATTCTTCCTCCTTGTGGCATGAAACTTTCGTGTTGTATGGAAACCAAACTGAGCCATTTATAGTGACATGCAGATACTTCCTCTACACCTGCATCTGTTCCACAACCAGCTCCACACGGGAGCAATCAGAGTTTCCACTCTCCAATTACATAACATTATTTTATCTCTGGCTTTTACTTACTTCACAAAATCCCATCTCCATAGCGACAGACCCTCATCCACGGTGCACAGATATAATTGTTGCTTCCTGCATCAAATGGTTGTTCTATGTATCTTTAAAATTTCATAACTTGTGTGTCCGTGCCTATCTTTGGTATATTTAACATAAAAGCCTGAGGCCTCTGACTTTTCTATTTATGTCCTTGGGGGGTTGTGTGCCACCTCTGTAGGCCGTTACAGAAGATGCACCGATCCAGACAATCTTGTGTATGAAATCAGGAGCTGCACTCTGCAGAACACAAGTGCTTTGTCTTGCTTTTTGCCTCATACTCTGGTGCCACATTTGATCAGTTATTTTGAATTATATTAATGAGACTATATATCTAGAGGCCCCGAAAACATATTTTCTCAATCAGCTTCTCACTGATAGTGTTGGGGTCCCACATGAACACACTATTTTCTGCCAAACTTGGAACTGTTTTGGTGATTTAAAGTGTATTTGTGTTTTTGTACTTGCTTTTCTTGCTGGCTTTAAGTGGATGGGGCTCAGCTGGAGGAAAAAAAGTTGTACTTCTGTGCAGCCAATCAGAGTTTAGAAGCATTTGAATCCAAACATGATGGTGACAGTTGTGGGGCTGTTTGCTATGTAGCCAGCTCAGTCTGTAGACGAATCTCTGCCAGCTGATTTGAAGTCCCCCTCCACTCAAAAATATGTTTTTCTTCTTGTTCTTTCAATTTGATGTTTGAGCTTCACTGTGCAGAATGATATATGTGCAGAGTTTGACACTAGAAGGCTGTTTTCACATTGAGCTGCTGAAGACAGAAAGCTTCTCTTGGCTCCTCTTGAATCTCAGTTTAACACACGTACCTACGAGCAGGATTTGTCACATCACAACTTATTTTGAAAGCCAGTCTTGGTCCAGGGGAGAATTTTTTTTTTTGTAGAAACACTGTATTAGACACACATTATTATTCCAAGCAGAGAATGTTTACAGATCGTAAACCATGTCTGAAGGTCATCTTTAAGTGTTTTGCTCTCTAGTCATGCCACCATTTCTGTGGAGGCACAATCACAGACTGACTCTGAAATCAGTTTGGGTTGACCGCA
Organism: Scomber scombrus; assembly: GCF_963691925.1. Taxonomy (NCBI): domain Eukaryota; kingdom Metazoa; phylum Chordata; class Actinopteri; order Scombriformes; family Scombridae; genus Scomber; species Scomber scombrus. Next base: position 10,092,226 of record NC_084980.1, read on the forward strand.
GTCAGCGATCAACCCCTCTGATAGATGAAATTAGCTATGTACCCATGTAAAGGTGAAAAATGTTCAGTCTCAAATCACTAGCATGAAATTGATTGTGATAGCTTTAGGAAAAAAAAAACATTAATGCTTTTGTCCGAGCTCCACTGGGAGGATGTGAAAGTGCTGTGTAGTAATTAAAGCCTGCCAACATTAGCGGTTAGTTTATGATCATAAATCAACAAGCTTGCAATCCATTATTTCTTGCGTTGTAATCTGATAAAATATAACATTTAATGAAAATCTGAAACACGTGTAGTGGAAGTTTTACCAGAAAACGTACACAGGATAAACTCAGTCAAGCTAGCAAGAGATCAGAGACATGTGTTTAGCAGTTTCTGATTGGTCCATTTTAAACATGTTGCTCAAAATGCTAAAGTGAGGATATAATGGAGATAAAAATTAAACTGAAATTAATTTTATATATCAGAGGCTTGTCAATTTTGCTTAGCTGATTTGTAGATAACAAAGCATCTAATGGACAGATTCTTACTTTTTCAAGTTTTTCCTAAAACAACAGTCAGGTGCCCAACATTTAAAGGAGTTTTGCTTGCCGTAATCATTCCTGATCATTAAAAGATCCTTTCTTAATGTGAATTCAATGTAAGTCATAGGGGCCAAAATCCACAGCCCTTGTTCTGTGCAGTAATGTAATGTGAGGCTACAGTGGTCCAAATCGGTAGAATCAAGTAGGTATGCTCCAAAGTCTTTACTACACATTTCCCTCCTATTATTACTAGCCTCTCAATGCCACTCAACAGAGAACCACTGTCCAAGGAAACAAGTGGAAGACACTTATTTTTACAAATGTGGACGACTGAAGCCTCATATTAGCTTCAGATACACGTTTAAATAGTCTATATTTGTGGAGGGGATCTTGTAATAGTCAGTATGAACAGGAGGAATGACTACAGCAAGTAAAACCTGTTTCATTGTTTATTTGGGCACCTGGCTGTTGTTTAAAGACAGATTGAAAAATTATGAATCTGTCCTTTAATAGTAACCTTTTTTCATATTATTTTTTTATGTAGGTTTAAAACAGGTGGCCCCGCAGTGATTACAGCTGTGCTCAAATCTGCTCAAATCACACCTACACAGTCCTAATGAAGCACATAAGATGACATTTGAAGACATTCTTAATGTTAAACTATTAACAAATGTTAACTAAGGTTAATGCTTATTTAGCCATTAATATTTAATGTTATAGAGAAATACTTAAGATATAAATCTGAGAAAAATGGTTATGGATATTTACGTTGTTATATAGGCATTTCCTCACAAACACAAAGCAGCTGGAATCAAGCTGAAAAAGCGAGCTAGTTCAAAGAAAGTGAATTCAGGTTTGACCTGATTCTATACACCCTCTTATCTCCCTTAAAATGTCAAGTACCTGAATACGCTGATCAGGGCATGAAAGTACTTATAAATATTATGTCCTTCAGTTCCAGAGATTAGAATTTCCATTTCAGGCGAAAAGCTTCTGGAAAGCCAAGCATCACATGCTGAGTGTAGAAAACTGGAAAGGTTACTGAGCCTTATCTGCAATTATGCAAAAACACAGAGATTGGCCAAACCCATATTCATTGGTACAAAGGAAATCGACAATATCCTTGATGCTTCTTAAAGCATTCTCCTCTCAGATGCAGATGTGTAGGATACAGCACATCCTAGAGGAGAATACAGGCTAGAACAGCACACAAGTCACACCTCATCATGTTTTGAATTATGAATACAGCTGATTAAACTTTAACCCCCCTACAGTAAAAATATAGAGACTGCAAATTAACAAGGATATTTTAGATTTGGTTTCTGTCCAGGAGCTTCTCATTTGCACATATGAAATGGAGAAACAGATTCAAACAAGTCCAGTTTAAACACATGCAAGGCTTCGAGTTTTATTTGAATCATATGAAAGCATGTTGTAGTCTCAAAAACCGTACAAATAAATATCATCAAATCTGTACTGCATTACTCTCTTCGACCTCTTTCCTCTATCAGCTCCACTGACACATAGCTGCTGAGATTTTGACAACTCCACTTCTGCGCTCATTGTGTCAACTGTTTCATTTTTTTTTTTTTTTAAAGAGGAAGACAGACATGAAATAAAAATTGGGTACACGGGTCACATGGAAAAACCTGCTCTCTTATCTTTTCATCAATGCCAGGGAATATAAATAGTTTAGTTTAAAAATAATAGCTTTCATCTTCAATTATGCCTCTGAATATTCAATATGAGAGCAATGGTGCCCCCTTGTGTAAAATATAATTAATAGTCTGATAGTGATATGCATACAAGATAGGAAGGTAATAAAATCTGAAGATCCCCTCTTTGACAGGCTCTGAGGTACATATGTTACATCTGAACATTTTTATTGCCAAGTCATACACTTCCCTCAGAAGCAAACTGATTCTCTCAGAAGTGAAGTGCATTCCTTCTGTCTGTCTTCTCTGGCTCTTCAGACAGACTGCAGCTCTATCCTCCACTGTCGGAGCTCTGGGCGCACTGCACTGCCCTGGGCTCAGTCAGGCGGTCATAAGACAGCACCGTCATAACCTGTGAAATATACAGCATGATATCGCCTTAGAGAATAGAGAGTTCCGAGAAATAAGCAGAGGCCATCAAAGGCATGCTGTGTTAAAGGCATACCATGCAGGATTAGTCGGTTGGTGTTTGTAAACACACACAGCATTCCATGTTACCCACTCCTCCTCGAAAAAAAGGGAGAGTGAGAGAGCGGTAGTGGTCAAGTGAGCAAGAGAGTGAATGAAGAAAAGGAGCGGCGCTGGTGAGAATAAAGCCATGAATCAAAGAAATATGACGTTATTTTCTATTTCCTGTTTCGCAGTTACGTTCTAAAGCAAAAAATGAAGACGGCCACATCTCCATCCAGCCCTGTGAGAAGATTTTCCGTGAATGCAAAGCTTCATCTTGTCCGGTCTGGCCTCTCTGCTCTGTGTGTGTGTAGCTCAGCCTTGCCCCGGGTTAAGCAGACACACAAACCTGCAGCTCTTTATACATCCATGACACAGAGACAGAGAGCAGAGTGGAGCAGAGCGAGACGGAGGCAGTGATGTAAACTGGTTGCTACGCTACAAGTCCTGACCTCACACCTGCATACTGTTATTGGCTGGGAGCTACACACCCAAAGGTTGATGCCCAGATACATCCCAAACACAGCAAAATAATAAGAAAATACAGGCAGAGGTTAGAGTATAACAATTCTAGTGGGTCATAAGTGATGATTGAGAGGGATTGTTTTTGTGTGAGTCTAAACATTGTTTATTAGAAAATCCTGCATAGTCTCCCTTTAAGAATTTTATAAGCAAGCCCACCTTTGAACCTCCTTTTTTTTTAATTCAGGAATAAGAAATAAAAAATCAGTTTTCAAAAGCCAGTGTTGATTGATTTCTAATAGAAAATGTACATATAGGGTAGAAGCACTGAGTTATTGCATTAATTTTGTCAGTTCCAGTGTCTTCACACTATTAAAATTAACACACTAGTTCAATATTTTAGAAAGAAAGAAATATACTTGGGGGAGAACCAGGAGGAAAGTAATACTTTTCAGATAAATCTCCTTTCAAGAGATAACATTACAGACGGCTCACATGTTGGTTCTATGTAGCAAGACACAGCAGATTTTTGGGTGAAGCTCCACATAAATATGATGCATCCAAAAACGTTGTGTACTGTGTGTGCTGACGCAGTTTGGCATTTCTGACTTGTGTGGAGTATAAGAAAATCTTTACTTTCATCCCAGTAGGATTTGATACCACTGTCATATCTGTCTGTTAAATACGAAGCCATGCATGTGAGATGGTTAGCTTAGCATAGGATAAAGACTGAAAGAAGAGAGAAACAGCTAGTCTGGCTCTGTCCAAGACAGAACAAAATCTGACCAGTAGCACCTCTAAAGCTGACAGAATAATGTATTACATCTCATTAGTTTAGTCTCTACAATAAGCAAAGTGTAAAAATATCAAATTTACGACAGGACTCCAACTTTACACTTAGGTTTTTGCATGGATTAAAAAACAAAACAAGACATGAGCTTATTAATGAGCTTTAAAGGTACTGGTAGTCTGATTTTGTTAACTTTGGACAGCAAGAAAGCAAAAGTGTGTTTCCATGTCAAACAATTCCCTTACAATTCCCTTAATTCATCATGTGAGCAATTTTCTATCTGTTTGATGCTATGAAAAAATAAAATGAGCTGTGTTCTACTTACTGTGATCATTATGAGCAGAGCTAGCATCATGCCCAGCATTATGTATAAATTGTTGGTCAATCCTCCAGCCCACAAAGGACCCAAGATGGTGGCCAACCCCCCAACTGACCGCCTGACGCCTTGGCTGAATCCTTTTGGTGACACATCACAAAGAATTAAAGCTTATTGCCTTCACCTCCAAACATTAAAATATGGTTTAGAAGTACTGCATCTATAACTGTTTCACATATTAGACTGTTGTTTTAATATACTGAACCAAGTGCCAAGATAATATGAGCCAACCTTGTGTTTTCTCTGCAGTGACTTTGGAGAAGAGAGACACCTGAGACACGGCCACGAAGGGAAGCCCCAACAGCTGTAGAAACACTCCAATGATGAAGGCCGACAGCTCCCATCCATAACCACCTGGCAGGGACCGAAAGATAATACAGAGGTATTATTGAATTACAAGCTTGCCCCCAAATTATATGGACTACAACGCTGCGCAATTACATTTACATGAACAACAACATTGAACAACATCTCTCACATATGATTAAGATTCACACGATTCATTCATTTGGTAAATCACAGCTATTAAAACAGGTTTTGATGTTTTTTCTTTACGATACATCATGATAACGTATAAAGTATATGTGACAGATCATGCTTCAGTTATGCAGCCCCTTTTTTCTTGGTTTTTAAGTTCCTTCCACAAATGATTTGGCATCACCAGAGATAGCTCTATCTGAAAATGTAGCCACTGCCAAGCTGGCAGCCACTAGATTTTTGTTCTCTACTGCTTTGCATCATGCACATGTTTGTGTGAATTTGTGCCCACTCAAAATGTTGGATGTTCCCGACTAAGCTGGAAGCCTATAATCTTATTATCAAAAAGCAATTTCACCAATGAAACATGTTTCTTAGTGGTCCAAAAGAAAATAATTTCTTGCAGGTATCTACCCTTTTAGGTTTTGTTTCTTTGTTCGGCTGTTTTAACTGTAACTGTAACAAATAGCAAACAAATGTAGGATATGCTTTAACAAATAGCATTTTTGTCTAATTAGATTATTGTAATCCTTTTATATGTACTCAGGCACTTCCCGGCTCCAGCACCTGTCACTTGTAATCAGAGCGATAAACGTGACGAGCTGCAACAGACGCAGGCCAACATGAACATACAGGATCCAGTTTGCCTGTATGATCTCCCGCTGGCCTCCGAGAGCTGAGTGATATCATTTACAGACCACAGTCAATTCAGCCAATGTGTAACCCAATATGTGCTCCGCCGTGCTCTACACACCAACACCAGCCTCGCTGAAAGGATTTGGCATGGAAAATGATGCGGTTTTGAGCCTGTGTGTACCTTTGCATGAGTGTATGTGTGTTTGTATGTGTCCCGGGCGGGGTAGCACCTCGGGGTTTGCAGAGGAAGATGAGGCACCAGATACAGGCGGTGCAGCAGATGACCAGGCCCACTGCCAGCACTGCGCGGTCCGCCACCCTCCTGCTCAGCCAGCGCACAAAGAAGAAGCCCAGGATGACCTCCACCCCACACAGGCTGTACATCAGGCTGTTGCCCAGTTCACTAAAGCTGAAGTATCGCTGCGTCAGAGGAGTCACCATGGTCTGAGGGTTTTTAGAAAGATGTTAGCAAGGTCAGTCAGTTAGATAAAGTGATTCAGTCAGTAGTAAAGGAGCACCTTTTAAGTCCTTCAAATGCTTCACTCAGGCCAGATCAAAAGAATAGTTCTGTTTTGATATTAAAATGACTCCAGGTCAGCACTGTGTGACTATATCCAGTCACCACAGTTTAATGAGAGGCAATAAGGCGTCTTCATTCGTCATGTTCAGGACATAGAGCAATAATGTGCTCTTGTTACATCAGTTTTACTCTGATAATTAAGCGATATTTGATCATATTCTAACAGGGCAGGTCTTTCCAGGTAAGGCCCAGATTGATGCAGTGTGGAAGAAACCCAGGGAAAAACAGTTTGACAGTGTGTGAAATGTTTGGAAACTCTGGCTGATGGATCTCAACGGTGGCTGCTCTCACCTCCAGCGCTGTCTGATTGAAGAGAGTGATGAACTGAGCCGTGAGGAGTACAACCACCTCCTCTCTCAGGAACTCTACAGAGTGAAAGACAGAGAGATATACTGGATAAACCAGAGAAACCATAGGGAAAAATCACAAAATAAGCTCATGTGGCACCAATAAATTGAAAGTTTCAACTGGAAAGTTATGCTGAGATAAAGAAGTTTAAAGAGAAAAGAAAACTTGGACTATCAAGATTGAAAGAGGGAAGTGTGACAAATCCTGGCTGGTTGGTCATGTTGATCCTCTGGTTCAATAAGCTGTCTATTTCTTTTGGAGGAGATAAGTGAGAGTTCTGCTTTTTTCTTATGTTCAAAACATGATAACAGAAGAAAAAAAAGTATTTTAATAAATTCCAAATTTTGATACCAGCTTTTTTCTGGAACAGAATATCCGTCATGGACTTGGAGAGGAGGAAAAATGAGCTGGGCTTGCTGCTAAATTTGGAAGTGTATGCCAGATGGCTGGAGGAATGGCTTGATATTACAGTGTGTGATCTACTATGGTTCAGTTATCAGTGTTTGATCTACTGTGGTTCAGTTATTAGTGTAGTGCACTATTATTAATGAAATTTAATTTTAGTAAGTTACTGCATGCGCATGTGTGCATATGTACAGTAGACTATGTACATTTATCATGGGTTTAAAGGGGACCTCAAATAATTTATTATTGTACCAAAATAAATTGGGGGCCTTGCAAGAGAGCAATTAAAAAAACATAGAAACAAAGAAATAATAAAGCAGAGGCTGAGATATCCTGACTTTTAACCTCTACAAATTTGTCAGGATATAAAGCCTGGATCCTACATTTCCCATAATGCAACTCGAAGAGTATTATCTACAAATCCTTTCCTGCAACAGCCACAACTCAATGCCCCTAATTTGTAAGTTTGTCTCTGTTAAAAATGTGGAACTCCAACACCAATTACATTAGACTTGATAAAGCTCCTCCAGCACTGAGCAGCAAACCTCATGAGAAAATTGTGCTTTAAAAAGCATTCAATAAACAAACATTTTGGAAAATACTCTTAATTGCTTTTATGCCGAGGATTAGATGAGAATTTTGATACCATGCTTATATGAGTCGGTTAAATATGAAGCTACAGTCAAGAACTAACCTTAGCACACAGACTGGAAAGAGGGAGAGATAGCTAGCCTGGCTCTGTCAGCAGTTAAAAGGTCTGCATACCAGCACCTCTAAAACTCACTAATTAACATGTTATATCTTGCTTGTTTAATCTGAAAACAGAAATGTAAGACCTCACCTTGTTTTTACACATCAATTTTTCTTACAGATTAAACAAACAATAAAACATGCTAATTTGTGATTTTTAGAGGCATTGAAAATGATATTGTGTTAAGCTTAGCTAATCAGTTGCTAAGCTAATCGGTTGCTGGCAATAGCTACATTTTTGCTATACAAACATGAGAATGTCGATCTTATCTAACTCTCAACAAGAAAGTGGATCAGCGTATTTCCTAACTACACTTTTAAACCATTATTAATTGCTTTTATACTTATTAATGCTAAATGAAAATGACTGATCACTGATCCAAATCAGACTCAGTGTTTTGGCAACAGTACGTCTTTAGAAAAGACAGACATATTTGTATAATTGTCCTTATTCAAAAATGCTTTTACTGCTTGAGTTTCAAAGGTTTCTCACTGATGCACAAAAAGTCGGGGAAGATCAATAATTCAAGAAAGCGAATACCAGGCACACTGCTCACAGCCAACAGACACTGCTACAGTATGTGCAAGAGACGCAGACTTCCTCCAGTTTTGCTCCGCAGTTTCTGGTGTTGTAGATTTTCTTCAAAACAAAAAGGAATCAATAAGACGAATGTTGGCCACATTACCAATTCTGTATCCATTTCATCCACAAGTCAACCACAGCAGGCCAGTCAATAAAAAAGGAAGTCTGCTATCCATCCCTTTGCCACATCCTCAAAGAGTGAAAGAATCGATACAAAGGTTTGACACATGCGAGAGCACACACACACACACACACACACACACACACACACACACACACACACACATAGCTTGGAAACTAACAAAGTACAGAAAAAGGTAATCAATAGCGGCAGACAATCACTGCTTGCATCCTATGTATATTTACTATGACACTAATCCAATAAGACATCTGACATCACATATACACATACAAACAATCTGACATAAACCAGACACATACACACAGGTCCAATCAATACAGAGGGAATCTGATCTGACATGGTGCACACAATTCCACAGAGAGACCTGGAGAATGGAAAGTGCGTATGTGTGTGTGTAAGCGTGAGTGTGCATGCAAGAAAATCAATAGAGCAGATACGAAACATGTGCATTGGCAGTGACACTTCTTCCTACCTGAATCCCAAAAATAGGGCAGAGAAAAGCTGACAGTCATTGCATAGGACAGGCAGTCAAACCTCCTTGCTCACCTCTGCTGGCGCTGAAGTTTTTGAAGGGGTTTGAGACCGTTGAGGCGCCGTGGAAAGGCTGCATTTCAGATGAGGTGGAGGTCTCCACTAGGTCGGAGTTGACAGCTCTGTAGGTGTGCACAGGCTCTTCGTCGGACCCCATCAGCGGCATCTCCTCCTCAACCTCCTCCTGTTTCATCTCCACTATCACCGCTCCCTCCTCTTTGGAGCTGATGGATGGTATATCCCAGTACATAGCCAGGACAGCAAACTGGAGAAGCACCCACAGCAAGCACATGAAGATCTGAAAAATAGACAAGAGTGCCCTCAAATATTTTATAAGTTAACAGCAAAAAAAAAAAGTTCTTTGTACAACATCAAAATACCGAAAAACTATCCTGGGAGAGCTGTGAGAGAGCCTCTGAGTGCTCAAAAAATAAAATAACCTGCCTCAGTGAAATCAAGAGAGACGTGCAGTGTCAAATTATGTGGAAAATGGAAGTAGGCGTACAGAAGCTTTGTTATATCTCATTTAAGCTACATCCGTGCTACAGGTGTTTTATTCAGAGAGACTCATGAGATGGAAATGGATCGATATGAGCTGTTACAGGCCTGAGTATCGCTGCAGGTGTTTTGTATTCCTCTTATTCAGAAGAGAATAACGAAAAATACATGAGTTCAGAAAGCAGAGTGACTATTTCTGAAGATTGTTTCTGTATTCATGAGGCTTTCAGAGGACCTTAGATTACTGATTATCTGGATGCTGTTACCCCAGGAGATGTATACTTGTTCACAACAAAGGGCCCCAGTTTGAAATCACACAGCCGCAGGAACAGGTTGAACGCCGGCCCTGGAGAGACAGGAGGAAGCACTTTGAAGAGGAGATGGAATAGAAACAGAGGATGTGGTTACAGTAGCCTCCACCTTAGTGATTTTATTGAATGTCTCTTTCTCACAGTTGAAACTGAACATCAAAGATGACATCGCAAAAGGATGTGAGAGAGAGGTGAAATGACACCAGTCTCACTGTTAGGTTGAAGGGGGTTTGACTGACCGACAAGGAGACCAGCTTGTCGACAGGCCATGATGGCTGCAAAGATACCGGCTCGCTCTTCTGGCTGGGTGCACCGAGTCAGGAAACCAAAGATGGAGGAGCCCGCTCCTGCACCGACACCTGAGAGGAAAACAGCATCTTTCTGTTACACCTTCACACTGCCACACATGCTAATACAGTTCATGCTTTGGGTGTTATTTTACTGGATGCATATGTGTGTGTGTAGTACCTGCTACAAGCCGACTGCACAACAACAGCCACTTTGAATATCCAAGAAAATACATGAAGTTACCTAAGGAAAAATATAAATGAAAACATAAAAATGTTTGGGGGGGAAAAATGCTTTTCAGGTGTGAAACAAATGCTTGACTTAAAGGTTATGTCCAAAAATAGTTTTTTAAGCAAAGCTTCAGACTGAAATATTTCAACAACTATTGGATGGATAGTTGTGAAATGTTCATCCAAAGCCACCATCAGGTCAAATGTTGAATTAGTCCAATACTTCAGGTTAAGTTTTTAATTAGTGCTAATTATCAAATGTCAGTATGCTAAATTGCTAAACTTAAATAGAGACCATGGTAAACACTACAGCTGCTACACATCAGCATGTTAGTATCGCCATTGTGAGCGTGTTAGCATGCTGATATTAGCATTTAACAAAGCACCAATGTGCCTACATATATGCCATGAATGTATTATAGTAACTTGGTATCAGACTCAAAGACGGTGTGTTGTCAATGTAATTCTAGCTTCCCAGCTTCCCTGTGCGTTGTGTGGCCCACTGAATATGCGCAGTAGTGTTTCTTGCACCAGACATGCCCACGAATTTGTTCTCAGCCCACAGACTTTACATTAGGATGATGACAAATTAGGGGGAACGTAAAAAGTATACAGTGTGCAATTCATGGTCACTGGCTGAAAGGTAACTACCATCATGCATTGCACAGACAGGTGAACAAGATGAAAGGAATGACCAATAATTGACTTTATTTTGCCATCTTGAGCCTTTTATAGTCCTATACACTGAATTACCATTGTGGTGTGGAGTGAGTAGTGAACGAGTGAACAGTGTCTGACAAAGCCCAATTACCAGCTACAGAATCTCACACAACAGATAAACACACAGCCATGCCAGCTACTTCTAAAATCTGACTCTTTGTCATGTGATTTGTCTTGTGGTTGGGTTACTCACCGGCAATCTCAAAAATATTGGAGAACAAGATGATGGACTTTGTAGTTTTGCTCCGGTCTGACCAGAACCCAAACAGCGGGCCCGTGAGCAGCCCGCTCATACTGAACGCAGACAAACCCAGACCCAGGAAGTATGGAGGGGCCTCCAAAATCTGGAGATACCGCCATATTGTAGGCAGAATGACAGCTGAGACCACCAGATAGGGTTAGAGGAGGGTATATATGGAGAAAAGAAATACAGGAGGGAGAGAGGGGAGTGAACGATATGCCTCATTTACTCACAGCAAAATATATTTCAATTAAATGTGATGCCACATTCTCTGTGATGTGAGTACACAGCCAAAAGTGCCAGGCAGATTCCTATTTCAGTCTGCTCTAATGAGACCATTATCATTATCTGATATCTATAAAGTCTATAAAGCTGTCATAATGAACTTACCGTACTCTATGCCGCTCAGCATAAATATCAGTCCAATGGTTAGAAAAGTTAGATTCTTCTTTTGGTGATTATCCATTTTGCTCAGTGACTTGCTGCCTTTTATACACCGACCTCTGTCTGCGCATGTTGTTCAGAAATGTTGTTCAGTGGCATAATCAGATAACAAGAGACACTGTGCGTCCAATTACAACTGTTAGCCCAGATAATCAGAGGAATTTGTCGCACCATTGTACAAGGTCATCTCAGAACTTCTAAAGAGGTGGAAAACAGAGATCATGTGAGTTTGCTCCCATAGAAGAGGCTCAGCGGGGGTGAGACCTCAAACGACGGACAGAATAATTCAAATCAGCGCCGGAAAGAAAACAATGCAGTCTAAAAATGATTACAGTCCTCCGTTTCTGTTAGGCAATTATGTTATGTTCCATTAGAGTCACGATCGCAGTGCAGCACCACACTGTGAGTATCACGGTCAAGGCAATGTCTCAGATTACCAGGTTGAAGTAAAGTACACTGAACTTTATACATATTTAATATTGTTTTCTTCAGTTTCATCAAAGGCACTTGATCCTCCCAAAACCCAGAGAAGACACTAGGGTGAAATGTGCCAGGCCTCTCTGCCCTCTTGTAGGTTACAGATGTGAATAATTTTGTTGTTTTACCCAAAAGAGACTCCATTTGTCCCCTATACAATAAATTGAATACAGAAAAAAATATACAGGTAATGAAATATATTGGATAAACAACAAGTATGTTTCTGAAAATATGGATGCGTGGTAAAGGAAAATATTCAAAATAACCCTTGTATTGTATTCAGTACTGAATAAATTGGTGTGACAGTGCTACCTGTGTTATTGAATGGTTGGCTCCATTTTCAACCTGCTGTAGTGTTCCTAGCCGTGGGCATGTTATATTAAACAGGAATGTCACCAATGCCCCCATATGTTTTTCCTGCTACTCATGAATAATACAAGAAGTTTTGATTGTTTGAATAACACATATAAACTCGCTCAGCATCTCCCACTTATATCACACAGCGACTGAGAGGTCTCAGGCTCAACAGACAGACGATAGCATAATGGGACGACACAGGACTCACGTGTTTGGGTCAGTATGTCTTCTAGATGTGTGTGCATGTGTGTGTGTAAAGATAATTTATTTGGCACACAATTGCTATTTGATGCCTCTCTTTCTGAAATTCATCTTTAAAACTGACTTCACAAAGAATATTTTCTGACTCTGAATAGTGTCAACACGCTGCTTTATTTTGTGTAAAAAGTTAATAATCAAGAGGGGATTCATGCAACTCTTATTTTCCGTGTGGTAGAACCTCAGGGGCCCACTGAAAGGCTATTAGCATCCTACCTGGCTTACCTGTGGTGGTTTCTATAGAAACAAACATGAGGGTGGAAGGTGTTTTTGCACTCACCTTTGAGCCTTGGTAAACAACAGGGTGTTCCCCTGTGAATAAACTGCAATCTAGTCCATTCAGTCAGTCACTGCGCTCGCTGCACTGGAGCCTGCCGGAGACATCTGATGATCAGGGGGTCATTTGACTTTAAGATACAGAGAGCGAGGAGCTCGTTAGGTGGTGGCCCGGGTGGTGGCTGAGGTAGGAGTGGGCATGTTCTTGAACACAGCATCTCCCAGGAGGTCGTTCACCGTCCCCATTAACATCAACCTGCAGGGTGCTCGCAGGCGGCAGACACGGTAAGAGGGGGTTCGACTGGGCCAGACAGCAAAGATTTGAGACTACTGGTGGGAGTTCACTGTGAATGAAAAAACACTGTTTCACAAAACTTCACATTCAGATTTCTAACTGAGTGTGGGCTTATATGAGCATCCATTATAATTCATACTGCATGTTAGGGTTGTGAAAAAACAGAAAAGGTTTGAATTGATTAATATCACGTTAAAAAGGCATTGACTTTACACCTTAAGGTCAGTTTACTTGTCACAAGGAGACTGTAAACAGTTGTACAGTGGCTTCTTGTAGCTGTGGGAGAAAATAACCTTGCATTGCACTTGAAGTCTTAAATCTTTATCAGAAAGCCTGTGTTATAAACTGGGGATGTGGAATTTGAAAGATGTGTCTATTTACCAGGCTTAGAGGGTCTAATGATGGGTGTTGTGTTTTTAGAGACGTAAAGTCAGATATCTTAGCTTTTGCTGCTTTGATTTGGATCCTTTTTAAATATCTGTATTTCACAAGTCAGGTAGTAGTATAACACTAAATTGGTGAAGTGCCCCTTTAAGTATGTCTTGTGTTTCCACTGCTAAGAAACATGGTAAAAGCACTAGTTTTTACTGGATAAATGTTTTATGAGCTCTCTGTTGTGCAAAGCTAAATATAAGGAGGAAACCTTGAAGAAGATGTTGAAAATATTTTATGGAGACACTGAGATGCCAAAGTTTGAATTTGAAAATGACCTTGGTGTTCGGCATATCTGTTTTTTCCACCAAATTAGATTTTTTTTTTTGTGTGTGTGTGTGTGTGTGTGTGTGTGCGTGCGTTTGTGTGTGTGTGTTGACACAGGGATTTCGCCCACACAGCGCCCACGCAGGAGCATGAGTGGAGAAGAGGTGTGGATGGACGCGGGGGTCAGCGAGCTCGCACCCTGCCAGTGTCAAGTGTCGGGGAGGACAGAGCCATCCTGCTGGGCTTCACCATGATGGCCTTCTCTGTGCTCATGTTGTTTGTGGTCGGCACCGCTATAGTCAAACCTTATGTTAACAGGTACACTCTGCAGTCTCTGTGTTCCTGCTAGAGTGGAGGATACTGCTTATTATGCAGTAGTATGACTGATTATAACAGAGATGTTATTACACATTGGTTCACTCATGCAAATGAATTCATAATACAAATTTCAAAAGGGTAACAGTTGTAGAGTTAGATTTTTGATTGATAGAGAAATCATTACTGAAATGGCTGCACAACATACTGAAGCAAATCTTTACATTTGTGAAGCTGGAACCAGCGAGTATTACATTTTGTTTTTGGTTTCTTTTTTTGTTTGTTTGTTTTTGTCAGATTTATTAATTTATTCTTTTTTTCTGTGTTCTCTGTTCTCAAAGCTGTGACAGTTGGTCTTCTGTCTGAACAATGATTCAGAATTTAGTAATTTAAGAGAAACTCCTTCCACATCAAGAAGCCATAAGTGAAACAGAGAAACAAGTGAATATGTCTAGACACAATTAAAAACAAAAAAAAGTAAAGTCAGAATTTTGAGTTACTTAGTCAAAATTATGACAGTAGTTAATTTTATTATGCATATGTTATCTTTTTTTTCAGAGATGGGCTTCCATAAGATAACTCCAAAAGCTTCCATAAGCCATATTGTCATTGATATTTAAAGCTGAATACACAGCGAGCAAGTCGTCACTCAGAGTTTTATTGCAATATTCATTTCATATTCGAAAATGTGGATCTCCCAGTTTGCTAGCCTGAAGAGTTACTGTATGAAGTTCACTGTCAGTATTTGTACATCCCACATTCGTCACCCTAATAGGTTTCTTTTAATTAATTCGCCATCTCTGTTGGGAGTTCATTTTGGTCTTCTGAGAACTAAAAGTTAAAAGCTGAATCCTTATCTGCCTTTCCTCTGCCTCTGTCTAATGAGCAGTAAAGTTGCAGTGACCAAGTCTCACAGCTCACCTTTGATGGTACCTGTTGGAAGCATTGTCACACAGCAGAGACACAAAGTCTTACAATGTGCTCTTGGCTGGAAAGGCAAATTAAGACAATAACATAACGGTATAAGTTTCCATTTCACCTTCCATCGTCAGAGATCCATTAAGAAACAACAGGTGTCTTTCTGGTTTTAGTTTGTTTGCGTGTGTTGGGGATATGTAGGTTGGATACCTTGAACTTTTCCTGGCTCTTGTCTTCCAGTAACTGGGAGGAGGAAACCAGCTGTGTGCTGCTGTATACTGTTGTCCTGAAGGAGTGGGTGGACTGCAGAGGCGTGAGCACTGTGCCGTGCCTCAGGGTGACAGTTAACCTCACAGCCTCCAACCAGAGCGCTTTTCTACACTTTGACGAGGAGTCGGTCCTTCTTGCTCCTGAGGTGGGGATTTATGGAAGTAAATTCCAGGTCTTACCTTATAGCATTATGGGTCTCAGGTTAGGCTCTACTTCACACCAGGTTTGGATTGTCGACTGTCAGGGAACGCCTGCAGGATAGTAACCCTCGAGTGGATAAAAGCTTTATGTCTATTTATAACCGACACATAGGACCACTAGGTGCAGTAGCTCTAAATTCTGCTCCACAAGATTCAAGATATCATAGTTTTCATATTATATCCATAGCCATAGCAGTGACTTACACCTGTGAAAGTGATGACGGTAAAAAAAAACTTCACTGAACAAGCTAAAAAAAAAGTAGTAGTAGTACCTGCTCCATTCAGATGAATTGTATGAAACAAATTTCAGTATCAGTGCACCACAAAGGCAAAAAGGGGCTGTTCAGTCTTTAACAGACAAAAAACTGTATCAAAAATGAACGCTAGAGCCCGTCTTGCTGATTGCAATCAGTGCTTTCAACTTTGACAAGCAGGTCACTTGATAAAAATTACACTTGAATTATATCCTTCTTTCCACAGTGTTTCTACATACCCAAATGTCGGATGGACTGGACGGAACTTCAAGATGAAGTCCAGAAAGTAAAAAACACGTTGGACACTTACCTCGGGAACACCTCATCTTGCTTAACTGACCTCACAAGGCACCCGAGGGACGTCATCCTGAGCAGGAAGTACACTTTGAGGAAGACCTTATTTGCATTGATGTGGCCCGGTCTGATGCTGGGTGGCGGAGCTCTGCTGGTGGGCCTCGTGAAGCTGACACAGTACTTAGCTCAGCTGTCCTCTGAGATGTGCAGTGAGATTGCAGAGGGCAAGCTGATTTCAAGATACACTCAGGGCAACCTGTATAAACTCATGCGGCGATCCAGTGTGCAGTCTCCCACATGTAATAACTAGTGCTACTGTTGCCAGGGACTATAGCAACAAGCCAAAAATACAGAGTTTATAGATAATGTAACATACTGATGTTTACATATGTGTAAAAGCATTATATTTTGCTCATCAAAATGCAATTTTGCTGTTATTCTTACAATTAAGGAATAGTGCCACACAGAACCCTGCAAATGCCCACAGATTGTTTTCACTTCAAATGATTACTATATCCTTTGACTGCTTTTAAGATGGAAACCTTTTTTGCTGACCTCCAGTTGTAAGTTGAACTTCTCACCTCACTGCAGTGATGTAGAAATGTACTACAGGGTGTTTCAGTATGCTGTGACATCACTGTTCGGTGTGGTTATAGGTGCAAGAGAGGACACCTGTGAACCAGGAAGAACAGTGAATTGTCGCTTTTTAGCCTAGGGTTACTTTTAAGATAGGTAAGGAATAATGTCCTAAATAGTTTATGTGATACTGTCAAAATAATTGTAGAAGGAAATATTTTATATAAGCTTTGTTCTTGAGTGCTTCAATATATTCAAGCATATATATGGTTGGATAAAATGTCTGTCTTAAAACAAAAGTCAGGTTCCCAAATTAACATTAAATGAGGTAATTAAGGGATGTCTTCCTAATGCACTGTCAAAGTAAGTTATGGGGGACAAAATGCACACGAAAAGTGGGAGTTTGGTACAAAAAAACAACTAACAATCACTTGATTTGACTAATTTGGACTGTTTCATATCAGCTTCCAATAAAAATTTTAATCGATTTTTGCACAATAAGAGGGATTTAGATTTTGTCTCCCCATCACCTACACTGAAAGTGCATTAGAGAGGGATATTTTAGTGGCTGGTATGAACAGGAGGAATGACTACAGCAAGAAAGAACAGTTTCACTGTTCATTTGAGTACCTGACTGCTGTTTTAACACTGGCTGGAAAAACTGTGAACCTGTCCTTTAGCTTTAATCTTGACAGGATGCGTATGAAGCTGTTATCAGCTGAATTCAGTGCCTGAGGGAGGTAATTTTGGGTCGATATGATTGAACTCAAGTTCCGTTAGTTGTCTTCATACAAAACTGCCAAGTCCTACTTTTTTACTAAGGATTTAGGACTATTCCCAAGACACTTTGCACATTTTTTACATATCAGCTCAGTTTACCCAGTAAATACTCTTGTGGAAATTTCTAGGAGAAGATGGAAATAACCTATTTTATACACAAATCTAAGGATATCTGATTGAAGCCTTGTCCTACATTGTCAGTTTTTATCTTGAAGCATAAAAGTGCCTTGTAGATTTTACACATCCTGAATGTGTGTCAATCCCCAATAAAAATGTATTTATATAGGGAGAAATGTTTTTATTCAACAGTACAATAAATGAATGCTTACAGTTTATCAGACAGTCATATGAGGATGACTAAAACAAGTATTTGAAGTATTTATGATATATATACAGATGGATAGATAACTAACATATGGGTCTTTTTTTTTTTTTTTTTAAACATGCAGGTTAGCGTCTTCCTCCTTATTGTGCTTACAGACTTCCACTTCCGGCTTCACTTAGGCGTGAAAATCATACTCTGACAACAGCATCCTTGTCCTTCATTCCAACAATTCACGTCTGCTTTGTCATTCATATCGTTTCAACAACTAGAAGCTGTCTACTAGGTTTGTATGAGGATGGTGCACGTTATGCATGATTCCTCCTTTTTTTTCTCTCTTTTGGTTAGCAGTTACATATGAGTTTGCTTACATTTTTAAAAATACAAAAATATATTACCTCTGTAGTTATTCAAGGAAAGCATTTGCACATGTAGTAGCAGTATCAGTATCTGTTACCTTCATTGTGACTTTGTTGTACCTCACACAAGTAACAAGGTCATTCCTATACATGAAATTCAAGTAAACATCATCAGGTCAAAAACAAAAAGTAGATATTTGAGGACCTCATGCATAATGCAATGTGAGAAACAGAAAACAACAATCAAGTACAAAGGGAAATGAAGCATCATTAGAGTTCTTCTGTGAAGTATATACTTATGGGGGTCTAGTTTTCTCAGTTTGAATGGGTCCGGCCCACTGCTCTGTATCCTGTACAGAAGCACATGCATTTCAGTGGGATCAGTTTCCTGAACATTTTGGAGTCCACGTACAGAAAACACAAAAATTGGACTTCGACAGACTTGAGTGTCCAGGAAACCTTCCCTGTGTGTGTGTGTGTGTGTGTGTGTGTGTGTGTGTGTGTGTGTGTGTGTGTGTGTGTGTGTGTGTGTGTGTGTGTGTGTGTGTGTGTGTGTGTGTGTGTGTGTGTGTCATTTGGTAAAGCTAGAACATTTACTGACCTCTTACGTATGCGTCTGTGCAGTGAGCAGACCTGCATAGACTGTTTTTCCACACATAAGGGCAACAATCATAGGAAAGAGGAGGGAAGAAGACACTTGGAAGATTTCAAAAAGCAAAAAACAAAATAAAAACAAATTCACTTCAGTTACTTTTCTTTACCTGGATCTGGGATCATATGGCAAAACGTGAGGAAAGAGTCTGTTTTAAATCATCTGTCATATGTGTGATCGAGAACAAGGAGACGGAAGCGAAACATCTTACAGATGGCTAGACTGAAGCTCCGAATAGAAACCTGGTAAAGGAGAAGCAAAAGGCAGAGTTTGAGGAGAAAAAAAAAAAGAAGGCGTTTCTCACAGTTCTTTTTCAACTTGCTGGGAAGAAGTAGACGTTACTGTTACAGTGCAGCATTGTGCATTTTCTTTCCTCCATGTACTGTCTGTACAAAGTTCACTGACACGCTTGTCTGCATGTCAGGGAGATGCATTTCTCTCTCTTTCTTAGACTTACTCTGACATCAACTCTTTTTTTGCAGTATACAGTACATATATTGAAGATCACAACTTGCATAGTGTAACAGCACAGCACACAAAAAGAATACTGCACATCCTCACTCTCTCGCCCCTCCCCTGCGCTTTTTTTTTTTTTTGCCTTTTCAAATAGAAATCAGCTGACTAACAAAGACCAATTCATAACATGTTACGCAGCTGGCCGTTTGAAAGGTTCTCCACAGTCCCATCTTTGCGCCAACTGCGTGGGCTGAATGACAGACGTGTGCCTCAACATCTGACGCAGAATAATACTGATAGACGAAACAAAACAAAAACAAATACTGCAGAGATCAGTGCTATGGGTACGCATGAGACTTGGAATAGTAGAGACTATATATTTTTTTCTTCTTTTTTTTTTATCAATAAGACTGCTGAGTAGTGGGGTTACACATCTATTACTTTGGCTCAGTAGAAAATAGACTCAAAAAGGAATATGTGCACACACGTATGCATACAAGTCTATGGATACACTGCTGTACAAAAGTGTCAATGTCAGTTATCTGGCGTGAATGATTTCTAAACTGAGAACTCATCATCTGTAGGCTACAAATAGTCATTATTTCGGTTGCAAAGTTTACGCTCCAAACCTATTAAATGCTAGTTAAGTGTTTTCAACAACACTTCCTCTGTCAGTCCTGTACTTAGAGTATTAATGATTATTTTTTATGATTGTAAAGGGGCAACCATGATTTAGTGGACACCCACCAGGCTTCTCAGTGTCATTCTCAGCTGATAAACACACCAGCCTGGCTGCGTGTGCTTACATCTCCGCCGTCTTCATTAGTTCACAATAGGTAGTGGAAATAGTTATACTCTTCTCTAGAAAGAAAGAAGAAAAAAAAAAGAAAAGCCCAGCTGTGCTCATGGTTTACCACTTCATGATGATGTTCCTTTCTTAATGCTGATGGTTGAAGATGTACTGAAAGGAATAAAAAAAAAATAAGGGAAAAAATATGTGTCTATACTTTGTTCACATGAAGAAGGCCAACTTTGTTGAGGTCCATTACACTTGTTCATTTCCTATGAAGGAGACAGATGAAATATAACTCCACCCCGCCTTCTTCAGTTCATAATGCAGGGAGAAGAAATTCAGACACCTGCAGAAACAGGAGCATTTAGGCATTATGTCCCTGATATAGGCTCTTCTTAGCACCGTTACTTTATGGTGCGCTGGCAGGTAATGTTTCAGTCACACGCTGGCAGAAATATTAACCAGGCCTTAGTGTGTATGGCAGAAAAACACTTTGCCATTATTTCTCAGTTCTCTTTTGGTTCGTAGTGTGCAGTTGTTGCCACAGTCAACCCTTCTGGTTGCCATTTCAGTTCATGGCGTGCTGGCGGATAGTGTGGAAGATCCAGTCCATTTTGGTAGTCCAGCCGCCGTGGTGAGCGTCGTTCATCTGCTTCATGAAGTAGTCCAGGGCCTCCTGCTCCGTCTTGTCCAGGGCCAGGGTCTTCCGAATGTAAGCGATGTCGTCGAACGACTGCAGCTCGGGCATTCCTGAGCCCAGCATCATGGAGAAAAGGTTGATGAAGAGGTTGGCGTGCTGCCTGATTGCCAAGTATGCCTTGTAACACATTTCCTGGAACCTGAGAGGCAGAATGAAAGAAAATTAACAAAAGGGGATGCAAGTGATGGAGAGTCTGATAATCTGCCACAAAGAACAAGTGAAAATTGTATCTAATAAAGCGTAAAAATTGATCAAATTCCAATTGTTTCAGCTCTTTTGTATTTTAAAAGTTTAAAAATGTTTGAGCACTGGTGTTACCTTTCAAACTCTCTTGTTTTTGTGCACTCTTGAGTTCCTTTGCTAATAACGATCAAGAAGTCTTGTGTGAGCACAAAGGGCACACGTTCTCTCTTGTACCCAAACTTTTTCTTTTTGTGGTCGAGGAAATGGCCAAAGTCTATGTGGAACAGCTGTGAAAAAAAAATCATAAAAAATAAATGACAGAACAATTTAACAAAGAGATACATAAAACACAGAAAGAATGTCAAAATATAATCTTTACCTGCCCGTCATCTTTGACCATGATGTTGCTATTGTGTCGGTCCCCTATGCCCAGGATAAACGTGGCTACACAGTAGCCTGCACATGACCGTGTGAACAGATCTATGGCCTGGTCATACCTAAAAAACCAAACAAAAGAAAACGCCCAAAATTTTCAAGAAAGGATTCAGTAACTATTCTCACACAAAAAAAATACGCAACAATTTTTTTTTGATACTAAGTCTACATATTATCTATAACGCAACTACTCCTTACAGAGGACCAGAAAAGCCCCATAAACAACTGTTTTTACTCACATCTCTCCCTTGTTCTTATCCTTGAGCCACTGGTGCAGTGTATGGCTGTTGAACTGCAGCGCCCCCTTTAGGCCTCCTTTACACTGAATCTGCATGATGGTGTGAGAGTTTCTCACCACCTCAATCAAACCCACACAGTCACCAATTGACAGACAACCATAAGGGAGCATCCTGTGAGAGGAAGGACACGAAACATAAAGAGAGGCAGAAAAAAAAAAGAGGACACAGATGAGAAACAAGTGTGTCACCCCCGCATTCTAATTTAATGGATTCTCTGTGCTCGACCACAGTAGTGATGGACTTTATAATAAATGACCTGAGGTGGCTGGCAGCGGCTGCCACTAATCTGCATGCAGGCACTGGAACATGAAAGGTATCCAGAGCCTGTTAATGTGTACCTGCATCCTTGCTGTCATGGTAAAGTGAGGAGCCTACCTGAGATCAAGGCCTTGGTTCTGCCAGATGTTCTCCATTATCCTAATGATCTGCAACGTCAGCATGTCCTGCCTCAGATCTGCGGAGGCACAGAGAGATAAGTAGGTGGGTGACAGTGAGGTGAATATCAGCTGCTTAGCTGCTCTTTGATCAACTACGTGATGCATTATGGAGCAGAGCTGTCAAAGTCAGTTTTGGTCACAGATGGTGCAGCAAAACGCTCAAACAGCTGCTGCGAAGTGTGATTCAAATAACGTGACTTGTTCCCTCTGAGTTCTGTGTAAAGAGCATAGATGAGGTTGTGTTTGTGGACCATGATATGCCCTACAGCCTCAGACTGAGTTATGCTGCATGCTCAACTGGAGCATTTTCAAGTCAGTTTGTGCAAGGATGGATAAACAGACAGGAGCAGTAAGAGAGATATAAAGGGGAAAAGAAGCTGAGACAGAACTCACCATCTCCATTTTTGAAGATGATTTCATTGTTCTGAAAGAGCAGCTCCGACATCATATCTGGGTTTTCCCAGTTAAGCCACAGAGGTCGCTTGGCTGATGACATCATCCTGCATTCCTCCAGGCTGAAACAGAGATGGGGATATGTTAATGAGAGGAAGAAAAATTGAAGAAAGGACTGTGAGTTCTCTGGAAATGTGACTGTGCTCAAAATAACATACATCATCCAGACTTGGTCATGTGGATTGCTGTTACTGTAAAAAGAGGGATGAGGTTGTTTCCTAAGAGTAGATTATATCCGTATATGTACTTCATCCACTCACCCAAGAGCCATTTTCTATTACATATGATGAGAAATAATCAATATTTTACCTTTAAAAGGGTAAAAGGCAAAGGCCGAGGAAATAAACAATAAATGACAGGTTCAGTTCAGGAGGAGCCAGAGTTAAGTAAGAAAGACTGCTGATGTACCGGAGATTTCCCAACTGATGTGCTGGATTCAGCGGGGAGGTGAAGCTCTGCAGTGCGTCCATGTAGTCAGGTCTTCTCATCTGCTCCACCAGAAACTTCATTTGAACCTTAGAGGAGAGAAATAAATGGATCAGTTAACAATAGATAGCTGGAGGAGTCAGTCATGTGGTAAATCTAAGTTTATTCAGCTTGCTGCTGCTATTCTTCACCAACTTACAGTATGAGGTAATGCTGCTTCATGGGGGGAGAGAGAAGCATCCTATGGTGGGAATGATGGATGACCACAGTTTGTGACATTACCACTTGAGAATAATCGATGAGTTTTCGAAACTGACTATGACTGATCTAAAAAGTATGTAGACCCTTTTGTGTGCTGTATAGATGAGCAGTGGTCATTTCAACATAAATTCAGCCAATAACTGATTTAATAATGTTGTGTTTGGATATCGTTGTGCTTCTTTACTAATTGTCCGTCAAACCAACACATCTGCGTTGACACTCATCACCAATATAACCAGCACAGTAGGTTGAGTCCAATCCATTCTAACCTATATTAACCAATCACTATACACCATATCAAATTTAACATTATGTACTTTGCTCAGCTTGTTCGGTAGCTAGCTAACACAGTTAAATAAAGATATTTTAATTTTGGATTACATTAAATAAGACACATTTAAAGAATTTTTCAATTCTTAAATATTCTCCTTTTTTTCTTTTTCAAGTGAAGCGTTGATCAGATCAGTCAGTAAACAGAAGGACTGATAATGAACTCAAGTTTAGTGAGAAGCAGCTCTGTTTCTGATCTGCATTAATTTGCTTTTGCTGCGGTTTTCTTTTAATGCAATCTCAACACTTCCTTTGACCATTTCACATTAAAGCAGCCCCAGACGTTCAGGGGGTATAAATCTTTTCACTTCCAGAGAATGCTTTAATTATTAAAAACAGCTACAGAAAGCACTGAAATTCATTCATTAACACAAACATAATAAAATCAATAAAAAGCTAACTGCACATGAAGACTACATTTCTGTTCAAAGTTGCTAAAGAGCAACTGATTCTGATGAGCGTTGTGCAAATGCTATAAATACTGTGTCGACAATATAATTAAGGGATCAGCAATTCACTGATTTTACATGGTTTATTTTTTACAATGGCTTTTGCTTGACCCCAGCTTTTGATAGAACAGCTTTCATTTGAGAATTTTCTTTATTCATATTTCGCCGTTACTCTATGAATTATGCATTCTGAAAAACTCTTATCCTTGTTTGGTTGAAATACATTTAACTGAACAAACTGCCCCAACTGTAGAACTCTACAACACAATATAATGACCTCTCTGTGGCCATTTGGTCCAGATGTCAACAAAATTAACCAAACAATTGAGCAGATCACCGTTCACAGCTGCCAGCAGTCAGTTTACCTTCTGTGCCTCATCTTTCTTCTCCTGTTTGAGGAGGTCAGTGAGATTGATGAGTTTCTCCATGGCCTCCACCTGCCGGCTCAGGTGCTTCAGGTACATGCCACAGGCTCGGCAGTACGACTCCAGCAGGAGGCCAAACCGTTGGCTAACTGTCTTGTTGTGCATCTCTGACCTGAACACATGTAAGGAGGGAAAAAAAGAAGTGGCTGTTGTCTCCTAATGGAAAATGTGCGCACACACACACACACACACACACACACACACACACACACACACACACACACACACACACACACACACACACACACACACACACACACACACACACACATAACATTGCCTGACATCAGCTTTTTTCAGAGAACAATTTAACATTTGAAGTCACATGCTAACATTTCCAATTTCCTGAAAGAGGTCCCTTTTAGATTAACTCACTTTAAATGCCAGAAGAAAAAATGTCCTATCCTCTGATTGGTTAATGCCTTTTTCAGCAGGAAGCGTGCAAGTGGATTATCAAGGTATTGCTCGTACTTCAGAACCTGGGCACAGAAACATAAAACATACAAATATCATGAAACACTACAGCAGTGAATCCACCTTCTATAGTATTATAATGATCAAGAGTCACACGGTTTACTTAACACATATTTACAACAACACACCTGAACCAGCTGAATGAGGTACTGTGAGAGTTTGTCATCAGTTAGGTATTTCTCAAGGCACTTTACGGCAAAGCCTCTGATCTTCGGATCGGGGAAGTTGCAATCCAGCAACTCCATGGCTTGTTCTGGCTTGATAGCAGGCCAGTCCTTCAGAAGGCAATACATCTAGGTGGAAAGAGAAAACATCCACTGACTACTAATACATATTTTTTGTATTCTTGCTATTTTAAACAATGCATACAGTGCACGAAACAGTGTGTTAGTATGCGCTATCCATGTAAAAATCAGCTGAGTTGCATTAGCACAACAAGTGAGCTAGGCAGAGGTATGCATTTTCTCAATGTAATGTCCTTCAAAAAAGAAAAGGCGTGTCAGCAGTAGAAACCTGAGCTCACCTGTGCAACCTCATCTCTGGAGTTCCACTTCACAGCTAAGAGGATCTTGGGAAGGATCTCTGGTATGTTGACACAGTAATGTCTGCAAGAGTGTGAGGAGAGAACAGGTATTTTTTTACATCTGGGTGACTATTGTGTAAAATTGTGATGAACGGAAAGGTTAAAATAGAATCATAAATGCAAAAAAAAGACCGTACACACACCCTCAAAAAACAATATAATGGTGAACCAGCGTACACACATTACCTGTGCCTCCATACAAAGTCTTTCTCCTGCTCAGTGATTTCAGACAACGGGTCCCTGTTACACACCTGGCGAAGCTGCTCATTGTCGCTGTCCGTGAAGGGGTTATCCCGGGCCACTCTGTTACTCTATTACACCACATAACACAGAGATTACTCAAATAAACTGAGCAACAGTATCACCACTACATGGCACTGCATGGGTGCAACAATGGCCCGAGTCACATAAAACTTGAGAACTACAACATAGCAGGCATGTAAAGTGATCAGCCATGAATGAAAATCAGATCTCCTGATGAAGCTGATAAGTGAAACAATACATGTAATAAAAGATGAAATATTATCTTACCAAACTGGTGTGGCAGTAATTAAAGCCAAGCTCTCTGGATATATTCCAGTTTGCATGGTCCTCAATGGTGGTCATATCAGGGAACTTGACTGGGCAACTGAAATGGTCAAACTCCAGCTCCAGACAAGGGGTTTCCTGCATGGCAGAAGGGGAAAGGTCATTCAAGGTGTTTACGGTAATCAATGACAGGCGCCTTTGAAGAAGCCTGATGTATCAATGAGTAATTAATTAAGTGGGATAAGAAGCTTGGTTGCTTAAATCGAGGCGGCTTAAATCCAGCTCTGAAACGCTGCCGGTTGGCACCAGCTCCATTAAAACTGGGTCATAAGGCTTAAAGGTCAGTCGCAGACACAAGCGTAATGCATATTTGAAAAGCTACAAGGGTCAAAGTTTGTTCACTGTTATTCTATCTTCTTAGTGTTTCGTGATAATACAGGCAACACGAAAATGCTGAGCCTTTCCATGTAACTGAGAGCAATCTGTTTTAACAGCTTGCGCATTTTAAATTCTGTTATAAATTTAACAATTCTGGTATGTACAGCTTTGTTTTTGTTTGCAATAATACATTTTGTAGTTAACTAATAAATAACGTGACAGAAAAGAGGACAGCCATGTCTATTTACATTTTAAATATTTCCACCAGACCAATATTTGCTCTGCAAAAAGAAAAAAAGAAAAAAAAGACAGTGCTCGAGGCACAAACAGAGAGTGAGCATTATGTTCATAGTGTCGACGTTTGCTGTTCACCTTGTTGGGGTTAGAGCCTGTGACGCCGATAGGGTTGAGCAGGTCTTCAAGGCCGTGAGGGACAGGCCATAGGTTGAGAGCCATCTTCCCAGCAACTAGTGTGTGGGTGTAGTCAAACAGGTTGATGTTGCCCCAGGCTAGAGGACAATGCTCCTACAGGAAAATACCAGTAAGATGATGCATATGAAAACGATTAGAAAGGCAACAGCTCGAGGCTATGGAACCGACAGGTGCAGTGCAGATCACAGGGAAGCTATTTAGTTCCCATGTCGACATTAACGGCCTTTGCTAACCACTTTGATTCAAACAGGATTAGACTTAAATGAGAATTAAAAATTCAAGTGTAACAGTTGAAGTTATAATTTTCCATGAAATCATAACCTGTTTATTATATTGGGTTTTTTTTTCCATCAATAGTGTCATTCCCTCACTAGATTCAAACTGTCTACCTACACACAAGGAATTCACAGGAAAATGTTGCATCTAATCCAGCCTAGCTGTTAAATGTACCTCTTTGATATCAACCTCATTGTTTATTGTTCACTTTCCCACGGCTGTATCACAGCTGTATTAAAGCCACTGGAACCCAAAATCCACAATAGCCTTCTAACAATGCATTTAGGATCTTATATACATAACATAACTAATAGGTTTTAGGAATTAGTTTCAATCCAAATTCAAAATATTGTCATTTAAGTTTTTGTAAACTCTGCTGTTATTGGGTTTGAATGGGCGTGGTTATGTCAGGTAATTTATTACAAAATTACACAATTAATTTTACAAACCAATTATAAATGACGTGGCATCGTATTGTCTCTTTGCCAGATGCCAGAGTTTCTGTGACACTGGTAGCGCGTTTGCATCTCAACCCAGTTAATTTTGTGATATTCTTCATTAGTGTGGTTGATTACCCGCTGTACATTAGTTTTGCTCAGGCATTCTTAGCTCTCTGCTTCTTTAAGCGACTTTATTGCAAGTCATGCAGTTGTTAAGATACTTTTGAGTTACTTTAGCTTATCAGTTAGCAAAGTCTTTCTTCTCTTTCCTGTTCCTGGTGTGTCTGATGTTTAGCTATTCCTCTGCCTCCTTAAGTTATAAGGGGACATGATCCATGTAGCATCATTATCATCTTTAAGGTGAGGCTCTGTGAGTTAGAAGCGCAGCTCTGCACCATAGAAACCCATCTACTGTAGTTAGCCAGTCCCCAGTTGCCGGTGAGGGTGACAATCAAAACGTCATCTGCAATGCGTACACAGTTTTTAGAAATGGCATTATTACTATATCAAGCCAAATTTCCAGAGGCTTAAAGTTACTGCAAATGCAACGTTTCCTACTGCTGCTGCTTCACATTAAAGTGTTCCAACTGGCAAAATACAGGGTGACTTTTAGTTTGTTTTAATAATGGAGAAAGTAGCAGTCACTGTGAGCAGTTAGACTGTGCTGCAGGCGACCGGCTTCACACCTATAACTCCTCAGCAAGACAACCAGCTTTATTGTGCCCTGCTGTTGTGTGAAAAACTACCTGCGCCGCATGCAGCATGAAATCAGATCGTGGTTGCTCATGGCAGATGGAAAAAGGGCCAACTAAATACAGACTTCTTTGTGAAAAACAATGAGTTTCATTGGTTGCACAGTAAACAGATGCACCAGTTAGTTGCTCTTCTGCTGTATGCCTGTAAGAGTAGCTGTTGGATGGGAACTGTAGTATTAAATGGCATATATTGTTACCACCAGTAAGCAAATTAACCAGGACTTAAATTTCTTAAATACGTTTAATGTGGTATTCATTTGCTAACCTCTTTTGCTCCCTTTCTCCCTTTCACGGAGCAGATGGAGAGGCAGAGTCGGGCCGCACGGGGGATGTCTGGAATGTACATGTCGTAGTTCAGCCACTCATTCCACCTGGAATATACAAAATTATTGTCGTAAAGCTGAGAGAAATCCCAGAGCAACATCACAGTATGTAACGCTATTCTTCACTGTGTGCTACCTGGGGTTCGAACAGGGCACACGCTGAGTGTTGACATTGTCACAGAGCTGCTCTCCACCGTGGTATATCCCAGTCCTGACGTAAATCTAATGCAGCAACAAGAACAACACATTTATTTATTAACGACTCCATCAGGCCAGGAAGAATAAATTTCACAGCTTTTCTGACTACATGAAGTAGAGGACAGCGTTAAACATCCTCTAATAATCTCCAAGGTACTCAAGATGTACAAGCCCATTAAAAGTGACATTACAGCCAGAATGTATTTTAGTCAGAGCAAAACAAGAAGTGAAATCAAAACAAGAAGAGGAAACCACATGATGTACTGCATATGTACCTTGTCAATGTCTCTGATGTTGACATTGACATAAGTGGCACACAGTATCCTGATCCTCAGCGTTCCGTTGATAGTCCATAGAGGCTTGGTGGCTGTTTCCCCATTCATGTAGGGCGTTGCTGTGGATATTCGCCTCGCATATGACGGCATGGTGAAGTTGTCTATGGGCAGCTGGGAATACAGGCTGTCTTTTGCCATTAGCATCAAGTTCGGCATCCGTCCCAGCATGATACAGCTGCGCACGTACTGTCGAGGACAGACAATGTGACATTTTGAAGCAGGAGTGAATGTGGCATTTTGAAGCGATTCGTGCTGTTTGACATTTTGGAGGAATTCATTATATTTCTACATTATCAACATATTGATTATTTGGTTACAAGACGGCAATAACCGGAACATTCAGCACATTGTTTTTATATATCTTGATGTTTATCGTTTATTCTTGAATCAGCACATTTTCCAGGCAGCATTCATGTAACTCTTAATTAATGTCGTGAATGCCAAACACATTCATAGTGGATGATAATTTGATGTGAAGGGAATCTCTTTCCCTCTAAGTACAAAAGCATCAGATGCAGCTAGTCTTAGATTAATTAGATTACCTTGTACTGACTCAGAGGGTATTTCTCCAGTAAGTACTCGTCACAGCCGCAGACTTTGAGGATGTACTTTCCTTGATACTCCTGCACACACATCTTTAACTGCTCCTGAGAGAGCAGCATGCTACGTGTCTTCTTACGGATGGCCTCGGCGATCACCTGCTCTGGCACGTAGTCATGGTTGATCTTCAGGGTATACTTCTGTTTGTCATTGCTGGGTGACACAATAACCCATATGACCACGATGATTTGACCTGAGGGAAAGAAGATTAAATTGATCAAAAATGTGAACGTTCGCAAAACATATTTCGGATATAAGAAAATAAATATAATAAAGAGTAAAATGCCTTACCTTTATCTAGCTTGTTATAGATGTGCCTGGGAAGCTCTACTGAAGATTCTACATTGGGAGGATAGACGTACAAAGCTCTACTGTGGGGACCGTTACTGTCTCTGAGGTCCACAGCTTCTTTGCAAACGTTCAAAATGTTTCTTCTGAAGTCCTGTACTTCTGGGTCTTTCACCAACTCAAACTCACATATCGGCATGCCAATAGCAAAACCTACAAGGAACAACAAATGCCCATACCCCAAATACCCCAAAATGTTTTTTAGACATGTAAAAAAAAAGTTGGCATTTGCCTCATCATAATACAATGCAACACATAACACAATACTAATTAAAAGGTAACAGTAGTCCCCTCATTGTGAGTAATGATGACAATCCCAATTCCCATTAGCAATCTTCCAGCAGTTATAGATCGTATGGGGTACATCTCAAATCTCTTTAAAAAGGTCCAGTATGTAAGACTGAGTGGCATCTAGAGATAAAGTTGCAGATTGCAACCAACAGAACACCCCTCTAACAAGCATGTAGGGGAACCAATGTTGGCCATGAAAGTCACGAAAAAAGTGAAAGTCCCTCTTTAGTGCCAATGTTTTGTTTGTCTGTTCTGGGTTACTGTAGAAATATGGTGGGCTCCGTAGAAGAGGACCCACTCCCTATTTAGATATAAAGAGCTAATTCTAAGGTACTGAAAACACATCGATTCTTATTTTGAGATATTTATTCACTAATCAAAATACTTATGAACATTATATTCAATTTCTGCCAAGCTAGTTCTGTTGGATGCCACTTAATTCTACACATTGCACCTTTAAACAAGAGGTTGTTTCATAACTGCATAAGGAATCAAAAACCATACCTATCTCTCTATTGAGAATTTTCTCTTCTCTGTTGCCTACTGGCTCAATGACTTTGAGGAAGGCCTGGAAGAGCCTAAGATCACACAACCTCCTGGTCTCATCGTAAAATTCTTCCCGCTCTGCCTCCTGGGTGACACTGACAAAGATGTAAGAGCTCTCCTCCTGCAGCAGATGGTGAAGAGGGTACTTCCTGGCCTCTTTGAAAAGCTCATGCTTGACTGTGATCAGTGTGGCCTCCCGGAGGCACTCCAACGTGAGAATCATGCCATTTGGCAGAAGGCAGTCCACAAGGATGCTAGGGGGCATCAAGTGCATCCCCCATAGTTCTCCTGAGGACGGCCTGGGAGGCATGGTTGTGCCAGCAAATCCGCTCTTTTCAGAGCCTGCTAATTATGTGATGAGCAATGTCAACCAACTGGGAGAAAGAAGGAAACAGAGAATTATATAAGAAGCACTGACCTGTGAACAATCATGCAAAACGCTTGTGGTAAATATTTGACTTCAGCCATGATGGAGTTGCATAGGAATAGCATATAAAGATGCTAAATAAACACTACATAAGAGTATTCCACTTCAAAATGGGGTGAAAAACATTTGATAAACAGTCTGCTGTCAAAAGACAGCCTATAAGGGAACACTGTATGTTGTTCCCATATGATTTGACTCACCTTAGTTATTAGTTATACTAAAAGTGACGAAAACACATTAATAACATATACACCTACTGTGTATGGTATCGTTTATAATAACTGAAAAGGTTAGTGCGTTTTCTTCTCATCAATGTGACAACTAACCTGACGTTTACATCATCTTGGATGTCAACACAAAACAAAACCCCTTCACTTTTGCATGTCAGTGATAAAATAGCTCACGGTCACTGAAAAACAGAAGCAATGAACTGATAAATGTCCAGTGATGACGAATGAAATTACTTCAACAATATTGTATAAACAAACTTATTAGCAAACTAGCTCTACCCCCTCACATTACTTAGCGTTAGGTGCGACTAACGCTGTTGAGATTGAGCTTTTCAACCCAGGTTTGACTGTCACCTCGACTAGTTTGTGTTGTGCTACTCGGTGAGTTAACGCTAGCTGTTAGGTGTTGTTTCTTAGCTGGCTAGCGGGCTAACCGTGCTAGCCAAGTTCACTAAACAGACCAATGTCATTTGTCATCAAGTACGTCTGTAGCAATAACAGGGGTGTAACACGGCCGTTTTGTCGTGTGAATAATTGGGTAGTTGTTTTGGTTAACAACAAGAGTTAATAACAAAAGACGAGAAAAAAACAAATATGAAGCTACCTGGGTCAGAGCTAACGCCAACCGGTTAGCCGCGGAGCTAGTCAGCCAGCACAATCATTAGCAGCGGCTAGCTGAGTAAATCCCATTCGTGAAGTCTCAACCAGCGGTGCTAGCTCTAACGTTAGTCCATCCAAACAGTGATACTGACTGGTAGGGACAGTCCAGCTTCTGTGGAAAGACCCCCCCTAATTCCCGGTGAAGTTGTCAATATGTAGGGGTGGAATAAGTCTATGATACTTCATGATGGTCTTCATCATGCTCTCCCGAAAATGAACCGCACAGTTTGAGTAGCACGCTAGCTCCGCACAGCTAACTTAGCTCTGTCGAGTGCTGCTGCTAAGCGGCTCATCGATATGGACCGCCCTCGCGCACACACACACACACACAGAGAGAGAGAGAGAGAGAGAGAGAGAGAGAGAGAGGTACTTTAGTTACACAGTGCTTGTCATGAGATGAGACTGCGGGAAACCGCTTGGTGACTGTTTTCTTCAATAGGAGATGAAATGCCTTGTAGTTGTTGTTGTTGATGATGTTGTGTTGCTACGGACAGTCATATCAGCACATCCCAAAATAAAGTTATTTCTCCAGCATGTGCGTGAGTGGGGCCACCAGGGGAAACGAGGATTTAAGTATTTAGGGGTATGATTCATATATATATATTTCATTTTTTAATTTACTGTCATCATCGACATTGTGTTCTAATTGCTTAATATCTCTATACGTAATATTTCAGTGATAGGCAGAACAATTAGAAACATAACATAGTGTATGTTAAGGCCCCTGTTTTGACTGACTAAATGATGCACATCTGTCCTCTTGTACAAACAAAGCCTTTCTCCAAAAGGCATAGTCATCATCAGCACCACTGTTGTGCATCACAGTGTTTTGACGTGAAGTTTGGAAGCAGAGGAAAAGTTTCTGAGCCCCTTTTTATCTTCTTGGCAGAAGTTCAATATGTGCTCTGACTGAATCCTAGTGCAAGAATATCCTGGAGAGATAATCATTTATTACAGCTGTGCAGCCATAGTGTGTGTGTTCTCATAGACACATTGCTTAGTGCCACTTCAAAATCCCCACAATGGGAGCATCAGAAGTGCTGATTTTATTCGTGAGATAACCTCAAGGAGGTGTTGTGTTGAAGAGTAAACTTATGACCTTGGAATCTGGAAGAAAAAAAAGTTTGACTTGATAAGCATAGTTAAGATGTTTCAAATGTAAATCTGCAAGTAGCAGACTTACAGGAAGACTGCATATTTCAAATGCATACATAGATGTTAAGTTTGTATGAGTTCATTGTGGTTGGTGAAATAAATGTGTGAATATGTGCACCTCATGTTCAGACTTCATTTTTTTAATCAGACCAACTGCTTATTATTTGGTCGCTGGGATAAAAAATAAATAAGCATCACTATTCAGAAAACAGTCACATATATGGAAATCACAAAAAAAGGGTAAGTTTGAGAAAGTGCTTGGAAATTATTTGTCAGCATAAACAACCACAAACAGGAAAAGAATTTGGACTGAAAGCAATGTTTTTCTCTGTCTGTTTGGATTGTACGTTGGTAGCAGTTGGTGTTGTCATATATATGTCATATGTGACATAGCAAGCACATGCTCATAATATGCCATATTTAAAACTTACAGGCAGGAAAAACTTCCTTGTAAACAAGTCCTGGAAACATTTTACAATGCTCTAACACCATGCAAAATCCAGTCACAGTTTTCCTTGTAACAGCCAGTTGTCTTGACAGTTTCCACCTTGGAACATTCAGTTCATTTTTATAAACAGTCACATCCTCGATCCAGGGTGAAAGTCAGCTGTTCGAAATGTCTCCACCGAAGAGGAAAGTTTACAAGAGGTCACAGCAAGTCATTTGGTTAAAACAATCCCTTTCATGTTGTGTGTCCATCACCAAACCGCCATATGCTTTTCTTTGTCAGCTGCTGCACATATTTCACCTCTTGATCTTCCCTATCTCTTCACACAGCCTGGAGAGGTACTGCGTGAGCTTAACCATCACTATGATGAGGGCCCCTCCTGTGAGCATGCAGGAGGGCCACAGCAGCGAGTGGAAGACGACGCTGTGGTCGTACAGCCTGGTCAGGAGAACGGTCTCCTGCTGCTCACTGGGGTCGTAGTAACAGAGGACCTGCTGATTCACCTTCAGGCGATCAGAGATATTCATGATCATGGCATGCATGGCGACGCTGTCCTTCTGGCACCTGGGCATATAGAAACACTGCAAGGATAGGATTGAAGGACACTGAGGTTATCTATATGGGTCAATCAAGCAGTCATACTTTTTGTCTTGTTGATGGGGTGAAGTTTTTTTCATCTCACAACAAAGAGTACATCAACCTTCATGTATCATCTCTCTGACATTTTCAACTTGACCCGGAAAAAATGCAAATCCTATCAACTTACATTTTCTCAATTGGAAATCTACAACAAGGCCAACATCTGACAGCCGTTGTCAACATTTGAAACAGTCCAGTAATTCCCAGTATTTTCCCTCTGGCACTGTACTCACTTCAGAGCTGGCGTCCTGGGTCTCTTCATTGTGAGATAAACGGCTGACACGGCCGGTGTTATTGACGCTCACGTAGACCTGCAGACAGGGGTATTTGGAGACTCTCCAGCAGTCTGACCCACAGTTGTAGGAACAGTTCATGTCTGCTGTGACCGTAGAGTTGAGAACAACACACACACCCTCCTCTGTCCACACGCTGTTTTGACATTTAAATGAAAACCCAATTTAATGCAAAAAATAAAAGGCATAAAAACAGTTTGGGGTTCTCATAGTATGAAATCAACTAAGCTTGGGGTATAATTTTCTCCTGAAAATCTGCTTGTGGATTTTTTTGGGGAGGGGGGTTGTTGCAATTTTCAGGTTGAGAAAGCAGTGAAACAGTTTGTCAACAAGCATATCTGATGAATAAAACATACCTCTGACAGGAATATCAAAGTTAACACTTTCACAAGGCTTTACACAAAAAGGCAATTCTAACAGCAGGCCTGTACCTGTCTGCGTAGGAGCGTAATATGGTGATTCCCAGGACAAAGTACATCATGACAGAGGAGAGGATCATTCCGAGACCCAGGAAAATGGCCCGATCTTCACCAGGCTTTAGAGCTGTCACTGTCTTCTTCTTGTCCAATATATCTACCTCACGGAATTTCTTGTAGATCGATCTGATGATGGAAGAACAGATGAAGAAGATTCATGTCATGACTTAGAAGCCACAGTGAAAATACTATAATATTATGAGGTGAAGATAAAAGTGTTAAATAGGTGAAACAGTTTCCCCCCATAGGCCACAGGAGCCTTATTCCTCCTCTGCAGCATTTTAAGCCAATGTTTACCTCCTTTCATTTCCTCCGCCTGATCCAGCCTTATTTTTGGCCCCTGCCACGAAGAACATCTTTCCTGATGATCCCCGTCCTCCTTTCCTTGCCGAGGCAGAACGGAAAGACTGTTGAAAAGACCTGTGAGGAATTATAGACAATTTTGTATTTAGCTGTCCTGTGGGATGACAGTTAAGTTTGTAACACTGAAATACACTGTTCACTAACAGAAATCCCAAGTCACTGCTTAGAGAACAAGGCAATTTAGTAAGAAAAGTAAACTACAAATCATACTGTACCTTTGGTGCATATTTGCTGTCAAACTCTGAAATTACGTGCAGTTTTGTAGAAAAATAGCGAGTATATGCTTCTCCTAATAACCCTGCCAACTGCAGTTCCTCATTATCAGTATATTATGATGTGTTGGGGGCAGGAAGCACCCCTGATATAGTGGACTACCTGGTCCCAACCACCAGGTAAACATGTCATTTTGAACACAAAGCACCTCTACAAAAAGGTAAACAAGATGACAGATTGCCACGGATGAAAGGTGTTAATGCTGATGAGGCGCTGCATGAAAAACCTACCCGCTGTATCCTGAACTCTTCTGCTGTCAACACAAAGTCATTGCTTCCTCTCTTGGCACAACAACAACACCTTGCATGTACCGCCTCTCTCTCTCTGCGGGTCCTGCCATTTGGAGGAAACACAGCGTTGAAAGCTACACATGCAGCTTCAGTCCCATAAATAACATTAGCCTTAATTCAGATGCAAATGAATGGACAACTAAGACATTATGAGTTATTAGTTCTGGGTTGATTGAGTATTAGCGTTGAGGTGAGGGTCGATGCAATACCACTCTCGAGATTGCCAGGCATTTATTTAAAAATGTCATTAAGAACAAATGTATTTACACAGGCACGTCAGTAGTTCTGCACGGTCGTATTGTTAATTCTGTTAAAAATCTAAAAATGTGCCAAAAATACTCAAGTTAACAATCAAATCCTATTGTTTATTTTCCCTGCCTCAGATGCAGAATAATCAGCACAGAATGGATCATTCAGTCTGCTAACATGTGAGCAAAATAAGCAGGCTTGTTTTCATTTTTGCGGGGGATAAAAAAAACCTAGCCTTGAGTGCTGGGAGCAGAATAGTTAGAAAACAAGCCAACAAGTTCCTGTTAGATGAGTAATTTCCTCGTTGTATTACATTCCCAGCTGCTTAGGGGAAATGTTGCTGAGAGTCAACCCCAGTGTGACACAAGACATCTGAAGGAAATCATAAAATGTTATCTACGTGTGTGCCTTCCTCGAAACATTCCATACTATTTTACATGCCCACCCCCCCCAAAGAGTCACACTTACATGAATTTTATGCTCTGTCTTACAACTTTTCTCCTCCGTATCAGCATGCTGACCATTGCCTCCTGAGTGCCTCAAGTTCCACACATAACTGTATTGATTTCAGCTAAACATGGACACACACACACACAAACACACACACACACACTTTAAAAATGACCACCTTTTACTCCTTGTGCCAACGTTAGAGGTGAGCTAAAGCTTTTAAAGGCTTTTGAAAGCGGCTCATTTGTTGGAAGCTGTGCCTCATGCGCCACAGAGGCTGGACTTACAGCGGCAGGTGACTTCCTACCTAATAACTTATAAGGAATGACTGGTGACGCTCACCGTAATGAAATACGGGTCCAGCAGTCTTGGCTGACCTTGCAGGCCCTTACAAGTTGG
The DNA here is from genome assembly GCF_963691925.1 of Scomber scombrus. NCBI lineage: Eukaryota > Metazoa > Chordata > Actinopteri > Scombriformes > Scombridae > Scomber > Scomber scombrus. The sequence continues at coordinate 10,129,534 of NC_084980.1, forward strand.
CTCCAAATTAGGTAAACCAACTTAAAACATCCAAGAAAAAAGCTCAAAATGTGATATAGACATTTTCCATACTTGGTATGTTCCATTTTAAAATTGGTGTTACCACAGTGTTTGTAGTCATTTTCTCACACAATAGCAATTTTCTCAGTTATCAAAGCTTTTTGAAATTTGATCCCCTTGAGGGAATGAAAAGCATGTAAATTTTGCCTGAAAATCTGAAAGTACAAAGTAAGTACAATAACTAAACAGATTTTTTGTGGAGTGGTTCTCTGAATGTCCAATTGTCTGAGCATTTTGAAAGATGTATTTTAAATGTATTTGCCTCTTCACTCACATCATCACTGCTTATTTAAAAAGCTACTGAGTCCTCAGTGTTGCCACCTGAAGCAGTGGATTGGAGTGAGACAGTCTTTGTGTATCTGAGGAGATGCTCCGAGTCCCGGCAGCGTGTGAAACTGCTTATACCGGCAGGAACGGACTGTTCGGATTTTCCTATTATCAGTTTAATGAACAACATATCCTGAGCCAGAGGCAGATAAGATCAGCCGGCCTCCCTGTATATTTTTTATGGGTGTGTCCTTGGTTCATATTTCTTCCAGCTGCCTCTCTCCCATGTTGAAAGCTTGAGTGAATGAGTGATGAGGCAAAATGGCATGTGGCAGACTGCATAATTGTAGAGCAGGTGCATCTGTATTTGTTTTGTATTTCATTATTTTATTTCTGAGATCATTAAAGTGAAATAAATGGAACAAATAGAAACTAGTTTTAGGTTGAATTGGTTTCTTTATGTGTCAGATCATCTTTGATCCTGCAGATTTTGATTTACTATGTGTTTACTTCCACTGTGGCATTCAAAGCGTGGCCTGCTTTCAACACGCTCTTTGATGGAGAATGTCTCAGGATGTATTTTTTGCCTTGTCCTTCCAGTGATTATTGCTTCCCTGTCAGGTGCCTGAGTGTTTGCTGCCTTTCAAAAGTCATGTACAGCACCCCACAGGGCGGTAAACACTTACCTGAAGTGCGATAAACTAGCAGCTGGATCGCGTGAACAGTGTGAGACACAATAAACTGCATTTCTCAATAAGAACATTGTACATGCCATTAACATTATTGTACACAATGCAATGTCAAAACCCATTCATCTATTCATGAATGAATTAAATGGATTTTACAGATGTTTACTGCCCCATTGGTCCTCAAACAGTCACGTGTCTGTTCCTATCAGTGATGAAAAAATCACCCAATTGAGATTCGTCAGGGAACCTCTGAATAAAATGTTTTAATTTGCAGTAGTCTTGTGCATTTTTTAGCTACCCACATAGCTAAATCAGAACCCTTATAAATCAATTTCACATGTATGAGACCAGTAAGATTTAAAATCCTTTGTACTGGCAGCTAAGTGCTGTGTGTTGAGCCTCTCTCGTGTGCTGGATCATTTTTAACCACATGGTCTGATATCTGTGTCCAGTCTCAGTGTTCCTCGCTGGTGCCTGTAATAATCTCTTTCTTTGCACGTCCAAATGGTAATAAGCCCCAGCTTTTGTGTATGACTAACATGTACTAAGTTGAAATAGCAGTGATAATATGTCCAATCTGTGAGGTCCTACCTCTTGTCGCTGGGGCTGTTATGATAATCCAGACTTTTGGCTACAACTGTCAGCAGTGGCTCTCCAACATGGTCTGGGCTCCCGGGGACAGCAGCTGGCTACCTCTTATTTAAACTCTTACCCCCAAGTGAACAGGATGCCTGCCATACCTGTGTACGTAATATGAGTTCCCTGTACAATGCAGTCAGGCTTAAAATGAGATGGTCCCAGCACAATGAATCTCCAGTGTACCTCCAAATAACTGACTATGAAGGGCTCCCATGTGGTCCCATTGCTATGTCTGTTGCAGGCACTGCTGCACATCCATAGAGTAATTCAGGGCCACTTATTTTAAAAAACACCTCTGCCTTTTCATGTCACAAATGTACAGGAGTTTATGTATAGGCAGCTTGAAAGAAACTGCTTCAGAACACCATGACTATACAACTGTGCCACATTTCACCACAAGGTGTCTCTGCAACCTCAGAAACTGGAGAAAGAGAAATTAAAGGTGTGGGTGTTACCTCCTCTAGAGGTCAATCTGATTAAAAGCAACAACTCACATGGAAAGCTTGAATATTTTGTGGTGAATGCTTTCTTTAGGTAGAAAGATAAATATATATTTGTGAAATGTGGTGGGAATCACCTCGGGAAGGCTAATTTGATCAAAGCATTGGCCATAAATCTATTTTGTTATATCTTTTTTTGTTTAAGGATGCACATTTTGTAGATGATCTAGAGCAAATGAATACACTAAATGTTGTTGTTGGCAGTGCCCATGGTTCCCCTGAGACTGGACATCTTCTCACATGGTCGGGGTCAGAAAAACAGATGTCATTTTGAACCATGACAAAAATATATATAACGTGACACATTTTGCGAGCAAAATTAATCTAAAGAGGTAATACATTGTTTTGTGATGAACAATGAAATCCTCTCTGTAGGCAGGATAGTTCTGGTCTGACCAGCTGGGGGATTTTCCCTCGCAGACCCCAGCTGATGAGCCATCTTGGCTGCAGTCATTACTCATTCCCCTTGGTGTGCGTGTGATTATGAAAGTCTGTCCCTCATTGCAGATCAGATTGTGTAAGGAGGTTCACACTGTTCATCACTTTACTTCCTGTGAGCCCCATCCAGCTGCTGAGCAGAGAGTCCAGAACATAAGAAGACTATTTCCCTGAAGAACGCCAGACCTCCATCCGGCCTCTTAGTTCAGATTCGTCCCCCTTCAATTATACCCAAATTAAGCCTTGAAAAAAAAAAAGAAAAAACATTCCCTTTGCATACAGTAAGACAGCAGGAAAACATGCACAATTATAACAGGATGAGGAGAAAAAAGACTCAAGGGCACATGGAAAGGCATTAGTATTTATTTGAGGTTAGGCCTAAACATAGCTACAAAGAGGTGCAGACTGTCTTCGAATGCCACATTTGGAGGTGAAACGATGTTGGAGATGATGGAGGGGGGGATGAAAGGCGATTCTGCTTCTTTGTTTTTCTCCGGATCTAAAAATAGCTCTTGCTGAGCAGGCAAGTAAAGCAGAGATGCAGTCCCTTTTCTTTGCTCCATTTTCCTCTTTTTTTCTGCCGCTCGCCTTCTCAACGCATCCTGTTAATGATGCATGTGATATGAATTTTAAGTCAGACATGTTAACACTTATTAGATCAGGCTGGTCTTGTCCAATATGAATTGATGTTATAATGAATTACATATCAGGGAGAGTTATTAATATGTATGTGGCGGCTGAGTGCAGTGTCACCAGTGCTGCTGTTTATCAGTCTGCTGAAAGATATAATTGAGTGGAAGGTTGGGACTGTCCATTGTGCATATCTCTCATCATGCCTCTGATCTTTCATTAGATGCATCTGTACCCTCAATAAGGAAAATACAAATCATCAGCCTGTTAGAGTTTGTATTCTGTGCACTTGCAACAGAGAATCCCAAGCAGGCATTACATATTCTGATGATGTTAAAAAGTTAAAGAAGTTAAAGAGTTAAAAAAAAGAATCACTGATATCCTGTTAATATTGATATCATGACATCTTTTCTGAGAAAATTAGGCATTGCCTCAAAGATTTTACACCACCTATCCAGATCTCAGATGTAGCCTCTACAGTAATCTCCAGGTCATTTTATTTCTTCTTCTTTACACACAAACAACAAACAACAAACACACGAAAATGAATAGGCAATGCTGCTGTTGCTAAGGCAGTTGATAAAGCTCGCTGCCACTTGTGTGGCTGTATCCAAGCAATTACACAATGCCAACAGGTCCAGCACATATTTATCAGTGTTGCTGCTGTGCTTGCATCCCTAGCAACCTTGTGTTATTGTCCTGCAGATTAGTTCCCCACCTCCACACAGATATCATACTGCTGTACTCCTTCCAGTCTCACATTTATGGAAGGAAACTGTGCTGATCAGCACAAACTTCACTTAAGATTTAGGAATTTAGGCTGAGATGTATTTTCTATTCATGTATGGCAGTAGTATGTGCATGTACTGTAAGTGTATGTAAAAAGGGATGAGTAGGATTTTCAGTCACACAGAAGAGGTGAGTCAATTCACAATATTTGCCCCTAGAGTGAATCATAAATTGTGTAAAAGCCTGGCATCAGAAAGGAGGAATTCGCCTCGCATTTCTTTTCTGGCAGCCAAAACTCCCTCACACAGTGGGAGCGATGGAGCACATATTTCAGTTTCTCCTGGCTTGAGGAGAAAGAAGCGAGGCAGAATGAAGGAAATCACTCTTAATTGAATTAATAGAGGCAAACAGCAATAAAACTGAAGCCGCTTTTGCAGTATTTTGTTTGAAGTAGAAGCCTATCAAAATCCAAACCATATAAGTGCTGATGTTTGTGCCATCAAGACCATCCTCCCAGTTTTTGTTCTGTGTGAAGAGATTATAATTCATTGCAAGACCCCATCACTCATCCATATTTGTGATTTTGTGGCACAGGATATTAGACAGGGAGGTCTCTGGTGGATGAGTTGCAAGGATGTTGACAAAGGGCCAGATGAGCACGGAAATAATTGAGTGGGTGTATCAAACAGCTCAGGGCCTGGGAGGTAGCAAAGAAAAAAAATATGTGGACTGCAGCTCCTGCTACAGTCAAATCCATCACTCAGCAACACTGTGTGTAGACTAGATCATAGAGCGGATATACAAACAAATTTGAACCTTTTCGACTTTTACTATCTGATTGCATGCAAATACTGTACTTCTGCCTTATTATCAATGTTGACTTAGAGTAAGAGGATATGCAAAGCCATGTTTTTGCAATGATACGTTATTTGTTGCACGTAATTACACACCGCTGTTGTAGTTGTTCTTTCGTTTTCTTGTGTTTGTGAAGATGTGAAGATGCAAAGATGATTAGAGATAAAGGAAGGATGTTGTAAGTGCATCTGTACTCCCAGCAGAGATTCTTACATTTGTGGTAAAAAAAAAAAAAAACTGCAACAAAGGATGTACTGAATATGCTGCACAGTTGCTTTGGTTGTACAACTAATGTAATGATCCCCGATTCAGCATTTCATGGTATGTCATCATCTCACATAGGAAAGGCAGAGGCAGCCAATTACATGGAGGGCAGTCACTGATCGCATGTGCACAAGTTATATTGTGGTAGAGAGTACATCGTATTGAATCATGAAGGTCAGCACCCAATTTTTGGTCAAGGTGAATAACTGATATTTCATGAATATTTAATTATCTGGGTACAGTTTGAATATCTTCACACAATCATCTTCATTGGGGGCATTGGGAAAATTAATATGATTATGGATTATCTATCGAGGTATTAAAAAAAAAAAAAAAAATTAAAAATCTGTGTAAAACACAGATTGCAATGATGATGTAAGCTTGTTGTTGACTTTCCCAGTCTGAATGACTGAGCAAAGGATAGGGGGGTGGGGTGTCATTAATCCATGGCTAGTAGTGACCAGACAAGCAAAAATGAGGTGTAGTGGGGGATGGGCGAGCACTCTGTTGTTATGACTGGTCCTTGGCTGCGGGACAAACTTCCAGAGGCCTCGGTATTTTTTTCCTTTTCATCTCATTGGTCGGTTTTCAACGAGGAAATGTGGCTCCATTTTTCTGTGAACCTGTCAAACGGACCGGGATCTAATATTTAATCACCGCTGGAGGACGGCTTTCATCTTTTGCATATCACGAGGTGGTGTTTGGTGCTTTTCGTAAATAGGTTAGTTACCGATGTAGCGATATATTATAGTTCCGCTCGCTAGAAAACAGACAAAAAACACGCTTTTTATCATGGTGCATCCAAAAGCTACGGTGCTTATATGAGCTATATGTTACATTATTCGACAGAGGTCGGATAAATTGCCGCCGTGACGGGTTAATCTTTACATTGAGCTTCAGTGAAATAACAGTATTTACAGGCAGCTCATTTTCGCATGTCGAGTCAGCCCACTGTGTCGAATAGCCGTTGCTGGCTTCTTACCGCCTGGCTTCAGCCTTAATATTATAACCTCACGATAGTTGATGTAACGTTATGTGCGAAAACGATCAGTCTTCCAATCGATTAAAGAGACAACATTGTCTGATTTGAACACAAGAGCTGTGGAAGATATCGTCTATTGAAAGGTTTAACCCAAGTAGGTACGAGATTGTAGCGACACTGTCATTAGCATAGCATGGTAGTGTTAGCTAGCTCGCTAGCTTGTTAGCAGGTTAGAAGGATAGCGAGCTGACTGTTTCATTTTAAATGCTTTAAAAAAGACGCTAACTTTAACTTTATTGCATCCAAATGCATTAGAAAGTGATTAAAACATAACACTAACACATATATAGCCTTAACTGGGTTACTTTGGTAGCTAACGTAACTGTTGATGACCCACACCAAATGATCCAAACGTGAGACCGCCTTGCCTGACTGGCTAATGTTACTTAGCTCACAGTCTGGACACCGTTACATGGGCTGTAAATAACAAACTACTAATTACACCAATTAGCAAAGTCAATAACAAGAAGACGAAAGGAATGCGTGTTTACTTTGCAGTTTACTAAGTAGGCAAGTGCCGATAAAGCCCGTTCCCATTTCTCCGTACATCCACTCTGTAGTGACCTATGACATGTGGACACAACAGTAACGAGTTAACTGCACAAATACGCTGCTGTGTTACCCTGCTGATAACAGTGCTATTTTATTTCACGGTAGTCTTGGAAGAAATAAACAGCATTTTTGAGTCATTCATTGGTGTAAACTGGTGCTGGTGACTTAACACTACACACCCCAAACAGCGTGTCGGTTAATGTACACACACTGTAATTTGTTGAGCCCCATTCACTCGCCACCGTGTGTGTGGGGGGATGGGCAAGTAACTAACATGCCATGCTATCTTGTTCATTTAGCTGCTGATAGATCAACATGGTGACATAACCTGAGCACGAAATCAACCTGAGCTGAAGAGGAACAACAGAAGTAGGCCTGCATACACACAGGCGACTGTAGACTGTAAACGCGGCAAAACAAAAATTGAATGGCGCAGTTGAATGTAGTTGCATTTAAAATGATAATAAGACACCAGAGTCCTTGATCCACGTTGATTTAATACCTGAAGTGAGCTGTGGGGTAATACTGAATGCGTCTAAAACGTGTCTTTGCTAAATTAGATTCATGACGCCACGTCTGTGTTTCGTTTTTCTTTTTTTCTTTTTTATAACACATTGGCATACTTCCCCTTTAATTACAGTCCTGCTGAGATAGTTACACTGTGCATAGTACAGATATCCCACTGGCTGCTATGGCTTTTTACAATGCTGACCCAGTTTCTCTCATTGATTGGTGACACGCCCCATTGTTCATAACACTTTCCTCTGGCTGCCTTTTCACCTACTCTCTGACACACCTCTGCTAACATGTCCATTCTGGTCTAAGTCATTTGTCACAGTGCTCAAAGGGAAATCCCAACTTCTGTGAATTATTTGGCACTTCCTGTACACTTCTCATGCTGATTGACCAAGATTTTAATATATATAATAATGTGCAAAAAATGTTAAAGGCAGATTACTAAAGGAGGTTTACTGATGTGTAAAAAGGCCAAGGAGAACATTGAAAGAAATGAGTGATTGCGTTTCATGTTTATTGATATATTCATATGCATTTTAGTCAAAATGATTAAGAATTTAGTTCTACTTTGTCATAATCTCTTCTAACAGTCGTCAGAGTGCAGGTGATTTTCACTCTGAGTATACACTCCAGTCTTTATCATTAATGTGATCTAAAAGTGTTTTTCCAGAGGTGGAAGAGACGAGATGGTCATATTCTTTTCTCTTCCTCTCAGGAGCTGCGAGTTCTTGCTGAGAACAACAGAGCAATGATGCTCATCTGAAGATATCTTGATCACATGGGTAATGTATCTCAGTTTTTATTTTTTTCTTTAATTCACCTACATATGTTTTAATTTTCTTCTTCTTGTTTCTTAATGTTTGCACTGATATCTGATCCCATGCTCATGTGTCAGGAGTCATATAGAGAAGATGATTGCTTTGTATTCACCAGTGGGAGGACAGTGTACACTAGTGACTAATGTGACTTAGTATTACAGATGTCACAAGAAGAGCGAGGGACAGGATGATTAACATGTCTGCCTGGTTATTGAGACGGACTCACCCCAAAGGTGCTTTCAGACAGCGAGCATGCTGCACCCTCCATTGTTTCCAGTGTAAACTTAGCACTTATTTGCTGCCGTTATTGCGGTGGATGATGTTTTTCAACTTGAAGTAGCAGCTTGGTATGATTATGCCACAGAAACTACAGCGAGGGAAATGATACATTAGCTAATTTTTATCAATATCCAAGTTTGAATGATACATCTCTTCACCAGCAGTGAACCAATGTATAAGTAAGGAGAAATGATCTCAGAGCAACATCATCTTAATTTTTTTGATCTGATCTGAGCCAGTAAACATTTCAAAGACAAAAATATTAGTCAGCAAAACTTTTATTTGTGTCATATTGCCTCTATTTCACACCCCGACACTGGCCGGCAGCAGTCACAGCAGCACTTCTCGCTGTCTGAATGCACCATAATAATTACTAATGTAACCTAGTTAATGTTTTAGCAGTTGCATTTATCATAAGCCTCGCTTTAATCAGTTGCCAGCAGAAGTGTTAGCGTTCGTATAAATGTAATGAACATCCTGAATGCCCAGGTGTTTCAACAATGAGCTGAGGGTACAGTATATGTAGGACAAACGGTTAATGTGGCTTCAACACAGACCGACACTTATTGAAAAGGCAGAAAAACACTGGCGCTGTTTCACTGCTGTTTTGGAAATGTGGGATTGATGGCAGTTGTGTTATTAGTTTGGTCGTTTCGCTGCACAATTGCTGTATTGTACCTCTGGTGGGTCTGGACAAGGTTTGGCAGTGCAAGTGCGGCACTGATTCAGTACACTTTGGCTTTCAGCAGAAATTTGTATCATATGGGACCATGTTGAAATCTGCTGGAAACTGCAGTTGAAAAACAGCTTGAAACCAAACATCGCTTCAATTTTGCAGTGGAGCATTTGGAGAATATCTTCACAAATCTGATCGCCGCTTCCTAAGATAAGCTGCACGCTGCAAATGATCGTAGATGCATTTGTCTCTGGCTGACGTCTCAGTTTTTCCAGCTGACTCATTTCTAAATGTGGACCTTTTTTTGAGTAATTTTTGAGTAATTCTTTATGCAAAATCACATAAAAAGTTAAACATACACTTGATACTCTGTGAAACATTTTTTAAAATATATACAGAATCAAAAGACGACAAACTTTTACACTAATGTGAACCAGCAACAAGACAATCTATCTTGCTGCTGGACAAGTTCTTCCAGCTTATTTCACCGCTACTTAAACAAGGTTGTACAAGGCATCATCCTCAGTTATGTGTGCAAGACATGCAGGCGCACTCAGTGCCAGACCTTCATTGGCACAGAGTAGACGTAGTGTGGACTTAAGTCTGGTAATGTGAGACAAATGTCAGTGAGTTTAATATTGGAATGTAAACTGTATCTTGGACAGCTCTGCTTTCTACCTTCTTGAGCTAATCTTGGGTTTGTCAGGCAGCTACTTCATCGCCTCGAATATTTAGGAGTCGCGGTTCTGAAGTATTAAGTTGATCAACTTGAACATGAATGATTGATGATGTGTAATTACTGTGTCCACTCAGCAGCTATATCGCTCCCCTGGAGAAATAAACTCCATTTTGTCTTTAAGTAGCAAAAGTGATACAGATGGAGTTATTGATCAGCGCTGATGTTCATCAAACAGCGGACATTATGTCAGCCGCATAAATTGGCCGACCTGTTCTTGTAACTGAGCTCTGACCTCATTCACTGCTCTTGCGTCGTTTGCATGGTGATGACATTTTGCAGGGCGCCCTTTGAAAGCAGGCGAGTGTCATGTAAGCAAAAGTGTTAGATAGGGGTGAGCGCTATGACGATATTGGACCATGAAAAATGAAAATGTCTCCACGATCTGTCTTTATAAAGACATTGATAGTTTTGCGCTTCAGTGTTCACAGCAGAACAAACTATCTGCACGGTTCACATCAGGAGCCCAAACTGTTTGTTTTTAACGGTAAATGCTACAAAAACATTGAGCAGCAGCAGCGCTTGTTTTTTAATTTTGCAGCCTTAGTGCACATCCTGCTGGTTTTACTAAAAGCTACTACTAAAATATCCAAGGCCAAATAGACTGGCACTACTTTTTAATTCAGCTCTGCAAACCTGCTCTTATTTATTTATAGAATTGATTGTGTTTTAGTGTAATCTTATTCGAGTCTTTCACGAGTGTATAATTACGTCAATGAGTTTATGTTGTTTATGAGCCCCTAACCTAAGACACATTTCTGTTACTATGTGTTAGCCAATAAAGTTTTTTAAAATCTTGAGTACTGTTCAGTAACCTGCAAAATAGTCTCCAAAACTAGCATGGAAGAATAGTGATATGATATTTTTGTATGCTTACCTATGATTTTAGTGCATTCAATGCATCATAACATTATATGTACATTACAAGTGCAGCGGGAAAAAGGCTGATTATTTTCATTGATTTCATGGTATTTTTGTTTCTTGTATTTTACAGTTAGTGCATCCTGAACAGAGCGTTAGTCAGCTGTGATTAAGACATTCATTGAGTTGCTGTGATTTTGCTTCACCGTGGAAACTTGAACCGTCGGGACTTTGCGACCACCTTGTACGGGGGGTTTGCCGAAGGCTTTATGCAGGATTCCAGCCCCCTGGTTTAGTTGGTCTTGGATCTCAGCCTCTGGGATGCGACAGGAGACATGTTGACTCTTTCAGCGGGCTGGCATGATGGAAACAGTGGAGGTTCTGTCCCTCGTCCAGACCCCTTGTTTATTTCCACAGTCCCGTTTAAACAGTGTGGATTGTGCATGAATAAATATGGAGCCCGGACGCGAGCGGCGTAGGATCTGTTTTTGCTGAGGTTTAAAGTCCTTCTATTCCAGATGTTTTAGCCCAAAGTACCCAGCTCCTCATGAAGGGGCTTGTAATTATTTCCAGTTGTAGGTTAATGAATGGAAACCGGTGCCCTGCCTTAGAGCCTGGAGGCGTCTGCCACCACCAAAAAGCAGACGGGAACAAAACGTCATTATTTATCAAAATGGCAGATCACAGCTTGTGTTTGTCTACACTGTTTTGAAGTTGCACGATCTAGGTCAAGCGAGGCGATGTGTGTGTTTTTTTTTGTGTGTGTGTGTGTGTTTTTTTCCAACCGCTTCCTGTTCTCTGTTTTCATCATGTGTGCCAGTTCGGTAGTGAGTTACGTCGTTAGCTTGTAGTGTAACACCATCCTCGGTGTGTGTGACGGCTCTCTTTTACACCAGGCTCAGCCCTCTGATCTGTCACGTCACTTTTTCAACCATATGTTTATGTTTCTGGGTGATTGTTAATGCAAAAATGTGTGATGAAAATACAACTACACCTTTCTTTCAGCTGAATTTGATCAACTCTTAATAAGCAGGACTCTCCTCTCTGCCATTTGCTTTCACAGGCTCCTATCCTGTGCTGACCCAATGGTTTAATCACCAGGAGTAAAAATGAGCATAAGCAGTGATGAGGTCAATTTCCTTGTTTACAGATACCTGCAAGAGTCAGGTAGGTCGGACTAAAAAAAAAGTATTTTGGTAAATACCTCGCTGCATGCTGGTTTCACTAATATAAAAAAAACCTTAATTTTCAAATGTAATATTATACGCTGCTGCTCTCGGCTCGCTGTATTTAAACTCCATCCTACTTTCCAAATTATTTTCGTCTCCTCCAGGCTTCTCCCACTCAGCGTTCACCTTTGGCATAGAGAGCCACATCAGCCAGTCCAACATCAATGGAGCCCTGGTGCCCCCTGCTGCCCTCATCTCCATCATCCAGAAGGGTCTGCAGTATGTGGAGGCTGAAGTCAGCATCAATGAGGTCAGTCGCCACCTTCACATCGCCAAGTACTAATTGGTGCAACCTTGCAGTATGCTGGCAAGTACGGTGCAATGTCAGCTGTAAGTGTGTCTGTTGTTTACATTGTAGTGTGTTTGGTTGTTTACAGAGTTGCTGCATTATAGATTTTTTTTTTCCTTACTGCACAAATTAGTGAAGCCATTCAACTCTTAGCAGTAGGCGCCTTAATAAGGAATAATTTAAATCTCAAATGTTATAAAATAAATGGTTCCTGGGTACCATATAGGCCCAAATATAAGGCGACCCTGATGATAAGACAACCCCCTCTTTTCAAACTTGCATCATAGTATAGTAACATACTCACACACTCCTACCAGGCTCTTGGAAACAGTCAAAAATTATTTTCAGTGGCATTTAGCATTTATACAACTGCCTGTTTGTCTTTTTGAGCTCCTGATCATCTGTCACAGTGATATTTGGCAGCTTGACCTATTTAGATTCTGCAGTAAAGACGTCAGAAGACGCTTTGGGCTTATTTTCAGTCATGAATTTATTTGCTACATTACAGAAAAAAAGTCTTTTAACAACCCATAAAGCAAAACACTGTAGGAGTCGTTGTCCTTTCAAAAAGAAGACCTGATGTTGTTAACATGTAATTGTCTAGACCCTGAATATAAGATGAATCCAGTTTTTCAGAAACCTGTCTTATATTGTCTCTAGTCTAAATATCTGTCTCTATTCCATGTGTTTTCATTAAGAAGCCAAATTTGCGGACATGATTGCGTTGCTGCGTTCACCGTGGCATCTCTAGTTGTTAACAATACAGTTCTCATCTTATTAGAATAAAAGTGCAACTGTATGAAGTTGAAATGTTTTTTGTGTAGGACGGGACCTTATTTGACGGGCGGCCCATCGAGTCGCTGTCTCTGATCGACGCCGTGATGCCAGATGTGGTCCAGACCAGGCAGCAGGCCTACAGGGACAAGCTGGCCCAGCAGCAGCAGCAGCAGGCGGCAGCAGGCAGCGGCAGTGGCACAGGGCCCCAGGGAAACACCAAGAATGGAGAGGGCGCCGCCAACGGGGAGGAAAACGGATCCCACGCTTTAGCCAGTAAGCAAGCTTGCAGTTGTAAACATTCTCTGAATCAGCTCCGCAACATAAACAGCTGTGCTTTCTCGTGTTTATTGCGGAGAAAAGAAAAAAAACTGGTGGACCACATTGTGGACATATTTTATGATCTTGTGCAGGATGTTATTCTTGAGTTAAATGCCTCGACACGGTCTGATTGATGTTGTGGAAGTTGTATGACGGGATTATTGTTATGTCATTGTGTTTCTGTCTTCAATGTGTGTGACTGGGAAGCTTTTTGCCATAGAGGGTTGTTTTTTATCCTGCAAAAAGACAAAAGACTGCTGCAAATGAATGCTGGGCAGTATGAGAATCTTTAATTACAGTATTTAAAAAAAAAATAAATCATGTAATAGTTCATGCTCACCGCCTCCGGTTTCCTTGTGTGTGTGTGTTTGTGTGGGTGTGTGTGTGTGTGTGTGTGTTCACTCGCCCGTTCCCGTGGCAGCTGCACCACAGCTTTGGGATTTTGCTTTGTGTAAAATGTCTGTGGCTCGCATGGTATTACATAAAGTGACTCTCTGGTGTTTTCTTCATACTTCAGAAAATGTGGTCTGGTCTGCTCAGTTGTTTTCCCTCACAGCCTCTGCCTTCCCCCAACATGTTTTAATCAGACTAACACTGTGCATCTGAACAAAACTGGCTACTGAGAGATAAATTGATCCAACTCCTGTTTGTAGCTAAGCTATCAGCTATCCAATAAAAAACTGTTTAAGTTGGTTGAAATGTACTTGGCTGGCCCTTAATATACTTTCCCCGGTCACCCAAGTTAAGGCTGCAGTGTGGGAAGCAGCACTTAGTCATTTAAACAGTAATAGGCTATTTTACTAGAAAGCAGTGATTCATTTCATCTTGTTTATGTTCCATTACCATCGAAAATCACAATCATGCCCTCCTTTCCATCAGAACAGTGAGACAGTAGTTCATAAATACTGATTTTTAGTTAAAGGGTTTGTTTTGTTTTTTGCTTCTTTCTGTCCTCCCTGCAGATCACCACTCAGAGATGATGGAAGTGGACCGGGACGTGGAGATCCCCCAAAGCAAAGCCGTGGTCCTGAGGGGGCATGAATCCGAAGTTTTTATCTGTGCCTGGAACCCAGTGAACGACCTCCTCGCCTCCGGGTCAGTGCAGAGTTTCTAGGTTACCATACCTTTTAATAGAAATGCCTTTTTAATGACAGCCATCAGACTTATTGATTTTAAAACACACAGCAGCATTTGTTTTTAAATGGTCCCTTTGGTCCCGTTTGCGGCCAAGAGGAGGAACTAAGTCTAATTCTCAGAAGGTGATAAATATTTCTCTTGTATTGTGGAGGACGTAGGAGAGGAGTGAGCTTCTTTTCATAAATCCTCTCAAATTGATCACCACTAAAGAAATCTTTGTTGAATAAAGTCATTGTTTATCCAGTGTCATTATCCCTCTCCAGATGAGAGTAATCATGCAGAAGAATCCCTTACAAACGAGATTCAGATTATTACTGCAATGTTGGAAATGCAAAGTTGTTTCCAGTAACGACTAATGACTCAGGGCTTATTGCCCATAAAGAACAACTAATCGTCTGAGCAGTTATTACTCAACCAAGACTCCGCTGACAGATCAGTCGACTTAGAAGGGACTTATGAGGTCTGTTGTTCAAGGTCTTTCAGAAGTCATGTAGTCTTGTACAGTTTTGATGGGTTGATGTTGGGATTGAAACATTACATGATGCAGATTGACCGCGTCGGGCAGTGCGCATCACTTGTTGTTTGGCTTTAGTAAAACCAGACACGCGGCCTCAAGAGTAGGATTAAGTTCTGTTAACATAACATGCTCCTTAGTTGACACGGCTGGCTCACAAATATTACATCACACACTTCAATTTTAGGGTACAATTTCAAAAAACACAGATTTGTTAATCGCAAAATCAAACAAATCCACTCACTGAATCAACTGTTTGCTTCAATGAAGTCATGTGTTTACACCTCCGCTCTGACTTCCTGGTGTGTTCGGCAGCCAGATGGGAAATAAGCTAAATATCCCACCCCTAAAATGAGTCATAATAAACAGTTTAGTGTAATTTACATAGCGCATCAGTCGAAGCCTTTGTCAGCAGGAAGAAATGATTGAAGTCAGGGACCCGGCCGATTTCTAAATTCAACAATGTAGTGTTCATTTATGAAAGTAGCCAACCTAGCAGAGTAGTCCGCTGGGTTTATGCGTAGTCCTGCTTGTAAGCACGGCTCCCCCTCTCAAAATTAACCGTAAATGGAGAAAAATAAAAATGATCTCGGGCATGGGTCCTGTAATTTAAAAGGGACTGCGTAGACGGAAAATATGTTCGCAACTAACGCAAGAGTTGAGGAGCGTTGTGCTTTTAAAATGTTCTTTTTCTTCCAATAAATGACTTAGAAAGGTTTTACGAGTTTGAAAATATTTCAGATTTGATACCGATTTCAGGTTCAATAAACTGCTTTCAAGCCTCAACCCGACTCAAGATCAATGCTGGTCAGTTTTATTGCATTATCAGTGCTGGTATGAACAGTCAGTGAATTTTCGTGTGTGTGTGTGTGTGTTTTCAACCCGGGCAGGTCCGGGGACTCGACAGCACGGATCTGGAACCTGAGCGAGAACAGCACAGGCGGATCCACCCAGCTGGTTCTGAGGCACTGCATACGGGAAGGGGGCCAGGACGTACCCAGCAACAAAGACGTCACCTCACTAGACTGGAATGTGAGTGTGTGATTGTGTGTGTGCCTGTTCCAGTGACTGCAGATTTTAGTAATCTAATCTATTTGTGTGTGTGTGTGTGTGTGTATGTGTGTATGTGTGTGTGCATGCCTGTGACCGCTACTTCTGCTAAAGGCATTCCTTCCAGCCAGATATATGGGGGCGAGTCACTCCCACAAGCCTTTTATGCTGCTCAGCTGCAGACTACTTTTCCCTCAGTAGTAAAAGTGAATGCCTAACGCCAAATCAGCACTAATTTTTTATGTCATGTAACACTTGGTCCTCAATGTGAGTCGTGCTAATTAAGAAAGTGAATTAAAGCACAGTTGTGTGCCAAAATATGCAAATGAAACCGAGAAAGATTTGATGCAGCTGACTACATGCTAATGAGAACTCTCTGTTTCAGAGTGAGGGTACGTTGCTAGCGACAGGCTCGTATGATGGCTTTGCTAGAATATGGACAAAAGACGGTAAGCCTCTCAGCTACTTCTACGTCGGTTTTTTAGGATGTTTGTACATTTTCCCTCTTTTAATTGGGCTTTTTTTATTTTCAGGTAACCTGGCCAGTACTCTGGGCCAGCACAAAGGTCCTATATTTGCACTCAAGTGGAATAAGAAAGGAAACTTCATACTCAGTGCTGGTGTAGACAAGGTGAGACAAATTGATTTTACCCTTTGAATTTTTAAGAGATGAATAAAGATGATAGATGTTTCTTGTGCTATGCAAATGTTTCCTGACATTTTAATTAGAGTTTCCACTTTAAAGCACCCTTGAAATAGTACCTCACTCTCTTACTGTGATGTATTTCCTGTTGTAAGTATTTATGGATCTACAAAACACGCCAATGTAATGGATAACATTAACAAGTAAGGAGTTATGTCAAACATGATACAGAATAACAGTTTCCCAGGATGTGAAAAGAACCTTAGAAGTCCTTTGCGTTCGGTCACTATTGATTATTTTCATTAATATGGAGATTACTTTCTAGATTAAACATTTTGTCAATAAAATGTATTAAAAATATATTTTTAAAGCCTATGGTGTCATGTTTGAATGTCTTACCATCTACAATGCAAAGATATTCAGTTTACTGTCATGCACCATACAGACACTTGAATTTATCACATTTAAAGAGCTGCAACCACCAATTATTTGCCATTATCTCTTACTAAATTACTCAAATGATTAATAGATTATCAAAGTTATTTGCCGATTCATGTTCTGTTGATCGATGCATCAAGTAATAGTTGCATGTGGATGGTGTGTGCTTGCTGGTAAAAGAGAGGTCCATGCAGATGTGATGCACGGTCCTCAGCATAGCTTCATGTCAGGGTTTGCAGACCATTAAAAAATGTGATGGACTGACATGTGCCTGGGGCGCATCTTCACCACAAGTCAGGTAGACAGGCTCACTTCCTGTCCAAAAAAAACAACAATAAACAACCATTTTTGGACATTGTTCAACATTGCCATCTAGTGTTCTTTTAGTATATTGACGTGTGCAGTGTCACCTTCAGCATACGCATGAATACATTCATAAACACTGATGTCATGGTGATATAAAAATGCTTTGTTAGTGATACATTAGCTTCACTGTATATCTTCACTGAAGTGTTTATGCACATTTTTCAGGTCAACTGAGTGTGATTTTTAACATTTCCAAAATGAGAAAAAGAACATTTTTTCTATATTTAATATGGTATTATTATTGATTTCCTGACACAAGCGATGCCAGTTTAGTATAAATAATGGAAACCTTCTTCTCACAGACCACAATTATCTGGGACGCTCACACGGGAGAGGCAAAGCAACAATTTCCTTTCCACTCGGGTGAGTGACAGGAGTCAGCTGCATTGTTCCAAATGACTTTTCACGCTACAGTCTTTCTGTTTTTAGACAGATGTTACCTTTTGCTGTACTGCACTGACACCAAAGTGACAACAAATTCTTTTTTTTTGTGTCATCAAATCCTCTTTTCACACTATGATTGACACCTTTTACTGCCATATGCTCAACTTTACACATTGCACACTGTTTGACATTATTTGGTGTGACAGTGAATGGCTAGACCCTAAAATATGAGTATGTTTAGAAGCAACTCATTAGTATGTGTATATAATAAGATATCCATTAGCTGCATGTTTTAATCATTACAAAGTAGTGTTTAATAATCAGATTGATTGTGGCAATTAGACATTTCTAAAGATATTCTGTCCATCATACCCATGTTGTCTTTATCTACACACCTCTAAGCTCTCTCTCTCTCTCCCAACAGCACCTGCTCTGGATGTAGACTGGCAGAGCAACAACACGTTTGCCTCCTGCAGCACAGACATGTGCATCCATGTGTGTAAGCTGGGTCAGGACAGACCTGTCAAGACCTTCCAGGGACACACGGTAAGACAGGAGTCCTGTGCGAACGCTGCTTTCTCACAGGGAAAGAAATGAGAAATACAGCCACCAAGTACATTGAAGCATTAAAGGATAGCTCATACAAGTCCTGGCACTGGCTCTCTGTAGTTTATAATCTGAGGTTTATTGTTCTTTAACAACTTCCAGATTTCAGTGGAAAGTGGGAGAGTCATTGCTGTGACAAACTGATAAATGAGGACATTGTTTCATTAACCATTTACTGAATTTCTTTGAGAAAGGCATCTGTATACATGTCCATATTCACGCCTGTGTACATCAGTCACATTTTTTGGTCTAGTTTTGTTGTCTAACTCCCTATTATTTGCTTTAGAATGAGGTGAACGCCATCAAGTGGGATCCCACTGGCAGCTTGCTGGCCTCCTGCTCTGATGACATGACACTGAAGGTCAGTCCATACAAAAAGGAGTTATTGTGAATTGTGAATTTGGTCAAAAAACATAAATATAGAAAAAACATGTTGATTGTGTTAATTGCCAGTCGATCCGCTGTTTTCATATGATCACCTTTTTTTCCCTTGTAGATCTGGAGTATGAAGCAGGACTCTTGTGTCCACGACCTCCAGGCCCACAGTAAAGAAATCTACACCATAAAGTGGAGCCCCACAGGCCCCGGGACCAACAACCCCAGCGCCAACCTCATGCTGGCTAGGTGAGACTGCAAAGCTCCACCTTGTGATGTATTTTTCACTTGGAGTAAAAATCTCTGTCCTGTCTACAGCATGTTTAAAAATCAGCCGCCTGGAGACAATTGAGTGTTTCCAGAGGGCATGAAGTGAAATATCTTTAATAACATGCACAAGTTCTCACTCCACTGCTTTGATCCAATTTGAGCAGCAGTTCTTTGATAACACCAGCAGCAACCTCAGGGTTTGCTCCACATGCATTATTCATGTTCAGTTTGCCATAAAAAGTTTAGTCTGGACTCTTGATTGTCTTGATCAGCTAAGTAGATTATGATGCACTCATTTGTGTTATGAAGCTGTTGAGTGTGTCGTGAGTCGCCACACGGTCAGCTTTAATACTTTTCAGACATGTTTGTAAAAGATGCCACAGGGGCTCAACAGATCCTGGATAAACAACAGGCAGATTAGAGTGGGCCTGCCATCAAACAACTGCACTGTCATGAGGTGTCTGAGCAGAACTGACAGTACATTACTGAAAGACGATAGTTCTGCATCTTAGTGAGAGATGGAAAAACAGTTGTGTGTTGTTGGCCTCTGGTACCACACATCATCTCTGCCGGGATGTATTGATTTATTCGTTGTGTTGTTTTTTCTCTCAGAGTTAGGAGATGGATGATGCATAATGGTGGTGGTCGTGGGCGGGGGGGTAATTGAGTAGTGTGGTATGTGGCAGTACATTTTCATGCAACATGACACTTTGCTTCCGGCACTTATTCCACCCTCTCCAGTGCATCATTTGACTCAACGGTGCGCCTGTGGGACGTGGAGCGCGGGGTGTGTATCCACACACTGACCCGCCACCAGGAGCCCGTGTACAGCGTGGCCTTCAGCCCTGACGGCAGACACCTCGCCAGCGGCTCCTTCGACAAATGTGTCCACATCTGGAACACTCAGGTCTGGTATAATAATCCCACACACGTACTAATAAACATACATGTCCTTGTGGCATAAATACATATGATAAAGCTGCTGCCCGTCATTGTTAACGTGTGTGTGTGTGTGTGTGTGTGTGTGTGTGTGTGTGTGTGTGTGTGTGTGTGTGTGTGTGTGTGTGTGTGTGTGTGTGTGTGTGTGTGTGTGTGTGTGTGTGTGTGTGTGTGTGTGTGTGTGTGTGTTCAGACTGGTGCTTTAGTCCACAGCTACCGAGGGACAGGAGGGATCTTTGAGGTGTGCTGGAACGCCACAGGGGACAAAGTAGGAGCCAGCGCATCAGATGGATCTGTAAGTTTTTCTGCCTGAGCATTTTTCAAGTCACACATCATAATCACTGCTGAAAGTAGCGGCCCCTAACCCAGGCCTCTGTATACAACATTCAACCAGCAATGTGACCCAAGATATTTGTGTGTCGACCACGTGTGTTAAAAGTGAGAGGTGAGATGACACCATAAAATGCTTGTGGTCAGAATCAGAGTTCAACACTGAGGTCAAACTTTGCTCTGCTGGAAATGAAACTTCAGTAATTCACTTGAAATCAGGCTTCCTGGTTTCATCTGTGTCATATGTACACGTAGCTTTTAGGACCGGTCACATGACATTGTCGACTGATGCTCAGCATGCTGCCAGCAACAGGGCGATTTACAAAATTGACACACAGCTAGTTTATAATAAAAAAGTTTTCAACACTAAGATTTAACGGTAAAAAAAAATGAGTGAATTACAGTGATGTCTGTTGTTACTGGTGAAGCCAGTGAGAACTGAAACTGTGACAGCTGATTCTGCAGTGCCATCAGCTAACACTAGATAGAGCCACTGGTGCCTGAAATTAGTTGCTGCTCACTCAGAGGGAGACACACCTATAAGATGTTCATAACCCATCACACTGTATGGGTGTGGTAAACACCATTATACCCTTGTTTTGAAACATCTGATGTCTTGCTATAAAAGTAATTAATAACACTATATTATTACCCTGTGCTTTTATTTGTGTGCCATCATTTTACATGTTAATACCTCCATAAAGTGCATTTCTTGTTAATGTGATTCTCACAAAAATGTGTGCATGCAATCTTCTTGGTTTTGCACACACTTACGTTACAGAGGACTTAAGGAATAATTTCTCTCATCATATGAGAGGGACCTTGATGAAGCTTGTATGTGTGAATGTAACTAAAATACTTAAATGTGCATAAACATATTATGCACGTTCACAGATCTATATTTTGAATCTGCTGCTCTACTGGAATATTTTTGCATACATTACAGTTCAAAAGATGAATTTAACTCTTACTGGCCTTTCATGCAGCGCCTCAGTTCAACCTTTGTATGAAACAGGCTGTTTTAACTGCTGTCTCTTTAAGGCACCCCTCCCGATGAGCACACTATATTGTGATTGGTCAGATCTGGGATGCTTCCCCTCAGGAGACTCCTGCCAGCTCTGGCAGCTTCATAAAAAATGTTTTTTTAAACTAGTAGAAGGATTTCATTATTTTTTATTTTTCAAAATGTCAACCCTTCAAATATACCTGCACATGTTCTAGTCAAAGTCTGAACCAAAATATGTGAGTGGACAATGCAAACACATGGAAAAACCAACCTTAGCGACCAAGTCTACGGAACAGACAGCCGTTCATGACATCAGCTCATCGGTAAGGTAGAAAAAATAGTTGGAATGAATCATTCAGGTCGGTTTGAATCTTTGGCTTTTGAGTTGCTGGCAGCTTTTCTACATACGTTCACCTCAACAAACACAAAAAGAATGATTTAAGGTACTGATGAAAAAAGCCAGTAACAGACCTGATATGACAGAGAGTAGAAATTATTGCATTACGTCGCTAACCCTCTGCTCTTTCTTGTTTCCAGGTTTGTGTATTAGACCTGAGGAAATGACACTCGTTTGGGGGAGCCATGGACCGACTACGAATGTGTACATAGCCAAAATGACTGACTGTCCCTGCCTGTCCACCACACTGCTGTAGTCCCACCTGATGCCATGGCCCGCCATTACAGCCAAACAGAGCGCTCCCCCCTCCCTTCATATGTACACACACATTTAAAGACCACACATTCACCATATACAGTTCCTCTGTACATGCATCGGACATAAAACAGGTCTATACGGACACTTGTGTTGCTCTCACAGACCTGCAGGAAGAAAGCATCTCTTCACTCTGTACAAACTGGTTGGAACCATCACACATAAACCAAAACATCCAGGATTCCTTCTTGCTTTCCTCTTTTTATCCTTTGTACCAGAATTTTACAGATTTTTTTGTTCTCTGTTGGTGTGTGCATATTGCATATGTCAGCATTGGTGTCCTGTGGACATTGTTGTGTTGAATTTCGATTTTACCGATCTCTGTAGGTTTTATATCACATGTGGGGTGGGAGAGATGAGAGGAGGGGGGGAGGGTTGAGAGTTGTTTGTCTTTTACAATAGGTGTTTAAATCTGATCATTGGGAGACCATTCATCTCTTTCTTGGCGCTCTTTAAGGCTCAATAATGCTGATGTATAGCTGAGAAGATGAAACTGTTTGTTTTTTTCAGTCTGTTTTTATCCAGTAAGCTTGTTCCATTTTTGCCATTTTTTAACAAAATGTAAAACAGTTAATCAAAGGGTGAGCTGTCCTTTGTTTGCAGCTTCTCAAAAATGGTTTTCAGGTGTTCACAATTCATCAGGTTAATATAGAGCTCTAAAGAATTCAAAACCTCAAGGCTGAGATATAATCTCTTTTAGCTGTTAAACACCGTGTCAATCTCCATCTTTCTAACAGTGTGCTGGGCCAGAACAACATCAGACATCAACGCTGCAGCCTCCGTTTCCCGTCACTGAAACTGAGCTCATCCCGGAAATGTGTCTTAAGCTACGAAGAGACCGCCGTGCTTTTGTTTCATTAGTGAGGCAAAATGGCACAGCAATAGCTCGCGTTTCTGGCGTCAGTGCATCGTCTGGGATCTGTGGGCAAAGAGAGAGCGAGAGAGAGAAAGGGGGAAGGTGGGTGGGTAGGTCCGGGAAAACAGGCCCATAACCGCTTGAATCCATTTGACGTAAACAATTAATAGTCATAATTGTGCTTGTTTCCTCAATCCATGGCTCCTTGCGAACCAATGCTGAATGATAATCAGACTTAACTGTTCTAATTGTGTCCTGTTTCCATGATCGGTCATTAAACATCAGGACATTATCTGGAGTTTCACTTCCTGTGCGGGAGCAGGGATTTTTCAATCGCACTGCGTTAAACGTGACTCGACATTCTCTCACGTCACATCACATGTGAAACAGCTGATTGACGACACTGGACGTCATATCACAGTTTGAGTTTAAAATGTTCAGTCAGCTTCAAACGTCCACTTTGACTCGCCGCTGTCGGTGTGCACTTTTCTTGTCCAGTGTCGACCTCAGTACACACTACAGCCCCTGCTTTGGTTTGCTGTTGTCAGGCAGTTATTGCCCAGCATTAACACACACACACACACACACACACACAAACACAGAGTCTCTGGAGACAGGCTATTTTCTGGCCTATGCACGGATAGACAGCGCTTTTGTTTGTAGTGTTCAGAGTTGGCGTATTGAGGCAAGTCTGTGCTCGTTACAAAGCAGACTTGCAGCATATGACTTGATGTAACATGGTATCTGCATATAGTATATATGAATATATCTGTGCTATCACAGGGGATTCTTTTGTATGCCACTCATATGCTAAGGGTGGATTTTAACGATGCTTGAAATATAGCGCGTGAGTGATGTTCTCGTGCATCACCAGGGGTCGTGACCTTGAGGAATGTTTTCTTTTTTTATAAAATACCATTAAACAGTCATAGCGAAATTAAAAGAGCAGCCCATCGAAAATCGAAGGTGTTTGTTTTTTTGGGTTTTTTTGTAGGTAGGTTTTTTTTTCTTTTCTTTTTTTTTTTGCACTTTAAAAATGGAAAAACAGGGAGGTGTGTTTATTCAAGCCATTGTCGACACATCTAATGCTTGAATGCTCTTTAAAGATGAATCAGAAATGATGCAGGAAGCGAATGCAGCGTTCCAGTGGGATGAAAGGGGGAATAGTGTCTTGTCTGACTCCTTGGGGTACGTCGAAGTCGAACCAAGCCAACTTCATGGCATTCCAGGTCTCATCTCGCAGCCATAACTTAACACCTAACGGCTTGATACACACACACACAAACACACACACACATCATCGGACATTTCAGAGGTTTTGTTCAGAATGTTACTTGTTATGAAAAAAAATTTTGTACTGATGCTAAAGACTATTTTGAAGTTTGCTTTAATACAGTCAACAGTGATTGGACTGTACCACAAAGACACTATTTCAAATGATGTCTATGACAGTGGAATGGTATTTTATAATGGTTTGTTTTTAGATGATAAGCTTTTTACACTGCATTCAAGTGTGTTTGCTATTTTTTGTTCCTACCGAAAGTACTAACGTTAATTCTATCTTTGCTATGTTTGAGAGCCCTTGAAGGTTTTGTACTTCTCAAAACTTTTGTAATTCTGATTTATTTGTAGCTACTTACTCAAAATGAACAAAAATAAAAGTAAAATCCGGATTTAATTGTTGATGTATTATAACACAGAACATGTAAATACCAATTTACAGATTTGTTTTTCTTTGTTGTGTTGTCTTTGCCCTCACCTATGTTGTACTCTCTTTCTCTCTCACTCGCATGGTTGCAGCCCGCAGCCTCCTGATCTGACTGTTGTAATATCACTCAGATCACAAGGTCTAGAATAAAATCTATTTTGATAATATCAATGTGTTTGCTTGTTTGCTTTTTTATTTCCACATTGCTGCATTAACTATTTATTTACTAAAGGAGTTTTTGAATAAATGTCTCTGTGTTGGGCTCATACACAAGTACAGTACGTCACACTCAGCAGCTCAAACCAAAATCTAGTAAGCAGTTTTCAGTTTTAAGCCATGCTAGTTTCGTGGTGCTAGGGATTACGATATATTGGTTTGTCCAACACTGGTCCAGATTAAATATAACTACATGGATTTCCACAAAACTGATCCTACAGATGCTGCTGACCCTTTTTCTAGTGCCATAATGAGGTTTGTGTTCCTGGTTTCAAGTCTAGAAAACTGTTAGATGGCTTGACATGCAATTTGTTACAAATATCAACGGTGTCCAGCAGACGACTCCTAAGTAGTATTCCTTTAGTAGTCCCCTGACTTCCTGTAGCGCCACCATGAGGTTGAAATTCTTTTTTGTTTTTGATGCCTCTGTGCTGGAAACTTCACCTTAATGTCATAATGTTCTGCAAAAACTAATATCTAGCCATTATTAAACAACATACCTGAGCAACACAAGGGGAGATTGTGAGCATATTTCGCATTGGGTTGGATACTGAATTGGTGACAGTAATCTTGGGTGTCCACCGTCAAACTGTGGGGACTGTATAGATATGTGATGCTGGGGGAAGATGTGTGTGAGCTGTCCAAGTTTTAGAATTTGTCACTTCTTTGCAACAACATCCAAATCTGAAGCATCATCTACCGTCCTGTTCAATCGGAATCAGCTTTATTGGCCAAGCATATGAACATAATACCTTCTATTAAATTCTTTCAAAGTCTTCACTACAGTTTTTATACAACTTGACTGATTGGTAGAGGCATACAACTGCAAACACCTCTCTTATCAGGGTTAGCATGACTAGTCTGTGGTTTTCTTTAAAAATGGGTAAGCGGAAACAATTACTTCCTCTAATGTTATACACTGGGGTAAAAGTTGCTTACATGTTCAATAGCATAGTTCTTTAAGCAGCCTTTTTGAATGTAATTTTGATTATAAGGAAGCAACGAGACTCTGCCTCTCCTTTTTAGTTCATATTTTCATCATCAAGGCTCTCTTGACTGTTGTTATTACAGCTCCTGTTGTTGGCTATCAAGAGTCTCACACAATAGCACTGAAAGCTGAATCTAATGTTTGACCTGAAAGAAGTAAGTAAGTACTTCCTCCCTGAAAGTCTGTATGGAGTCAGCCACCAGAGACTTTCCAATACAAATGCTTTTTAAAATGTAAAGAATGGGGAAAAGTGAGGCCAGTGCACAGAGAAAACAAAAACACCAGCTGTCACCCAGGTATTCATATGTTTTTTGTTTGTACTTTTTAATGGTATGGTGATCTATTTGTGTCAAAACAAGTGAAAATAACAAAACCAACAATAAACTGATCCCACTGACATCACTGTTGGTACAACCAAATCATGATATATTTACCTCTGTGCCATTGACTTACATTTTTGTCCAAAAAAACACATCAGTGAGCCGCACTCTTGCATTTTGACATGTTCCTTCACTACAATAAACTTGTATTAAATGTTAGCTAGAATTAAGTAAAACAATATCACCTAATATCAGCTAATAAATCATTTGCTAGCAGACCGAGCACAGAGAGCGCAATTTTAATAATGAATGAATGATGTTGAGCAACAGTTGAATGGTGAGAGAAATGCTATGCATGGTCGATATAACACTAAAGCTAAAGGTCTTGTGACATTAATATTTGTTATATTGACAATTGCCTTGGAAAAAACAAAACCAACTTCATTGTAGCTAGCGCCCATTAGCTTATTCTTCTGTAGCCACAAATGTTGTTGTTCAAAAAATATAGTTTTTTTGTATTGTATTGTGTGTTGTATTGGGCTATCATAATTCCTTCTTTACAATGAACATGACACTTTTTATTTTTTATTTTGAGTCAATCCCACATTCACTGACGTGCTGTTAAAAAAACACAGGTTGGCACAAACTGTGTATTAATCCACCGCAGAAAATAGTCCCCCATAAATGCACTATTTACTCCTTTTTGAGTAATGCTTTCTAAAAACTATGGTGCCCAGCTGTTAAAGAAATGATTTATCCTTTTGTAAAGTTTAAACTATGTCTTTAGTAGGAATCAATGAGCTTTAGAATCTAAAATAAAGTTTTATAGGTTCGAATAATGTTTGACCATGCAGGGTTTGTAAGGACTAGGGTTGAGCAGCTTTTGCTGTTGTCAGGGTTTAAATACCTGATAAATGATCTTTGAACACAGAAAACATAATACTAAGGCACATTTCAGAGATACATCTGAATCATCTGAGTGTAAAACTTTAGCTTGTTTGTTAACCACTTCCTAAAGGCATTGTTTTGTGGTCCATACATGTCATTGCAAACAAACGTCTGTGTTTACATTGTGCATTTGTGGTTAAACAACAAATGGGCCACACATAACACCTGCTTTACATAATTGTTTATTTGTTGAAAGAAGATAATTACAAGTCTCTGGCAGTCTTATATACACAACTAAACTACAACAAAAGATTACAAATAACGAAAATAATGTAACGACAATCCTTTTTTCATTCTGTTAAATAGACAGCTAGCATAAGAAGAATGTAAGGATGACAGAAAATCCCTTTGAAACATCTGTTATTTGTGGCTAATTGTTATCAGAAATACTTCCAGAAAAACTACGGGTAATACTATAAATGTTGTGCATGCTTAGTTCACTGAGCAACTGCATCTGGGCCTAGTTTGCAGAGGTGTTGATGGATATCATTGCCAAGTTCATGCCAATATGGAGTTACTGAAATCACAGGTTTCCAACTCGTTAACATCAATGTTATAAGATGTAAAGCTCAGAAAGAGTATTTCATACAAGGTAAAAAACGAGCCTGGTGTGTTATTTTCTTAGTTACAGGCACATTTGATAGGGACTATTTTCAGCAGCGGATTAGTACATACGTATTAGGTGCTCTTGTGAGTATTTATGGCAGCAAGACGATGTGCTATATGTGGGATTGACTCAAAATAAACCACAGTGTCATATTCATTGTAAAGAAGGAATACGTCACCCAATACAACACACAATATAATACAAAAAAACAATATTTTTTGGACAACAAGATTTGTGGCTACAGAAGAATAAGCTAATGGGCATTAGCTACAATGAAGTTTGGATTTTTCCAAGGCAATTGTCAATATAACAAATATTTACTTTAATAGCTTTAGTGTTATATTGACCATGCACAGCATTTCTCTCACCATTCAGCTGTTGCTCAACATCATTCATTCATTGTTAAAATTGCGCTCATTGTGCTCAGTCCGCTAGCAAATTATTTATTAGCTAGGTGGTGATATTTTTTAAACTTAATTCTAGCTAACATGTTTAATACCATGCTTTGTTAGAAAATAGGATAACACTTTTTAATACAGCCCATGTCTTACAGTGTAACTTTTGCTCTATGCTCATGGCAGTTACAACAGTCATTTTTTATGTATGTGTGTTTGGCAGGCAAACAAAATATTATATTTTTATAGTTACTTACTCATTCAACCCACAGTTTCTGTCAATGTGTGTGCATATGAGTAAAAGGACGGATGACTAGAGTGAATTTGATACAGTTTTCCTTTCTTATAAAGGATATAATTTTTATATTTATATAGACTTACACAAATCTGAATCTCTCCTTTATTAATACACTTGAAAAATCCCATGATGCATTGAGTCATTTGCTCTGCACAACCTTAGCCTTCTACATCTGTGACCTCCTGATAAGCATTTCTTCTAATCAGGTCGTTCTGTATATTTTTAGACATCCATCTACCGGTTGGTAGCTAAACTCTCAGGTGATATTCTGAGAAACTGCTTTGATGTGGTTTGACAGTTTGGAGGTAGCTTGTTTGTCTCAAACACTACAGTAAATGCAAACCGATAACCTATTGTAGTTGTAGCTGTAGTAGAAACATTGTAAGCAACTGTTTGAATAGAAAAGCGACTTTGTCTGGGTGATTAAAAAAACACAGGGCAAAATGAAACATTTACCAGTGCAATTATGTTTGGTGTGGGTGTTTTAGGTATGTTTATAGTTCTGTTGTCTTTGCATCTAACGCAACCAGGACAAGAGTCTCTGCTAAAACAAGTTTGATTATAATTGTAACCTGACTGTCTCATGTTATCCTGTTTTCTGTACATTTACACACCAAAGTTACTTCACGGTTCCTTACTTTCTTTATGCTGACAATTCTATGACCACGTTGACTGGTGGTTAATCTAGTCAAAATGAGACCATTTAAGTAAATGCTAAGCAGTTTTGAAATAACCCGTGGCTTATGTACATTTAAGTTGTCAAGTAAAATGTATTTATAAAGCACATTTTAAAACCACCTAATCGGACCAAAGTGCTGTGCAGACCACAGCACGTGGTGTTTGTGGTGGTACAGTCACCTGGATTTAGAATAAAGGGTTAGAAGGTTTTTAATATATGAAGGGACAAGCACATGTAGGGCTATAAAAACAAACAGAAGAACCTTAAAATCAACTCTGAACCATACATGCAGCCAGTAGAGAAGGCCAGGATAAGGGTAACATGGTCCCTCTTCTGGGTACCTGTCAGGAGCCTGGCTGCAGGCTGTCTTACACTCAAGTTCTGTCTCATTCATTTATTACGAAACTGGATGCAAAAATTATGATTCAAACAAACAGCAGCATGGCTGGGAGTGGTAGGGAGGAAAAAGGTGCATTTTTACAGATAACATCACATTCAAAAAAAGTAAATATACATGTCATCTCTGTACTGTCAGCTGTGGTTGAAATCACTCATTCCATGAACAATGTATAGATTGTTTTTCCCACAGTAATCTGGGTGTACAAAGTTGCATGTTAACCCTTACATACTGTTCAGGGTCTAATTTGACCCATTTTTGCATTTGAGAGAAGAAAAAACACCTTAAAAAATGCAATTTTAGCCAGAAATTTGATGACTTATCCTAATGTGATCCAGAATATACAAAATAAGAATAATATAAAAAATGTTGAGCAGCTGATACACATTTTTTGTTGAGTGTTTGACTAATATATATTAAAAATTCTAAAATACTGTTTATTCACCATTCATCATCATTTATTGAAGGCGTTATGTTCTCCAGTGTTTTATAGCATTGGACCATTATATAGAATAACTGTAAATATTTTTTAAGCTTCATTAAGGATTAATCACCAATTTATTAATGATTAATGAGGTATACATGAATGATTTGTGTTTCCAAAATTATGTATAGAGACTCATTATGGGGGGATACTTTGAAATGCCTGAATATGAACAGTATGTAAGGGTTAACTTGTGAATGGATCATCTATTGCAGGTAAAAATGCTGACCGCTTTATGGGGGCAATTTCTTTATGCAAATAAATCAGCGGTAAAGAGATGTGTTTGCAGAGTATTTTATCATAGTTGATCTGATATATGTATATTTCCGTATTTTTACAGTTGTCCCCTCACAAACCAGGAAATTCAAAGTAGTTCAATTGTGCGTGCTATGAATATATTTGCTTCCACCTACAGTAAGTAAGCAAATATATTCAAATATCAAATAAGTGGTTAACTTGTACTTAAAGGTTGGAAAAACTTTTACTTGATATGAAAAGAAACCAATGTTGCAACAGGAGCATGAAACCATCAGCACTCTTTCACAAGCTGACTCAAAACTGAACAAAGGAAGGGAAACTACACAAGAGTTGCAACCAAAAACAACTAAAAAATGAAATGAAACTGAACACAATCAATATCAAAATGGTGTAAGTGTGAGGAGACAGGGCCAGTGAGTGACTGTCATCAAAAGCAAGTCAGTCCAGGTGAGCTGAATCTCCCTAATGACCCAACTCCGCCCACCAGGCTCCTACAGGTGGAGAACAAGGAGTTTGTCCAAGGGGTGTCGTCACACCTCTGACGTGGCAGATATTTATGTTTTGTAGATAATTTTTTTAAAATAACAATTCATGTCAGACAATGATTTGAGTAAGCTATACTGACTCAGTTGTCCTGTCATCCTGCTTTATGATGTGCAGAGTAAAAAGATGAGACAGAGGGCACCACCCACACTGACTACAGGCCACCCCCACACAGAGAGGGAGAGAGAGAAGAACCAAGGCACCCAGCACATTTACAAGCAACTTACTGTCTACACACTCAGGGCAGAGGAAGGATCAGATTAAAAAAACGCAGACAATCCATCACAGATATCTTCACACAGATACTCCACGCAGAGGCTTTGAGTGTTTAATTAAGTGTGATGATACCTGCTTCTGACAAGTCTTTCACCTCCTGTCCCCTGAAGGGAAAGTAAACGGGTATTCCAAGTAGAGAAGAGGATCTGTGCAGCAGAAGAAGACAACTCAGAGACAAAAGAAGACTGTTGCTGTTTCTCTGTGCCTTGGATTCACACACAGATATTTTATTTTGCCGGTGAGTGTTGCTTCTCAGTCGAGTGATGTGTGCTTGCTCCTCCCTCCCTCCCTCCTTGCCTCTGGTTTCAAATCTATTTTTACAAACGTTGACTTTAGAAATATGCTAGTGGGGTAGTTCACTTTCAGAGTGCTTGTTTAAATGTAGGATCAACACTTGAAGGGTTGTTAAACAGAGAAGCACTCAGAGAATCACAAACGTCAGCAGCACAGAGAATGACGGTGACAACACCTTCAGTCAATAATCTAAAGAGAATTGAGTCTATAAGCAAATACAAGAACTCATCATGCGCTTCTCTTTGAAAAGAAACTGTAAACTGTAAGAGAAAAGTTAAATTAAAATAACAGGATACTTCTTGGATACAATACCCCAGGCTGGATACAAAGATCTTATGCATTAAGTATAGTCACATTGTTGAATGATGACATCGTACACCTGTCATATGAGTCCTGTCTCTATGGGGATCTGAATCAACCAGTTCAGATTGCAATCTATTGTCTTTTCTTTTTCTCATTGAGCAAATGAGTCCCACGTCAGTGTTGGCTTGTCAAATATATATTCCAAAAATGTATATATTAAAAAACATAGTCATTGTGGTAGTTTGTGTATTTAAGAGTGGGTGGAACATAAGAGATGTTCCACTGTACTA
The DNA here is from genome assembly GCF_963691925.1 of Scomber scombrus. NCBI lineage: Eukaryota > Metazoa > Chordata > Actinopteri > Scombriformes > Scombridae > Scomber > Scomber scombrus. Next base: position 10,161,328 of record NC_084980.1, read on the forward strand.
TAATCTGATCTATATGTGTATATGTGAAGTCATGTTATGGCGCTGGAGTGGACAGCTGGTCATACCTCGTCCTTAAAGAGACAGTTCACCAAAAAAAAAAAAATTGTTCTCACTAACTTATGCTAACCTATACAGTATATCTGCACAACCAGATAGTTTGTACTGTTTTTTGGTTTTCTACTTCCCAGTACTATGGAGGCACTTAAAGCTAAGGTAAAAGGCAGATGTAAAAAAAAAAAAAAAGTCAATAGCAACTTGTTTTTCCTGATACAATGTCAATATTCCCAATATTTCCATGCTGAACATGTTTTAAACAACAAAAAACTGTTTCAAACGTGTAGTCTAGGTTATCCAGAGTAACAGTGACACTGTTCCTGGAAAGAGACATTGCTGTTGATTTTTAATGTAATTTTTACAATGCTGTGAGAACTGTGTTGTGTTCAGAGTAAAGGAAGAAACCTCTGCAAACTCACTACATTATTAGTTATCACCAGAGGTAAGTGTAAATTGAGTGAACCTGTTATTTTAAAATAAGGCGTGACCACTCACTTAGCAATGAAAAATAACTATAAATGCTGTACTAATATTCATATGTTACATCCATGGATCACAGTTCAGGTATGTGTTCTTTTTTCCTTTCTAACTTTTGAAACTTTATCATCCTCTGACAATAGTAGAACAGATCTTTGTAACAGACAGGCTGTACATTAATATACTTGTCCCAGCCTGGTAAAGTACTGTGTGTATACTGTAATTGAGCATGAGGCTGAAGTGAACCAGAGGTGAAGCAGTGTTTCTCATTATCAGGCCAAGAGAAAAGAGAGCCATTCTGAGCCAGTGACCCCATTAGGCATAGGCCATCCAATGATGTTTAAAAAGCTCTCGGGGTGCGGTGGGAGTCCCAGGCCCCGGGCCCATCATGATCCCCCCCCTAGGTTTTAGCCCAGGCCCGGGCGGAAGCAGGCTATTCTCGTCCCGCATTGTGCTGCATAGCTATTCTGGCGCTGTCCATTGTGTCCGAATGCTTTCCATGACTCTCAGCGATTTCAGTGGGTCCGCACCTTAAACCCCTCCATTATGGACCAGCTTGTATTGCAACATTTGCTGTGTTGGCTTTTGCATTCAGTACACCCCACCCCACCCCATCCCACCCCACCCCAACCCCAACCCCACCCACTCACTTTTTGACTTTTCAGCTAACATTACTACTCCTGTACATAAGCAAAAGTGCATGCTTTCTCTTTCTGACTGATAAACAAAGTTGTCGTCCTCTTTTACTGGGAAAAACATTTAATTGAATCAATAACAGCAATGACTTCCTAAGCTGATTTGGACTGCAGATATGGCAGATAGGTTTATGGTCATTATGGTCAAATGCTGTACTGGACAACACTTCTTGAGAATTATGTGCTCACAAAATCATGACACAAGAACGGAACAGACAAACTAAACCATATAAGGAGGAAATTGACTAAGCAGTCATTGAGAAAGTGTGGTTATTTTCTCACTTATTTCCACTTCCTCCTTTTGGACGCCAAATCTATACTCTGTTCCATATTTGTGTCTCACCAAAGTACATCATACCCTGTCGTCACAGTAAATGTGTTCTGTTTCCTCAGAGCTTCACAGCAGCAGTCTCATGGGTGAAAAATGAATGTGCATCCGCTGCGAGACAGTGAGCGTGTGAGGAATTCTGCTGTAATGGAGGATATTTCCCAGCAGACCCAGTGACTCTCACCACCACCTTATGCCTCCTGCTGAATGTGGAAAGCCTAGGATGGAAGACCCACCAAGTGCTGCACTGAGGCACTGGAACAACACTCTGAACGTCCACCTCTGCTGCATTGCCTCCTGCTCACACACTTACAAGAACAGTTGCTTCATCACCATCACCAACCAGACAGGGACCACCGCCACCGGGTGACAAGATTCCAGGATGTTTGTGAATTTCCGCCGGATACGAAAATGCCAGTGTGTGCAGCTGATGACCACCTGCTTGGTGCTGTCAGTGGTGATGGTTTGCTGGGAGCAGCTGGACAATAGTGTTGTCAGCCATGTCAAATCCTACTCATACCGCTACCTGGTCAACCGCTTCGCCTACATCAACAAGAGCCTCACCATCCCACGTGAGCAGGCCCGCAGCTTCAGCAACTTCCGTTACCTGCTGGACCACCCAGATAAGTGTGCCGGCAAGGACGTCCTCCTGCTCCTCTTTGTCAAAACGTCCCCAGAGAACATTGAGAGGCGTAATGCCATCAGATCCACCTGGGGTAATGAGACCTACATCCAAAACACCCTGGGAGTAACAGTGAAGGTGGTGTTCGCCTTGGGAGCACCTCCGACCAAAAAGGACGAGCCCTCCTCGAGTAAGAGAGAGGTTGATTTTCAGGAGCAGCTCATCCAGGAAGATCGTCTCCATTGTGACTTAATCCAACAAGACTTTTTAGACTCCTTCCACAACCTGACACTGAAGCTGATCATGCAGTTCCACTGGATGCACAACCGCTGCCCCCACGCCCGATTCCTCATGACCGCTGATGATGACATCTTTGTTCATATGCCCAACCTGGTGAGCTACCTGCAGGATATGAGCAGCAGGGGCGTCACAGACTTTTGGATTGGTCGAGTGCACAGAGGGGCACCGCCAATCCGCAGCAAAGACAGCAAGTACTTTGTGAGCTTTGAGATGTACCAGTGGATGTCTTACCCTGACTACACAGCTGGGGCGGGGTACGTGGTCTCCAGGGATGTAGCGGACAAAATCTACCAAGCCACGCTGACCCTGAACGCCTCTCTTTACATAGATGATGTGTTCATGGGGATCTGTGCCAACGCCATTGGTGTGTCACCACAAGAACACCTCTATTTCTCAGGGGAGGGCAAGGCGCCGTACCACCTGTGTATTTATGACCAGATGATGACATCACATGGTCACGTGGATGATATCTATGATCTGTGGAAGGCCGCGACACACCCACAGGTGAAACAGAGGACCTCTGGACTCATAGGGAGGCTGTACTGTACAGCTGTGAAAATGGCTCTTCTTTGTAAACCGTACTATTTCAACACCTACCCCTGCAAGGCAGCCTTCTTGTAGTATTATTCAGGTTTGTGTGTGTCAGTGTGTGAAAGAAAGTGAGAGCATGCGTCATCGATCATAATAAAGTGAGGATCATCGCTGCAAATATTACCTCAGTCCTTTCAGTTGGACACCCGTGTATGTCAAAACACTGGAGTGTATGTTGGGTGTTTCAAGAGACAAAGAGACCAGACGATTGATGTCTGATACTGTTATTGTGAGATCACCAACGCATCACTGACCTCTAGCCTAGGGTGTTTAGTAATGTGACAACACTGGCTTTGCAATGACAGCAGAATGTGTTGTAATAGGTCCTGAAAAGATATTGTCCCAGCCTCACTCACAAATGGGATTTTAAATCAACTAACAATATTTCCTCCTTGTTTTGGATTTCCACTGCTGTGATACACAAAAGGGTTGCAAATACATTTTAACATGAATGCCAACTGAATCACTTCAGGAAATACTGAATACTTATCTTATCATATCTATTGGGTGGTTCTAAAAGGACAACACAAAGCCGAAGTGACACACTTTGACCTTATGTGTGAGTCAAAATATATAGTCAGTCAGTGATGTGTCAGATCTAAAAATGTCTACGTCATGAAGTGTAAAATTCCACACAGTGAGGTAAACTGTAAGATAGATGTGTAATTGAACAGGCTTTACAAACAGCTCCTGTGTTGAAAATAATAACATGTATTGATGATCAACAAAGTGTGGGTTCAAAATAGAAATTCATTCATTCATAAAATTCATATTTTTTATGTAACTGAAATTGTGAAACTTTTTTTTTAATGAAATAAAATCTCCACTCTGTTCTCAGTGGTGTAAAAGAGTAGTCAAATATTGTCTTTGTTGTTGTTAGTAGTCATCAGTCAAGTCATGTTTGTTGGCTGAAGCTGTGTTTGTTGTCCAGGAAACATAAGCTCAGGAAACCTCTGTTTGACTGCACAACTTGTAGCTGTTTCAATATGACTTCTGCACTCGAGTACATGTCAGGATAATATACTTGTGACTGAGATAATTGGCTCCGTGGCATGGAAAGATTTGATTCTGCACCCTGCCATTTCTGTGAACATTTTTAGACAAAAGATAGTCAAGTCAGGTGGTTTGGACATTCTAATCTGCCAGTAGGTGAGAAAGGGGAAGGCTGTGCAGTCTGTTGCATCACTACCTGAGATGCCTCTCAGTTAGAAGGGGGGACACACTGATTTTCCACATTTAAGTATTATCACAGGTCTTGGGGAGTGTTACTCCACAGCTGAGAAAATGGTAGCTGCGGTTTAGTAAATTTCTCCACGTGGTGTAACTTGAAGCAAATTACAAGTTTGAAAATGAAACAAATCTGTGGGTGGGGAGTTAGAAAGAAGTGAACTTACAAGACCTCTGTAGCCCACTCCTCATCTCCACTTGAGGCTAGCAGCTCAAGGCTGAAATTGAAATTGATCTGATAAATAGAACTTAACCCAGCTTAATGTAGTTTTTAGCCAATAAAATGTTCCAGTCTCTGTAATTGGGTGTCAATGGTGTCAAATGCAGCACTAAGATCTAACAAGACAAGCACAGAGAGAAGTCATTGGTTAGATGCAATTAGGTCATTTGCACTCCAAATCCTGACTTGAAAGTAAAAAATAAACTATTGTTGTATAGAAAGTCACACAAAGTGATTGGCAACTGCTTTCTCAATGGAAATAGAGAGAAAGAGAAGGTTAGATATAGATCTATAGTTGACTAAAATGCCTGAATCAAGAGTAGGCTTTTAAAGAAGAGATTTTATGACAACTACCTGTTATTTAAGACAAATTAATCATATTTTGTAAAGACGTGCTAATTAAGGGTAAACGTTCCTTAAGCTGCCTAGTTGTGATGAGGTCTAAAAAACAAAATGATGGTTTAGATGATCGGGTTTTAAAGCTGTTTCTAAGGTTCCTGTGCTTGTGGATGAATCTGTGCCTGTTGGAGGAGATGATGAATTTTGTCTTTAATAGAATTATATCATTAAAGAAGCTCATGAAGTCATTACCACTGAGTGCTGTAGGAATACATGGATCAATAGAGTTATTACTCTGTCAGCCTGGCAAAAGTGCTGAAAGGAACCTCAGGCTGTTTTTCTTCTCCTCTATTAATGATGAGGAATAGGAAGCGCTTACATTAGCGTGGGCCTTCCTGTAAGTTTTAAGACTGTCCTCCCAGACAAAATGAGATTCTTCCAGTTTGATGGAACGCCATGTTCTTTTACATTTTTGCAGTGTTTGCTTTAATTTGTGTCGTTGGGAGTTATACCATGGAGCCAACCTCTTTTGTTTATTATCATCTTTTTTTAAAGAGGTGATGAAGTCAAGTGTCAGTTGCCATGAGACTGTGGCATTATCAACAAGATCTGGGAGCGACTAAAGTTAGAGTAAGAGCCCTCTGTTGTACTGAGACATGGCATTGAATTAATTCTGATGGACTTGCTTCCTTAAATTTAGCTACACCATTGTAAAAGCCAGGAGGACGGTACACTATAACAAATAGAACTGGCCATTAAGTTTTCCAGGCTAGGTGTGAAAGACTAACAACAAGACTTTTGAAGTTTAGATCTAAGGTTGATTCTTAGGCTTGAGTGCACCACCTCAGCCAGTGTCTCCTCAGCCAGTGTCTCCAGTAATGTGACCATTAATATGAATGGGGAGAGTGGATGCATAGGCTAACATAATCTTACAGCCAGGTTTCAGTAATACAAAATAAATCAATACGATAATCTGATACAAGACTATTTATTAAAACAGCTTTAGATGATAGATATGTAATGTGTGAGGGTCCACGTTTAATTATTCTATTTTTATAGTATTGCAGTGGTGGTGTTCATTTTCATTATGTTTAATTTAGTTTTAATTGAAGTGGATGGGGGGCATGCAGAGTTTCTATGGGGATTTGGGTGGCTAATTGTCCTGATGGAAATGTAGAGAAGCATGTAGGACTGCAACTCCTTTTTGACACCTGTGTTTAAAGGCTTTACACTTGTGATCGGATCACCCAAGATGCAATTAAATGTCAGGTGACAGCAGGGCTGGAGACTCAATGAAGATGCAACGGTAAAAAGTAAGCAATTAAGCGTATTTCCCTGAATGTCACACAGTTCCCTTAATCTGGATTTTCCAGAGAGGGTACGTTTGTTTTCAAGTACAAACTTTGAAATACAATACAGACACACAGAGACCGATATAATATTATCATAAAAAGTGTTCTTTCAATATGTCTAAAAAGAAACACCCAGACCACAAAACTTAAATGTGACAAGCCCCATTCAGTTTATGCCGGAAAAAATCAACCGCTGTGCTTGCAGATGCAGATGCACATGCATTCAGATAAAACCTGAACTGAACCTGAAACTGAAACCGTTTGGCTGTAAGAAGCCAATTACTACACAAATCAGCCTGAAGCCTGGATCCCTCCATGTGTTTTCCCTTCCTCGCCATAGCAACAGTTTGCTGAGCAGCAGGGTGGGTGTATAGGTGATACACAAGCCTCATTAAAGTGAAAGTGCAAACATCTTGTATGAAAGCACACCACAATTTACTCCAAAAATCAAATCCATTTAAGAGAAGGAATGGACTTTGTGTACAGGAGTGTGTGTACTGGAATGCTGCTCACTTTTTGTTGTAGCTGTTTACCATCTGACATGTGCTGAGCCAAAAATACCCCCAGAGTGTCTGTTCCACAGAGGCATCTGGCACACAGTACTAACTGAGGCTGATCCTGTGTCACTGTTCAACAGACATGAGTTAAATAATGTCATAAACCTTCACAGACAAACAGAAATTGTGGTAATGTTTCAGTTGTGTGACTGATTTAATCAGATTTGGGGAAAACACAGTTCATGAAAACAATATCCTGCAACAATAGACTGTGTTTTTTAAATAAACCAACACAGAATTTAGATTATTACACTCACAGATCACTGAACCTGTGAGAATATGTAGTTATTTATCTGCTGTGTTAGGAAGTGCTACTTATTTTTATCTGCGTTGTTCATTCCCTACAATATGGTATATTAATCTCTGCTGCAGCAACAGCCAATATTTCTCAATGAGAATTTTCAACAAATTTAATCTCAGTAAGTATCCATATATCTTAAATAATATATAATGTCTCAGCGTCTGCCAGTTTAAGGTCATGAAATGTCGGCCTCTTCTCACTTCATCATGACTCGCTGTGAATTGTCTATATGTTTATTTACAGCACCTCATCCAGAAATGTGATGTTGCCTGGATTAACTGTTCTCCAAACAGCTGCTCTGTTTCCAAGCAATGTATAACGGAGAAAATGTACACAAAGGATTTAGAGGGGTGTAAAAACACAAACAGCTGCCTACATGTGTTACTAAATTGCAGTAACTGACTGTTTTTAAAATTTGCACAAGGTTCGATATTAGGTTGTCCACTTAAAGGTAGATAAATATTCCAAATATGTTCATTTAAATGAGGAAATCTGATAATGCCATGTACAATGTACCAGCTGTTTGGTCTCATTTCTGTGGGAGATGGGAAGTGGTTTGTTATTTTTAGATTTACTCAAATGATTGTGACAGAGAATCAGTCCATGAGGAGTCAGCTACGGACTGCAGAACTATGAACCTAATCTCTAGTTGCCTCCCAGGTGGTGCTTTAGCAAAATAATTGTGTTGACAACGTTGACCTGCTATATATAGGTGCACACTATGTTCATCAATGCACCATCTGAATATAGTCCCCCACAGGGAGGCTATAACAAGCAAAAATTAATTATTATAAGAGGTAATCTATGTTAGAATAAGAATTGGCGCCTCTCTGTGGAAATTGGCGACAACTACTAAAGATTATTTACACAGGTGGAGTGTTGCTTTGTCAAGCAGAATAACTAAATACATATCATAAAGGCTTCATACTTCATATTTTACTTCATATTTACTATACATACATTAGTGTATCAATCTTCTCCTCTAACTCTTACTAAGAAAGCAAATTGGTGCATTTCCCATAATGTGAAACTAATTCTTGAAGGAACAAGGTGATGTAAGAGTACCAGAAATACAGTACAGTTTAATTATTCAGGGAGCCTATACGTATGAGGTTAAACACATAGATTGACATGGAAATGTTGCACAGGGCCCCCATATGGACATCTTAAATATTTATCAGCTAGCAACTGGTTAGCTTAGTTTAAGTAGGTAACCCTAACGACTGGAAACAGCAGGAAACAGCTAATATGGCTCTCTGTCCAAAAGTAACACAATCCGCCTGCCAGCACCTCTACAGTTCACCAACAGATTTCCCTCCTTTGTGTCAGAATTTGGTGTCACTGACAGGAACATGGTTTGGACCAGCTTTCTAAAGTCTGTGGAGGATTAATTTGGTAGCCTTTTGGGGACTTGAAGACAGAACAGATTCTCTATTATTTACAAATATGACATTATTTTTTTTTTAAACAAACAAACATACAGGCCCCAAAATGTCTGTCTATTCTTATACAGCCTGTGCCAAAATTATGCCTTTCTTCTGTTTTTGGTACATTTAGTTTAAATGTTAAGTATTCTAAAATGAATAATTGAAATATTGGTATATTTAGCAAGAAAGACCATCATTCCATTTTGGTTTTGTTACATTATTAAGCTTGGAGGAAAAATGTTCTTTCTGTGCATATGTATATTATATTTTCTGTATATTTCTGCAAAAGTGTAACGAGGGCACACTATGCAGAAGTAAAACCATATGGAGTTAGATTTGTGTCTTTATTACATGCGAGAAAATAAATGATCTGAGAGGGAAAAAAATGTTTGAGAGAAAAAGTTATCACACTGATAGCAAAAAAGCATTTTATGAGAGAAAAAAAATATTTGAGAGAAAAAGTTTTCATACCAATAGCAACAAATAATATTTGAGACAAAAAAAGTTTTGAGAGAAAGTATTTTCTCATAGAACATAAAAAATATAAATTTGAAAATTATTTATGAGAAAAAAAAAACTTTCTCAAAATACTTTTTTTAACTCTCAAATATATATTTTTTTGCTATCAGTGTGAAAACATTTTCTCTCAAAAAAAATGTGTTTCTCTCAAAACGTTTTTCTTCTCTCTCTCGACACCTAAGTCTTTGCTCTCGATGCAATTTCTTTGCTCTTGTGTCAGGATTTTGCTCTCGCTGCGAAAATAATGTCATGGGCGGGGCCAAGTTCCTATTGGCCAGTCGGGTGAGAATCGTCTTGGGAGTCGAACTGAATCATTACATCATTGTGGATTCACCGGCATAGAATGCGCTACCTTAGTTGAGCGTGGAGACTCCAATATTTGGGTAAGATGATGACACACACAACTCGATGGGTAGCTAGCTGAGCAAGTTGGTAATCAAAATCATTCCCATCATAGTACTGACTGTCTAACCCTAACAGGTTAGAGAGTAACAGATCAGAGGTATTAAGATGGCTAGTCATATCAAAACAGACCACAAAACAGTATTTTTGAAGATTTTAAGTTAAAAATAGGCACAATTCATGTATTTTATTGTGCCTATGCTCATGATGAAAAGAACTGGCAATTATATTATAGAAGAATAAGAATCTGCAAAAGGCAGAAAACGGCGCTCCACTGCCATCTTCACAGACACACCTGTGAAGAAAGCATTAGAGGAAGAAAAAAACAAAACTGTACAGAGGAAGGCAAAAAAAGGATAGAAGTAAAGCAAACCACAAAGAAAAGTGTAAAGAAAACCCCAAAAAAGAAGAGAGAAGAATCCGACTCTGAAGAAGAAGAAGATGTCTGCATCGTCTGCCTGGAAAGTTTCTCCAAATCCAGGGAAGTGTGGCTCCAGTGCTGGATGTGCAAGTCCTGGGCACATAAAGATTGCACACCTGGGGTTGATGTTTTCATATGTCACAACTGTGACTCTGAATGGTCTCCTTCCTTGTTGATTCTTTCTGGAAGCCAGCAGAATTGTTCTGGAGTCTGCAGAATTTTTATTTATGTTTATTTTATTTATATTTTTTTATATTTTTTAAAAACTTATACAACGTTCATATTTACTGGAGTTTTCAAACTATTTTGCTTTTGTTCACTAAATACATGTTCAATAAATGTTTTTTGTATTGCAAATTATTCCATTCTTCTTGTCTCACACTGAAATATTGAGTTTTAATAGCTTCAGTTACATCTGCACATTGACACAAGGTAGGCCTATGATAAATATTACTAAATAAAGAATAATGAATTAGGGAAATTTAATATGTTTTTAATATGTTGCAACCGTCCCTGGTCCGTGTTGCAACTGTCCCCAGGTTTGGGGTCAGTTGCAACATCTGAATTTTTCTATTCAAATCAATATTGTGATTGATATGTTATATGTAACCATCTTTAAATGGTATGGGTAATTAGCAGACATGTGTAAGTTTAATATGTAAAGGTTTGGTGGGCCTAGTCCAAAGAAAGATTTCAGTCAAGATGCCCTGTATGACCAATAAAGTCAGGAGAGCATCACGTACCTATTTGAACATTTGATAACTTAATATCATACTATTCCCTGGTGAACCATCTTATGCTATGCTCCCTTTCAAACTGAATATCAACAATGGACCCTTAAATTCATTGTCATTTATGTGTCAAGGCATAGACCACCCAAAAAATCAGAATTTGCGAATGACTATCTCACCTGTATATTACTCTAATTATGAAATGAATCCATATGTCACAGCCTACACATGGATTCATCTATTTCTATACTTCCGTTTTTATTATCTTCTAATATGTGATCTCTGGATGTAATTATAAAATATACCCATCATTTTTCTCACAGTAGATACCCATCATTTTTCTCACAGTATAGTCAGATCAAAGTGTCAAAACACCTGTTAAAAGGCACCAGAATGCAGGAAATGACATCTACTCGGTTAAAAATGTTCTGGGGGAGGACACCCAGACCTCCCCCATTAGATTGTCCCACCCACATTTCAAATGTTTCCTATGCCCATGCTGTACATAGTCAAGTTTCTTTACTTGAAGTACAAATTGAATAAAATGTCTTTGACGTATGGTGGCGACTATGAAAGGGCCCAAAAAAGATTGGGGGCCCACCCAACTTCCTTCAAATCTCACTCCAAGGTTTTCTGAAAAGTTGACAGCTCTGAGATAACGTACGAAAATAGTACATTTAAAGGCAAATTGTGTACTTCCTGTTGGGTTTAGGTCGGGGTGTCAGCGCCTTATTTGTAGGTCTTGATAAGACAAACAATTGAGTTTTGGTTTGATCTTTCTACGACATTCCTCTCAGCGTAGTGGCCGTTTTAGTGTTTCTAGGTGGCGCTTTGACCCCTTAAACATGCTCGAGTTTTCGAGCATGTTTAAGGGGTCAAATTGAGGCTAAAAGAGGCGGTAGAAAAAACAAACAAAAAATGACACAAATACAATAGGGTCCTTGCCTCCAGGCTCGGTCCCTTGTGACAAGATAAAAATCCATTTTTGTGCCAGAATATGATTGCATTCATGACTTGAGGTCTTGCAGAGTAAATATTTCTGCATATACTGAAACTTGCTGGGTAGAGTAAAGAGAATCGGGCTGAAAATATCTCTCAGGATGAGCTCTGGAAACACACAGCTGTTCCGGTCAAATATAGAAAATGATTCTGCCGAAGGCTTGAATGTCCTCATTTTCTGACCCCCACAGACATAATAAATTAGACTAAAAAAAACACCCACCAAAATAAATAAATTAGAAAAAGCAACAAAGAAAAGTTAAGCTATTTGGTGATCCAGGTTTTCTACTTAACAAACATAGCTGTTAACTTGCTGTTTATTACTTTAATGCATACTATGCAGGATTTTCCTAATATAAAATGTATAGACTCATACAGGAGTAATCCCTCTCAACCATCACTTATGACTCACTAGAGGTGTATGGTGGGGTATTTATCTGCAGAGACCCTGCTCTCTGGAACACAGCTATCTTTCTTTACTACAGGTATCCAGTCTTCACAATATCTAAAGCAGTGGTCTCCAACCCTGCTCCTGGAGAGCTACTGCCCTGCATGTTTTAGGTATCTCCTCACTCTAACACACCTGATTCTAATAATTAACTCGTTATCAAGCAGCTGAGGCTCGTCAAAGGGCTTGATAACGAGTTAATGATTAGAATCAGGTTTGTTAGAGTGAGGAGATACCTAAAACATGCAGGGCAGTAGCTCTCCAGGAGCAGGGTTGGAGACCACTGATCTAAAGTATCGCCCAGTATCCAATATCCTTTAGTCAGGGCATTTTCTTGCCAATAGGTCATTGGTGCTTCAGGCATTAACACAACACAGCAATATTAAATGGAGTGTGTCGGTGGGTTTTACTTCACCAGCAATTACTCTGACATTGTATAGCAATCTTCTAGCAGTTTTAGATCACATGGGGTACAGCTCAAGTCTCTTTAAGGACCAGAGTGTAGGATTTAGTGGCATCTAGTGGTGAGGTTTGCGGCTTGCAAATAACTGAATACTCCCCTCTCCCCTTCCAAGCATGTAGGAGAACCTGTGGTGTCCACAAAAAATGTGAAAGTCCATCCTTTGAGCCACTGTTTGGTCGGTCTGTTCTGGGCTACTGTAGAAACATGGGGCTCCATTTATATCCATTTATATCTGTGTAGATATAAAGGGCTCATTCTGAGGTAACTAAAACACAACAATTCTTATTTTCAGGTTATTAGTTCAGTGTGACGGCCCTGGGCCTCTATGGTAGAGGGGATGGTCTGCCTTGCCTTCTACTCCTGTGTTTCTCTCTTCCCCTAGATGGTCTGGTCCCTCCCTCCTCATGAAGTGATTGAGATCACCTGTTGGGAGCCTTTTTAAATCCTGGAGTGCCAAGATGTCTCTCTCTCACTCTCTGGCCCTCCTGGAAGGCTGGTGCCTTTCAGGCTCCTTATGTTTAGTTTTGTTTGTTTGATTGTGTTAGGAAGTAGCCTTGGTTCATGTTATTTTTGATGTTACAACTATTGTTTGATTCATTTTTGTTAACTTTAATAAATTACTTTCATTTGAGCTCTTGCCGTGTGGTCCTCCCTGCTTTGTTGTGCTCTTAAACGAGCTGGGCATAACAAGTGGGGGCTCGTCTAGTTAGAACCTGGGAATTGTTATAGTTTCTGATAAGTTTGAGCATTTGGCTTTGGTTAGGGAGGCCCACCGGAGTAGTTCTTTTGTTTAGATGGAACAGGTAGAGTTTGAGACTTTGCTTTAGTTTTTCATGGTGTTAAACTGCACGTGATCGGTGTAGCCAAGAGACTGGTAAGTTTGGGTTATGCGGTGCATAGCTGTGGGATGGTTGTAGCTGAGTAGCTGGGCTATTTTTCTGTCTGGCAGGAGCATTTTCTTGTGTCCCCCAGGTAGGCTGTAGCAGCAGTTATCTCACAAGGAGAAGCTGTTGGTTTGTTGTTTTCAGGGCTGTTTGTTATTTTTGTGTGTTGTCCGCGCGGCTGGCAGCATTTGGCTCGGGAGCACCCCTAAGTATTGGCTGGGGGCAATCTGCCTTCCCCAATACAGACGGTTTGTAGGTGCATAAATACCCACCGCCAGTACACACATGAAGACTAGGGAGCAGTTAGTAAGTTTGGGCTAGGCAGTTAGGAGGGGGCGCTCCTATCACTCATCATCCCTGCGGTTGTGTGCTGTGTGACTCAGGCTGCCTTGTGGTTGCTTTTTGAATAGGTCCAGGTATTTAACTCGGTTGGATGTATTTTTGATAGGGTTAATGATGGACACTGACCATAGTAATCCGTTGGTCTCTGAGTTTTTGGAAAGACCAGCTCGCAGTACATTAGCTCAGTTTAGAAAGGCAGATTTACTTGAGTTGGCTACATTGTTGGGATGGTCAAAAACTGATCAGGTGCCACGGAAGGTAGCGCTAAGGGACATCGTGGAAGGGTTAGCGGTGTCGGCCAAGCTTTTGGAGGTGGTTCAGGTTCCATTGGCTCCATCAGTTTCTGAGCTTTTTGGTGGGACTTTGTCTTTTGACCAGTATATGCAGTTGGAGAGAGAAAAGGCAAACAGGGAGAAAGAGAGACTACAGTTTGAGTTGGAACATGAGAGGATCAGATCTGAAGTGGCCTTGGAAAGGGAGAGATTGCAGGTTGAGCAATTGAAGCTAGCGCTGATAAGAGACGGTAAAGCACAGGAATCGTTGTGGACTGGAGGAAGAAGTGAGTCTGCAGGGGGGCGTAGTGGTTTGGATATTGCTGAGAGCTTGCGTATTCTCCCGAAGTTCGATGAGAAAGACCCAGATACATTTTTTGCATTGTTTGAGCGGGTGGCAGATGGTAGAGGATGGCCAGATAGTCACAGGACTCTTATGTTGCAGTGTGTTTTCACTGGCAAGGCCCAGAGTTTTTTCTGCCCTTAGTTCGGCTGAAGGTGGCGATTATGCTACAGTTAAAGGGTCGGTTCTGAAGGCATATGAATTAGTTCCTGAGGTGTATAGGCAGAGATTTCGAAACTGGAAAAAAGGGGACAAGCAAACACACATTGAATTTGTGCAGGATATTTTGGCCCATTTCTCTCGCTGCTGTTCTGCCTCTGGGGTGGACAATTATGTGTATCTCTGTGACTTGATTGTGTTGGAACAATTTAAGAGTTCTTTGCCGGCTCATCTTGCTACATACATCAATGAAAGGAAGGTCAAAACAGCATCGGCAGCGGCAGTTCTTGCTGACGAGTATGTTTTAACACATACTGGTGGCTCAGGGTTTGGTCGGGCCCACAGAAATGAGCAGCAGAGGGATGATTTCAGGGGTAGGCCTAGTAGGAATCTAGGGGTCGCCCAAGAACCAGTTCATCCATCAGTGAGGCATGTTCCAGGGACAAATGGGAGGTTTGATCCAGCTAGGGTTTGCCATGTATGTAAAAACAAGGGACACTGGAAAGGGGAGTGTCCAATCAGTAAGACAGGACAGACATCAGCAGATTCTAGTGTATATGTTAAGTCTGCTGGACTTGTGTCCTCTGCACGAAATATTGAGTCTGAGTCGGGTCTTCCTGGAGCAAATTCTTCATCTAAAAGTGTTGATAAGATGTATGCACCATTTGTTTCAGAGGGCTTTGTGTCCTTGGATGGGAAAGACAAGACCCCTGTTAAGATTCTGCGAGACACTGGGGCTACTGAGAGTCTCATTGTGGAGGGCATTTTGCCTTTTTCAACCGTTACTGCTACGGGAAGTAAAGCTCCGGTAGTTGGGGTGGGGTTGATTCCACTGTTGGTTCCGGTGCATCATTTTCATTTTTTCTCAGATCTTGTTTGTGGAGAGGTAGATATGGGTGTGCGTCCCCAGTTGCCAATCCAAGGCATAGACATTATTCTGGGGAATGACTTGGCTGGTGCAAGGGTCTGGAAAGATGGTCCGCCCCTAGTGTATGTGCGTTCACCCTCTCAGGTGTCTGGACAGCCGGATGATTGTGCTAGGCAGTATCCTAAGGTTTTTTCTCCCTGTGCAGTGACACGGGCAAGAAGTAAAGCTACGCTAGCGCAGACACAAGGGTCTGAACAGATTCAGTTTTCTCAGGCAGGGGATTCTGAGAAAAAGGGAGTCTTGCCTTCTGTCAGCAGTCACAAATTGGGGTCTGTGAGGCCATTAGCCACATTTGAGGTGGTGCCTGCAGAGGATTTTGATGTTCCATCAGAGCCTATTCTTACAGGGAGACTCAACAATTCTGCGTATTTGAACTGTTTGGACAGTCAGTTGAGTTATTTGTCGGATACTCAGCAGTTAGATGTGGTGCAGTTGTTGCATTCTCACTTGTCTCTCTTCTCAGATACTCCCTCAGTTACCAACCTGATTGAGCATGACATAGAAGTAGGGGATGCTCGACCTGTTAGCCAACGTCCTTACCGGATGCCTGTAGGGAAGCGTCAGCGGATGGAGAAGGAGGTAGAGTACATGTTACAACATGGAATAGCTGAGCCAGCATGCTCCAGCTGGGCTTCTCCATGCCTGTTGGCAGATAAGGCAGATGGGTCTGATAGATTTTGCACAGATTTCAGAAAGGTAAATGCTGTCACCAAACCTGATGTCTATCCAATGCCTCGTATGGAGGACTGCATCGATCAGGTGGGGGGTGCAAAATTTGTGACTAAGCTGGACCTTTTGAAGGGGTATTGGCAGGTCCCATTGACAGCTAGGGCTAAGGAAATTTCATCGTTCATCACACCCTGGGGGTTGTTCTCATATTCTGTAATGCCTTTTGGGCTGAGAAATGCCCCAGCAACATATCAGCGCCTTATGAACAGGGTTTTGGCTGGTTTGTCTGGGTGTGCAGCATATTTGGATGATGTGGTGGTGTTCAGTGACACCTGGGAGGCCCATGTTCAACGTTTGCAGGCAGTGTTTGACAGGTTGGTTGAAGCAAATTTGACTGTGAACTTGACAAAGTGTGAATTTGCAAAAGCGACAGTGACATATCTGGGTAAGGTGGTAGGCCAAGGGGTAGTTCGTCCTGTGCAGGCTAAGGTGGAGGCGATCGCTAAATATCCTGCACCAACATCCAAAAAGGAACTGATGCGGTTCCTAGGGCTGGTAGGGTATTATCGCAGTTTTTGCTGCAATTTCTCCACTGTAGTGGCTCCAATGACGAACCTCTTCAGAAAAAATACTCCATTTATCTGGTCTCCATACTGTCAAGTGGCTTTCACGGGTGTGAAGAAACTGATTTGTTCTGCTCCTGTCCTTACAGCTCCAGTGTTTGACAGACCTTTTAAGGTACAGGTGGATGCAAGCAACATTGGTGCTGGGGCTGTTCTCCTGCAGGAAGGGGTGGGGGGAATTGAACATCCAGTTTGCTTCTTTTCACGTAAGTTTAATCGTCACCAGTTGAATTATTCAGTTATTGAAAAGGAGACATTGGCATTGATTTGGGCACTAAAATTTTTTGAAGTTTATGTTGGTCCATCATTGCCGGTGACAGTTTATACAGATCATAACCCTTTGACTTTTCTGTCTACTATGCAGAATGGTAACCAGAGGCTTATGCGCTGGTTGCTATTTCTCCAGCCATATACATTGCAGGTATGTCATGTGAAAGGTCGGGATAATGTGATGGCTGACGCATTGTCTCGAGCTCCCGTTTGATGTACCGAAGACCTTTTTCAGTAGGGGTCTTCGTTTTATGGGGGGGAATGTGACGGCCCTGGGCCTCTATGGTAGAGGGGATGGTCTGCCTTGCCTTCTACTCCTGTGTTTCTCTCTTCCCCTAGATGGTCTGGTCCCTCCCTCCTCATGAAGTGATTGAGATCACCTGTTGGGAGCCTTTTTAAATCCTGGAGTGCCAAGATGTCTCTCTCTCACTCTCTGGCCCTCCTGGAAGGCTGGTGCCTTTCAGGCTCCTTATGTTTAGTTTTGTTTGTTTGATTGTGTTAGGAAGTAGCCTTGGTTCATGTTATTTTTGATGTTACAACTATTGTTTGATTCATTTTTGTTAACTTTAATAAATTACTTTCATTTGAGCTCTTGCCGTGTGGTCCTCCCTGCTTTGTTGTGCTCTTAAACGAGCTGGGCATAACATCAGCTATAAGCCACTAAATCTTACACACTGGTCCTTTAAAGAGAGTATGTATGAGACATCCTCTACTGTGAAGCGTCACGTGAAGTGATGTCCGTTTCTGATTATGGCAGCAAGTGGACAGCTGTCAGCTTTAACAGCTGGAGCGACTTTTGACGGTTTGTGTCTGCACACACCCGTTCTGTACTAATAAAGGTGCACTGTTATCACTGCCAGAGCAGCAGTGTTTTCTCTCTGCAGCCGGTTAACTGTTCAACAAACACCTGGACCTGCAGTCTGAATCCTGTTCGGAGCCACAGGAACAGTTTCTACAAGCAGAATGCATTTATGTTATTTATTAATTATTTGCGTCTGTATTTACTGATACGCTGATTGTGAAAGCATTGTTTAATAACCCATAATATGATCGGAGTGTCTTTTGAGTACTGGAAATTATGTAATGGCTAAATGTTTCTGGGAAAAGTAAAATGACTTAACTCCCATTAAACCCGACGCTCAGGGATTTTTTAGCCTCATAGGTGACTAATTGAAGATTACGATGAGTGATGAAATGTCTTTCTTGCTGACAGACTTTTCGTGACTTTATTATCCACAATAAAAGTTTATGGGGGAAATAGAAAATTGTTGTTCATGGTTATTTGTTGTTCAGACTCAACAGGTTTTTAATTAGATAGTGAATTAGAAAACACAAAAGGGCGTGATACACTTCGAGTTTAATGTGTCCCCACTGGCGGATTGTCCCAAAACGTGCTAAAATGAGCCAGGCTAAATGAAAAATTAAGCAGTGGGGGTGTTATCCAAAAATTGGGTAAACCGCCACAACCACCGGCCTTGTAGCCAATTTTCCACTAACACTCCCACTCTTCATTGTTTTGCCCCTTTTTTGCCCTAATGTATGAGATCAACATGATCAGCTGCAGCGTCCAACCCATAGCCGACACCCAGTAACGGGACGTGTTGACCGGTACAACACTTCAGGGAAGGAAGCCCTCGTGTTTCCTGGCACATGGCTCCTCTGAGGTTTGGAGCGGCCTTCAAGATAGCAGATCAGGAGCACTTCCGCTTCGAGAATCAAATACTAGGGCGCTTTCAAACCAACAGCAGTTGGTGCGCACTAAACAGCTTTTGGTCCATTCTGACCATTCTGATTCGGTTCGTTTTCGCACCAACCGCACTCGGGTGCGTACTAAATCAAGCAGACCAAGACCTCCAAAAGAGGTTGTCTCGGTCTGCTTCACTCCGCACCAAATGCCGACCTATCGGAAGATGAGGGATCGTCAATCGGACCAATTTTGATTCGTTTGCAGGTGTGAACGCGGACCACACCGCAGTCTATATGCTACATAGTAACCATTTTACTGCCTGGTGCGGACACAATAATCAAACTAGTGGTGTGAAAGCGCTCTTAAAGACAGTTTATAACTCCATCTACCATTAAGTATCAACTAAAGCGTGTACGTTAGTTTTACATGACAGACAAACACAAGTCCAGGTTATTTAACAGCAATTTTTGTTTATTAAGACATTCAAACAATTCTGGGGAGGAGGAAATCTGAAAAGAGGTCAAGGGGGGGGGGGGGGGACATAGCAATATAATATGGTAGGGTAAAATCACAGGTCAGCATACATGGCCAACCAGTGAGGAATTCGGATAGAGCAAGTGGGATTAAAAAAAAGGTACATTTAAATAAACACATTCACAAAAAGATAAGCAAGTGAATTTACAGTATAACATGACAAGTGCCTCTATTAAGCAGGCCCACAATACATTGCACATATGTTAGCATAACATAATTTGCAGACTTTATACAGCACTTATACCTTTTAGTCCACAAGAAAGTTACTAAATGGTGGAGAACATCGAATATACGCATTTTAATTGAAGATGGAAAGAAATACCTGATAAGGACCTTAATGTTTACCGACCCCATGGCTTTGTAGCTCCAACCGGCCGACTGTAAAGGTCAGAATCTACAACTGTCAGAGAGAGGGACCACCATAGAAGTCACCTCGCTTTCAACACATACCAAAATTCTGATCCAAGGTTTAGCATTGAAGTTTTTTTTTCTCCCCCTCGAATAATATAAGCACAATGCAAGTGGACGATCGCTATCACTGCATTAAAAAAAAAAGGAAAAATCTCAAGGCTCAAATCAGATCAGCCACATTCATAGGCATCTCCTCCACGGTTGTATTGTAAAACGTCTCGATGTCCCGAAGAATCCTCTTGTCCTCTTCAGTGACGAAGTTGATGGCAACTCCTTTTCTGCCAAAACGGCCGCCGCGGCCAATCCTGGAGAGAGCAAAAGATGAGCAATGTTAGACTCGTGCAGGAGAGCTTCGTGAGCAGATATGACTGCAATTCATGATTCAACTCGCCTGTGAATGTAGTTCTCTCGGTTTGTGGGCAGGTCATAGTTAATGACCAGGGAAACCTGCTGAACATCAATCCCACGAGCCTGAGGGGAAAGACAAAAAAAAAATAAAAAATTAAAGACATCTATTATATTTCAAGTCTAAAAGAGATGGCTAGAACAATAATGTCGCTCGTTAATAAGTAACAGAATCCTACGTAGGAACCATTGTGGAGAACGAGCCCTTTATATCCCCAAAAGATTAGACTGCTTGGTCATTTCAGGACTTTTGCAGTTTTGACAATTTGGGTTTTAATTTAACAACTTCAGGTGATGATGTCATAACACATCCGTTGCATATTTAATCACATTGTTTACATTCCCCCTCCACACACAGCACATTGTATCTCATACTAACCAGAAGATCCGTAGTGATCAACACTCTGCTTGAGCCAGACCTAAACTCCCTCATAATCACATCACGCTCTTTCTGGTCCATATCACCATGCTGCAAATAGAGAATACTTTGTTAAGAAAACAGGAAGTATTAACGCTGATCAGACTTGAAAAGCAAAACATCGCAGCTGTAGAGCCAAGCGGGGCAGAGAACAGATCCTACCAGAGCAGAGACTGTGAAGTCTCTAGCGTGCATCTTCTCAGTCAACCAGTCGACTTTTCTCCTGGTGTTGAGGAAGATGACAGCCTGGGTGATGGTCAGAGTTTCATAGAGATCACACAGGGTGTCCAGCTTCCACTCCTAGAAACATGAAAAAGAAAAAAAAAGTCAAGTAACATTGTCAACTGAACTAAGTTGTCATGCAAGCCTCCAAGAACACCAATATTTAACATCTATTAGGAACAGCTGACATGTGACACAGGATCTTGAGACCAAGGACAATGGACATTAAGAAAGAGGTCCCTCCAAGTCTCATTTTCGACACTGTGCCTTTAATCTCCTTCCCTGGTGTACCCATGCTTACACGGCCACATGAGCTAAACCTGTAAGGTCTGGCTCCTGCAGTTTTAGCAGGGTGCTTTAAAGAGAAGTGGAGTCTATGCTTCTATCGTATTTCTACACTAACACCAAGCTTCCTAAAATGTCATTGAACAGAGCATTAATTCAAGTTACATAAGTAAACTCACCTCTCGCTCTACATTTATGTAGAATTGCTTAATACCCTCGAGGGTAAGCTCTTCTTTCTTCACCAAGATGCGAATGGGGTCACGCATGAACTTCTTGGTCACCTCCAACACGTCTGCTGGCATGGTGGCAGAGAGCAGAACCACCTGAAGAAGACATCACATATTCAGGATACTTCACCAACCTTAAGGTTACCATCGAAAGGTAATGTTAATGCAGACAATTGTTGCACTGAGCCTTGAGATGGAGGCCAACGAACATTAAGAAAGAGGTTCGACCACATCTCATTTCCAACACAGAGCACAATCTCCTTCCACGCAATACTCTGCTAGCATTATTGCATGAAACAGATCAATCTGAATCACACAATTATAGCAGATTTCTGTTAATGCAGAAGAACATTATAGTCTACTTTTCTACCGTGAATGTAAATCCTCAAACATTTTGCCTACAAAAAGATACTTACTTGAATGTTTGTGCTCAGTTTCTGGAAGATCTCGTAGATCTGATCTTTGAAACCACGACTCAACATTTCATCAGCTTCATCCAGAACAAACATCTTGATCCATTTTGGGGCTGCGCAGAAATGTTAAGTATTAAATTAGAACATTCTGAGAGAATTCATTTCACAAGTGAGCTTTCCTGTTGACTGGACACGTGATACTTACATAGATGTCTCCTGTTCAGCATGTCGTAAACGCGTCCTGGTGTCCCCACCACTATGTGAGGGGCCTCAGCCTGGAGCTTCTGTATTTCGCTACGGAGATTGGTCCCTCCGATGCAGGCATGGCAGGCTGCCCCCATGTAGTCACCCAGTGCCAGAATTACTTTCTGGATCTAATGAGGAGACCAGGCACCAAACAAGAAGTGCACTTAGTGTGGTACAGATGACGTGGCACGACATCCAAAATACAAGAATGTAGAATTACTGGTCAGTGTGATCAGTGTGCAATATTAGAACTCTCCATTTCAAGAGTCAGTCCCGAAAGATGGTATGCCATCATATCACCCAGTTTTCTACAGAAACATGAATATTTCAAGCACAATGAATTCAATTAAGCCAGATCACCTTTTAGACCAATGCAGCCATGGACAGGGACTACACCAATCGTAAGAGGATGTTTTGTTTCACATTTCAGAATTTTGACAAATTTAGAAAAAGGGTACCTTAATACTCGAATCAGTGTCCTCAATATGCTGCCTAGGTCTGAGACTGAGGTAATCGTGACCTCAGGAACAGCATACCTGCTGAGCCAGCTCTCTGGTAGGAGCCAACACCAGAGCCTGAGTCTCCTTCTGCTCTATGTCCAGCTGCTGCAAGATAGAGATGGCAAATGTGGCCGTCTTGCCAGTGCCTGACTGGGCTTGGGCAATGACATCATATCCTGATGACAAGGGAACATTACATGGTCATTGCATAAATCTAAGTATCATACGAATTAATGCCTCACTGGTGTTAACATGGAACATCAGTAACATAAGTTACTGATGATGGCAACAGTGTTGAGTGATCAGTTAGAAAAAAAGTTATCCCCATTATTGGGTAAGTCCCGAAAGATGGTAAAGCATCACTTCACTCAATGATAGATACATTTTACTGTACATGTAATTTCCTTACCTTTGATGCAAGGAATAATTGCCCTCTGTTGAATGGCAGATGGCTTTTCAAAACCATATGCATATATTCCCCTGAGAAGAGTTTCCTTCAGGTTCATATCATCAAAGTTGTCCGTAATCTCATTCCAGTTGCTCTGGATTTAGAAAAGGAAAAAAAAGTGTATGTAAGTACACAACTTTCATTCTTGAGTGATATTGTCAGAAGTAATAAGAAATGTCATTTCTTCATGTTTACCTCGATGACACCATCAGGCTCCATTCCATCGGGCCCCCCATGGTCTCTATCTCTTGAGCTGTTGAGAAAAAAGACAGGGGATCAAAGTTAACTGGGAATCAATTTAGCCTATTAGTCATTTTTAAAAAAAAGTAAGGACTGATATAGTTGAACTATTAGATTATAATTGTTTATGACTACAGATAGGAAACCTTTGTGTACATTATATACATCCACACAATGTAAAGTATGTGCTGTATTTGTGGCATAAAACTGGTTCTTTGGTCATGACATGCAGCGTTTAGACCTGCAGTCAAGGGATGGTTTTTGCGACATTATATGATCCCCAGATAAATGAGTGTAGGTATGTACAGTGTGTTGTCTCATTATTATTCATTAAGAAATAAAGTAAATCAATGGGAAAAAAATGTAAAAAAGATGGAGGTCATTCCACGTGATACCACGTGTCATACCGTAAGGAGGCTACTACTATAGCTGGACAGCATGTTAAGATGCTCATTAAAAACTTGCCCATTTTATATGTAATTTAAGCAATTCAAATTGTACAAGCTACGAGAGACGTGTAGCATTAGTGGTGGGTCTATAGATGGTCCGGGTTACGCCCTGAATATCTCGTTACATAGTCCGGGACTCGTGTCAAACTCCACACGCAGGGCTCAATTCACTACCCCTCACACTCCCCCCGATTATGTAATGTTAAAGGGTAGCACAGCAGCTCATTCGTGTGTTTCATATTAGCCTGTGTATCAAAAGCAATTAAAAAAGGTCACATCTGCACACTTTTTGGCGTTTCTCAACATGGAGCTGCGCCTCTCTCACGGCTAGCAAACATGTCGGACAGTCGGGCCTGTGCTGCCTGAGGCCGAGCTAAGGCCTGGCCCAAAAGCTGTTTAGATTCAAACCAACACCCGTTACCAACAACAAAACAGTTGTGAAATAGTATATATCAGGTTTGATAACGTTAACGTGTGATTTTATTACCAGGTTAAACATATACAATCTGATCTGCAGTAACAGCTATTAGTAACTGCGGTTTAGCAGCATAGCTAACGTTACAAAGCTAACTAACTGCCCTGGATACGGCTGGGCCTCGGTAACCAATGTAATAATAACTAATGCACCAATCAGCGTCAACACCAGTATAAGACGATTTTACCAGACCAAAACATTGCGTATTGTTGTAATAAAGTGACTAAAATGTGTAAGTTTACCTGTTGTAATCAGCAGAATCGCTAGACATGATCTGTACCCAACTTCAGCATGCGACTGGAAAGACCGCTGATGGCGACGCCAACTGCCTTTATGTGGCCGGACTACTTTCACTGATGAACTTAAATTCTCGATTTTGTTGACAATACAGTCTACGTTGACCGGCGTAATATTTGGATCACACTACATTTATCTACTATCTGATGTAAGTATTGGTATATTTCGGTAACCGTTAAAAATATGACTATTGTTCCACACTATATTTCTCAGCGGAAGGATATTGCAGTAACAGAGCGTGCTTCGGCTGCTACAGTGGCTCGGACGGGTCAAAACTCAAAAATGACAAGGTTGTGCAACATTTTTGCAGGGTGGAAGTGCCAATGCAGGTATAATTAAAGGCCCCTCCAGGCATAAGTTAAGATGCATTTTAAATAAGTATATCTTGTTAAAAATTCTTAAAATTACATCTCCTTCTCCCTCATTAGGAATTCAAGAATCTATAAACATGCAAATGTTGTTTCTTTTTTTAAAGTTTTGCTGAACACATAATCTCTCTTCACTGTCTATTCTTTGTTTGTGCACAGGAGGCTTCAAGTTTCCACATTACACTTTCGTTAGTTGATTATACGATCAGAATTGGCTTCAAACTAGTTGTGATGTTACAAATCATGCTCATGGGCCTAACCCTGAAAATCAGACTTTCTATGAGCACAGAGGAACGTTTCACTCCCAGCAGATTAATGTAAAAACAGACTTCCAGTTTCAAACTTTGCACATACATCGTTCTCTGGAGTGCAGGTCAAACATCAAAATGCAAAAGCAACAAGAAAAACATATTTTTGAGTGGATGGGGGACTTTATGGATATAAAATTGTAAATTGAGCTAACGGTTGTAGTACAGTGAGAACAAAATTTATATACTGAGGGATATGTACAGCCACATCATTATTTAACAGTTTTAACTGGCAGGGAGTTTAGAAGAGGGATTTCTGCCAGCAGAGCATTTGTATTTAACTTCTCTTCCTTGCATTGATGAGTGAGCTGTGGTATATTAGGGAGCAGAGGGCAGTACTGCTACATTTCCACCACAGACTGGAGTGATCCTTATTACACTAATAACCAACATGTTGTCTTGTATCTGTGTCCTGGCATCTGTAGACCTTCCTTATGTATTCCTATCATGTGAAGGGTGGACAGGCCTTTTATTGGATTGCATTGTTTTCTATGGTCCAACCTTCAGTGCCTCTTTGCTCTGCAATCTATGTTGCTTGTTTGTGTACTTCCACCCATTACTATGAAATGCTCCCATTTCTTTAGAGCCTTTTTAACCATGGGTGTCTATAGATTGTCCCCTCTACTGCATATGCCTCGATGTACTCCATCTTCACTTTGATTCTTTTAAACACATAAATCAGATTGATTATACATTTGTCAGACCCTGATGAAGACTTATAGTTGATACGCTTTGGTATGTTTGGTTGCCTGTATGCTCGAAGAATAACATGTCACAACATTATTTCATTTGAAGACGGAGTGCATTGGTTTGTTTCAATGCTTGTCTGCATCACTAAAGGACAAATATCAAGTGAAATATCCTGGATTTTGCTTTTTGTATTTTCACCTGCCCCACTAAAGAGTACCTGTCATATAACCCATCAGAACCAGGCAACGCCTCAGTACAACAGACAACTATTGAAATTACTATTCTGACTAATTAATATTTTTTAATTTTGATACTGTGGTACATTTGGTTGGCAACATTTTTTTTCTGGTAACTTTGACTTCAGGAATTGTTATGGAGTATTTTTACATTGCATTATTGAAGGTTTCACTTGACTACAGGATCTAAATACTACTTGCAACAACAACTTTGGTCTTGGACATGCAGGTCCAACAGTTGCCCATCTTGCATCCATCTTTATACACTATTTCTACAATGCATACCTGTAAATGTGATGTGAAATGAGACCAGTTGTTTCTTGTGTATATAATTTATTGTTTATTAAATCATTCTAGCCAATTTTAGCCTTTATTCCAATGCTCACTATACAAATAGAGGTGTAATTTTTCCCCAGCCTAAGTCAGATGATCATGATTAAAATAGAGTTTGAATTTAGAAAAAAGTGTTTTATCTATTGTGCTGCCATCCACAGCAGAACACTGGAGTGTACTTTGACTCTAACGCACAATGGTGAAGTAGTTGGAGAACAGTTCCTCCCCGGCTTTAATGTCTCTGAGTGACACCAGGACAACACAGCGCAGAGGTCTCTGTATGTCCAGGCTGTAGTTGATATTAGGAAGACACTGGCGGAGCTCGATGGGAAACTTGTCAGGCACGTCATACTCCTGGTAACACACGTTGGCAGGCCAGTCGTTGGAGCAGTTGTTCACATACTGACCCACAGCAAGTGGGTTTTGTGGGGTGGCAGTCAGCCAGCTGGTGTCACTCATCATGAAGGGGCCTATACGGTCCCTTCCACTGCATGACTTGAACACCATTTTGGATATGCCTTTGTCATTTCCATCAAGCAAGACGCCATCGATACATCTGAAGACAAAGGGGTTTCCGATGGACTGGAGAAGAATGGGCTCATAGGCCTGGTAGACTGTGCCAGGATACATGGCAACTGTAGCTCCCTTGGGTACAAATCCCCTGGTGACAAAGACTCCAGTTCCTGCAAAGTGCAACGTGCTAGGCTTCCTGTCAATACAAAATCCCAGAGATTGTAACATGGCATCATGTGCACAGACTGGGTTTCCTCCACACTGCTCTTCATCACCTGTTACCTGCCTGAGGAAGTGACTTTGAACTGCTCGGAGCTGCTGCCCATGATCAGCCCCATGACTCCTGCGCAGAACTCTGAAGAGCTTCAGCAGGCTCCCTGAAACCTCTTCATCTGAGAGCAGCTTGTCCTTGGAGCGCCCCCTCACTTGCCGAAGAGTTTTTTCATTTTTAGAAAGGTTCAGTACGACCCAGGGCACAAATCTGTGTCGGTATGACTTCCATTTGCTCTGAAATCTTTTAAGAGCTGCTCTAAACATTCAGAGCGGTGTTTGAAAGCTCTGACATGAAGGAATTAGCTTATTCTCATCAATCCTTTAGTCACTTCCGACAAGTCGCTTCAAAATAAAGAGGACCCTTATGGATATTTCCAAATGAGTAGCCGAACCCTCAAAATTTCATGAGATATACTTTACCATACATGTGTGTCTTATGTAATGAATAAAAATCGAATCATTTGACACTTTTCGGGACATAATAAATAATAATAATAAAACAGGAGCGAGTATATGTGTACTTTTATTCTGAAGAACGATGGCTCAACCGGAAAGATGTCTTGCTTGACTCGTGAAAACTTTACACGTAGTTAGCCAGCTGGATGGGAGGAAGGGGAGTCGGGCGAAGACAAACATGGTAAGAAATGTCTCTTTTTGTTCTTGTGCGGCGATGCAAATGTAAACGGTGCTTACATACATACACTGTTACGTTGGGTGTGATTAATATATCCAACATCCTGTGTTAATAGCTTTAATTACCTTTATAAAATACAAACAAACGTAGCTCTTAACGTTAGCTTGAGCTAACTAGCTCAGGGTAACAGTACGTTAGCCTGCTAAGCTTACTAGCTAGCTTTTCAGACCAACTGACCAACAAAATGACACGCTCTATAGCAACATTAGCTATGAATTAGTGTTAAGAGAATTTAAGACTATACTGCTTGTTCGGTGTTATCATAAATGTCACTATATTAGCCAAATGACAGTCAATACCTTGTAAGTCGGTCAGAGCTGTCAGGATAGCATGTTATTGCTAGTTCTCTTATGGCTGGTATACAGATGTGTTTCTCCCTGGTTCAGTGTTGATACAGCTAACAGCTAGCCTATCCTTCGTGGCTTTTGTGTGGAATTTTGAATGGGAAGAGTCCTGCTGTGGTATACAGGTTGTTGTTGAAATGTTCCGGTTTGACCATTGACAGATGCACTTATTGCATCAAATAAATGTGTTTAATGGTTGCCAGTGCTGTTCCTGACATTAGTCCATCTGTGTATTCTTATATTTCTGCAGAACAAGCTGAAGTCCTCACAGAAGGATAAAGTTCGTCAGTTCATGATTTTCACTCAATCCAATGAGAAGACTGCACTGAGCTGCCTGGCACAGAATGACTGGAAACTAGATGTTGCGACCGACAAGTTTTTCCAAAATCCAGAGCTCTATGTTCCAAATCTAAAAGGGGCCTTAGACAAGAAGAAGCTTGAACAGCTGTACAACAGATACAGAGGTATGGACAGTCATTTAATTAATTAGAGTTAAGGACCACTACACTTACAGATGTTATGGACAGTAGATGAATATAGCACATAGTTCAATACTGCATAAAATGAGTGATATTGATTGATTTGACTTTTCACTTTTCTTGTTGCACATTACTAATCAATGAAATCACTCTTCACACACACTGTTACATTTAGATCCTCACGATGACAACAAGATCGGCATCGACGGGATCCAGCAGTTCTGTGATGACCTGGGTCTGGACCCAGCCAGTATAAGTGTTCTCCTCATAGCCTGGAAGTTCAGGGCAGCAACACAATGCGAGTTCTCAAAACAGGAGTTCATGGATGGCATGTCAGAGCAAGGGTGAGATTGTCTTTAAAAACAAACAAACAGACAAACCAAAAAAAAGAGAACAAACTGTGTTGACATCCAGAAGAGAAATCCTGAAATTGTTCCTCCACGCAGTGAATGGAACCTGGATTATGGTGCAAGTCTAAAATAAAATACTTAGACTTATATTTTATTCATTATATTGATTTATCTTACAATACATACTGCATGATTTTATTTGAGCTTGTATCTAGAGTATTAACTTTATTATAACTATCTATTTTTATTGTAAATTGATTCATACCATTTGCTGCCAAAACTACATACAAGTTTAGATGTTTTAGGTTTTGTCTTGATGACACCACAAATAAGCCAATATTATCTTTGGAATTGTATTTATAGAAATACATATTGTGTAATTATTAGAACTAATTATGTTTTTAAAAAATCCATATTTAATGTAATGCACTGGAAAAACTGTTTTTTTGTGGTCCATTAGACCGTAAAAGTCTGCTTTGTTTCCCCAGGTGTGACAGTATAGACAAGCTAAAAGCTCAGCTGCCAAAGATGGAGCAAGAGTTAAAGGACCAAGGGAGATTTAAGGACTTTTACCAGTTTACATTTAATTTTGCAAAGAATCCTGGCCAGAAAGGCTTGGGTAAGGATCTTTTCTGGGTCATCATTTTAAATCAAAAAGGTTTTGGTGTACATTTAATGCCATTTTTTTCTTTTTTAGATTTAGAAATGGCAATTGCATATTGGAATTTAGTACTGGCTGGAAGATTCAAGTTCCTGGACTTGTGGAACACATTTTTAGTTGTAAGTTAATAACAGCACACCGTGTGTACATTTGGATAAACGTACTGTCAAGATTCAACGATCATCATTTCTCTGTTAAGTTGCCTGAGCTTTACCCTGTGCCTTGTATTGCAGGAGCACCACAAAAGATCGATTCCTAAGGACACTTGGAACCTCTTACTAGATTTCAGCACAATGATCACAGATGACATGTCGAATTATGATGAGGAAGGTTTGTACAGAGTTTTGCTCATTTGAAAATGTGCACGCTGTGTAGACACATGACGAGACACATCTGTGACCCGTAATTATTCCCCCATAATGTTATAGATGTGGTTGATGCTGCTACCCTGCGTCACACAGGCCTAGTATGGTTTAACAATATTAAAATATCACTGTTAGCAATCATCATGTCTTCATACATGTTGTTTAAAGTCAAATTATTTAACACTTTGTTTGTTCAACAGGAGCATGGCCTGTCCTTATTGACGACTTTGTGGAGTTTGCACGGCCACACATCGGGACCAAAAGCACGGCAGTTTAAGGGCTCCGCTGAAGGAACATCCATGTGAGGTTTCCACAAAAACAAGAGAGCGCAGTGAATGGAGAAAGTGGACCGCACTGAGCTGAGAACTATGTTGCCTTTTCAACCCTCAGGACTGAAATATTTTACACAGCAGAGACTTTATATATGTGTGTATGTGTATGTACATATATATATAAAAAAAAAAAGGCATATCACTTTGTTGGTCAACTTGTGGTGGTTTGGAACTTTTAACTAAAGTATTGGGCTTTTTTGTGTGCGCTCAAGCCAACTAGAGAGGAGTCACCATCTTGGCCCACCTGGTTCATTGATGTGGTTGGGCTCTGCTCAAAAGCAGGTAGATAGACACACTTTTGAATTGTAATCTAAACACGAGGGTTTACCAGGGGATGTTGTTCTTTAAATATTGAATTGAATTTTAATACTCTTGTGTGCATTCCTAATTTTGATTTGTTTTATGATACATTTGTGTGACAAGTCAGTATAAAACATTGATTGTAATTTTTTAAGCATAATGCTGTTTCTTCAAACACAAATGTATAAAGTAAAATAAATGTTTCAATTTGGTATCTTTAAAGCTGCTGGACCTCAGTGTGCTTATGTGTAAATAGAAGTGATTCTCAGTAGCCCCTGGTTAAGGAATGGGTTGTTTTAATTTAGGGCTTGTATGAGTTCTTTTATAAATCAGGAGGATGTTTTGAGTTAAATAAGGTCAAATGTGAGCTAAAATAGAGGAGGTCTTTGTTCCTCTAGTTGGAGGTGATTTATTTTTAACTTTTAATATTTTCTTTTCAACTTAGGGGAATGTAGACAGTGCTGTATTACAAACAAAACCAAAGTACCTCATGATATGCACAAAACACATTATGTTCTTTGAGTAATACACTAAATAGTCCATGTGGACTATGTTATAGTTGATCACAGTATTTGTTAAATACCGTTAAAGTACAGATATCCCCTAAGGTGGCCCTTTAAGGTGCCGACACAATGGATCAAATATGCCAACGTTCTGTATTTGCGGTCTTAGTTAATGGTAAATCAGGAAGAAGTACCATACAGAGTGACAATCATTTCAGTGGAAGAAAATGTGTTAGCACCCTTAAAGTACCCCCACAAGATGTAATACAGTTCCCTATGAGTTGCCATTGTATGGGGATGAGCTGGAGGGTGTGTGTGGGTGTCCTTGTAGTAAACTAAACAAACAAAAACCTATTTAGGGTTCCTTTAAGTGCAGAATTTGATGTAGTTTCAAAGAAAAAACATTGTCCTTCCAGTGAAGAACATAAGAGACTTTTCCATGCAAGATGCCCTTACAATGGAGTACACTGGCTATTATGATAGAAATAACATGCACATTTAGGCTGGCCATTAAGAAAAATAAAGCACCATCAAAAACATATACGTAGCTGTTGAAGCAGTCATTATTCCACTCAGTTGATTTTGACACAGTACTGCTCACTGGTTTGCCCTAACCTTGATCTTACTTTCTATTTCTATCTACTATCCTAATTTTTGACATATGTCACATAGCAAAGCTTTTTTGCGATTAAAACAAGTGTATGGATTAAATATTATTAAGGATGCATTAATAATATATGTAGACTGTATTTATAAAGTTGGTTTTAAGTTAAGGCCTGTCCAAAGCTCTAAAACATGCAAAAAAATATGCTGGATAAGATATTTTCCATGTTTATACTACATATTTGGTAAACTGGTAAGACTTGTGGTGTAGGAAAACCTTTAAACTTCAAGGTAAAATATCTTTAAGTGCAGAATACCTGTGCATGATTCTGTTTTATTTTTACTGTCATACATTTTTCCACCAAAAAAACTGAGATCTTCACACTCTCAAAAAGCTAAAAGGAAGAACTGAGGTCATTAAAAGGAAAACAATATTCTTTTCTAAAAAGGTGTTTCCAAACTTTTAGCTTGGATTAACTTGCACTTGTAGCGATGGAGATTGGGTTTCTTTATGATTACAGAATCCCAAGTAGGGACAGGAAATTGAAGACATTACAAAGAGAGAAGATGAGAGATAGAAAATGCAATTAGATGGGAAGACCAGTAGAACTTAAACCTCTGCCTAGGCATGTTAAAAAGTTTAAAAAGATGTAAGCCTCTCCTGTCATAAAATCTGGAAGTCCACCGATCATTCTCTGGTCGGTGAACTCATGAAGCTGATAAAGACCCAGCTGAGAAGCTCTTAGAACTGCTGTTATCCTCTGTCATTAACATCTACAAACTCATGGCCAAAAGATTTCTCCTTTGATTTCACCAATCTTTAACATGCTTGTCTTTAGTTTGGTTGAATACTGTTTGAATGTTTTGAAGCTGACTCGAGCCTCGCGCTGCCTCCCACCGGTGACAACGATCTAAGGCGCGTGTGGTTGCTAAGGGCGACTGACAACAGACACAGCGGTTACAGCAGTTACCGCAAACTAGAGAAAGAAACCGTGATAGCTGGTCAAATTGAATTTAGTGGGACAAAATATCACGTCAGAACTGTTTTCCTGTTTGTTTCTTGAGGCGCAGTTAAGCGGTGGTGAAACATGTCTGGAGATGTATTTGACGGTGGCTGGGATGAGCGCTTTGCTGTCCCAGAGCTGAACGCTGAAAACAAGGCTCTGCTAGAAGAGGTGAGTGTAGGGTAGTTAACCTAAACTACTTGTTCATGACACTGATGATCAAATAGTTCATTCTTGTAGCCTAGAGTACTCTTATCAATGCTAACTGTTCAATTAAATTACCTACATTTGAATAGTATGTAACAGCTACTTTTAAAAGTCCTAATCAGTAGCTTTAAGGTCATGTGACCTAAGGGCTCCAACTTAATTAGGTTCATGTTACTGCATAGATACCAGTGGTGGAAGAAGTACACAGATCCCTCACTTAAGTACAAGTACCAATTCAGCAACAAACATCATTTCATAAGCACATATTATAAGCTTGATATAGAAGTAGTAGCTAGGTCCCTCTGACTAACATATTATATAAGTCAAGTCAAATCAAGTATATTCTCATGTAACACTAAAGAGTAAAAAGTATAATATTTACCTCTGAAATGTAGTGGAGTGGAACTGTTTACTCATGTAAAATACAAGTACCTCAAAATTGTGATGAATATGATTCAGAGATTGAATGGCAACAGTTGGATATTTTGTTAATTTCTAATTATTGGGTGATTCTCTCTTTATTTCTAGCGGTCATGTGTCTCCGTTATTATAGTGAACTAATGCAATGTACAGTTATGACAACGTTACTGATAAAGTGTCCATATCTGATCCATATTTCATCACAAAATATTTGTAACTGCACGTAGTGACGTCTGACAAGGACAAACATGCTGTGGATTGTCTGTCACATATGGTCAGCTTTTTATTTCATCTACAGATCAGTAAGAAAGAGAAGGAGCTTGTGCAACTGGAAATCAAAGTGGAGAAAAACAAAGATCAAAAGCAGTTCTTCAGTGAATTCCTCAAAAATGCCAAACAGGAGCTGGAAAATACTGAGGTACAGTACAAAACTTTATTTTTATTCACTCTATGTGTCGGAAAATGTTAATTAGCTTGCAGAGTTTACACTTGAATAATGGATAGTAGAAACTAAATTACAGTGTCAGGGTGTGCTGTTCATTTGTCATTTTGATTTTTCTGCACATAGGCTCTGTGCAAGGCCAAGGAAAGAGAAGAAGAGTCGGAAATGCACCTCACAGCCCTCGCTGAGAGAGAGACAGGTCGCCTGGTGCAGGAGACTGCTAAGATGGACAACGCGCTTAGATCTTTAGCAGAGAGGAGAAACATGCTAGAGGTCTATAACATCCACAGCGTGTATACCTCAACTGTAGAATTGGCTATACAGTTGCTGTTGGTGCCATAATGTGCTACTTAACATTTGTTCATATCCTCAGAACCACATCTTCAAGGCTAAACAGAAGCTAGAGGAGTTTAGGAACCAGATGAACTGGGACCAGCAGACTATGAATGCCTTTTTGGATGAGTCAGCACGCAAAGATGTGGACACGATGGCCATCATCAAGTACGCCCAACAAGATGAGCAGAGGATCAAGGTAATGAGAAAAGGCCTGTCTGTAGATTTGCAGCAGCCATTACTTACAAACTTAACTGCTGTTACTTGCTCTGTCTGACTCATACTGAGCTTTATAATCTGTCTTGATGCAGTCACTAACTCTGGCTATAGAGAAGAAGACACTGGAGGCCAGTGAAAAGCACAAAGCACTCGACAAGGAATTGACTGAGACTATTACTGCACAGGTACTGTAAGAAAACACACATTCTTGCTGTTAATATGGCTGATTCTTGCTGAGCACGGATATTTAAAAAAACAATTTTTTTATTAGTGGAGGAAGGAAGATGACAAGGTTGTCTTTATATCCCCTTAATAGATAAAACATACAAAAATACTCCCTTGTCAGGCAGAAAAGGGAATTGAAATTTGAAATTTATGTCTGCTGACCAACATGGGACCCATTGCACTGATATATACATTAATCCCCATGCCACTGGCACCTGGCGGATTATCGTGTAAGAACAATTTATGTTGTTTTGACATCAAAACATTTGGCTTTGCAATGTTTATGTCTCTCAGCCTGTTAGATGACATTTAATTGCAAGTATAAATTTGGCTTTACATCATATTCTTCATATCACTCCTCCGGGAGCTATCTTTAAATCTATTAACCACAGACAACAACATTTTTCTCCTGCTTTTCCATTAGATTGCTTTGGACAAGACTACAGAGAATCTGCAGCAGGCCCATGTGGAAACACAGCAGCTGATCCACCAGTGGGAAAACACCATCAAGCAGATGAAGCAACGAGACACTGAGATGCAGCAGTGTGCTCTGGTAAATGTTACAGGTCTGCCTGTGACAGCAGACATGCTGATGCAAACCAAGGCACATTAACTGCTGAACAATAAAAGACACCAAAACGTGAAAACACACACAAAACTGAACAGTTGAGTAACACCAAAAGTTTGTACTCCTCTCTCATTCCTTTGTCATTTCAGCAACTTGCCCAAGCCAATCAGAATATCAGAGAAAAGAATGCAACCATTACAGAGAAGAAGAACTTGCTTGACACTCAGAGGAACAACAATAAGGAAACCGAGAGGAAGACAAGCATTGCCAACCGGCAGGCTGCAAAACTGCGGCAAGATCTGAAGGAGCAGGAGAATAACTGCAGCAGGCTGAAGGATGAGGTCAGCATCTCTGAGCAGCTCAACATGAAAAACTAATTACCAGAGACTCCTCTTAACAAATATTTTTAATCATGGGTATATTTGAATGTGTGCTCATAGAATGTTACAATTAATCAGAAATCTGGCTTTATCTTGTAAGAGTGATTGATTTATTCTCATGTGTCCACAGCTGGATAGTTGTAAAGGCACACTGGACAGAGCGACCTCTGATGTGGACTCTGTGACGTCCCGCATGACCAGGATGAAGAAAGACATCCAAGATAACAATGACAAGTCAGATCTCACGTCTTAATCTTAATCTTTACAGTGATATAATCTTAAATCTAAATCAGTACAAAACTCCAAACTATCTGACTCTTTTTTACTGAGTTTGCCTGTGTGTATGTTTGTGTGTTGTAGACTTAAGCAGGCCAAGACTTACAATGTTGCGCTGGAGGAGAAGCTGGAAGTTGTGACACAGACTGCCCTCAGTGAGGAGGAGCGAGCTGCCCAGATGGACCAGTTTCTCAAGGAGGAGGAGCAGGACATCAAGGTGAGCAGCCACACAAACTGTTTTTCTCCGATACGAAGAGAACTTACAATACATGTCCCAACTTAACCTTTATTTTCAGGTGTTCACCTCAGGAAACTCTTTCATTATCATTTTTGATTTATAGCTTGGCTGGTTTTTGAATTTAAAGACATCAATACACCTGCAAAATCAAATTTGGGTAATTAGTGTGTCTTTACATCTTAGTTGTGGGTGGCTGCCACACTTTCATTTGTTAATTAAAATAAAGGTGCCTACTGCATGTTTAAAATGAAATAAACTTTTAATCTTATTTTGCAACCTGATAGGGTAAATCATGCAGAGGGAAGACATACAAACTTCAAATGCAGTTTTAGCATTAGAGTTGTTCAATTATAGACATGAAATAGAGTAAAAATGGCCTTTTTTACCCTGAAGTGTGAAGGGTGTAATTTCCACTGGCAATAGGTAGGGGGTGGCATTCAATTATTACCATGAATTCACTGCAATAAGCTTAACATGCAGTGTGGATGATTTAGTGGCATCTAGTGGTGGCACAGTGATTCTTATTTTCAGGTGATTATACTTGAATTCAAACATATTTATTTATTTCAGCAAAGTTTGTTCCACTATAAACCACTACATTCTACACACTGCACCTCTAGCATGTGTTTTTGTGTGTTTAGCTTTGTTTTGCCCTGGGTTTTGCCTTAGAGGCTACAGGTGGAGGTTGTTGGTTCTGTGCAGTCCACTTTTCAGGGTAAAACAGACAATGAAATTTACAGTTAGTGTTCTCTACAAAAACAAGAGAAAAGTCTGCACACTGCAGCTCCCACTGCAGGTATTTATTTGGATATCACCAATGTGATGTTTCGAGCACAGTGCTCTTCTTCAGACTGAAGTCTGGAGCCTGCATTGGGAGCTGCAGTGTGCAGGCTTTTCTCTTGTTGTTGTTTGGTCCAGCACCTGCTTTATTCGTCTTCTGAATGTGCCACCACAAACTTTTTTTTATTCTCCACAAAAATAAATTAAAAAAACTAGAATTAAACATAAAAAATTAGAGCAAATGTGAAAAAAAATCTACCAGTGAAATCTAAACTAGTGCATTACTCATACAGCAAGTGTCATTACATTTTTTCCATCGGATTATCATGTGATAATGTAATATTTAATTGATTGAATAAATATTGATATAAATGCAGGAAATGGAAGATTTTTTTTTGAACACATTCAACTTCATTGTGTGTCCCACACTTATGTCCTTGATAGATAATTCTGGAGGCTGTTATTCATTTGCCGTATCAATGCAGTTTGAGCTCAAAATGTCATGGCCCTGTGCTGTGTCACTGTAAACTTTATACTGTGTAACCCTGTTTTGTGCCTTACAACAGGAGCTGGATGTCCAGCTGCGTGACTGCAGGGAGGAGCTGTATCGTCACAAAGAGCATTTACATGCCGTCAAGACGAAGGAGAAGGATTCTATTGCTCATGTTTCCAGAAGCAAATCCACCATCACCGGTCTGGACGGTCAGCTCAGGAAACTGGAGAAGGAATTAATAAGACAGCAGAAGACCATGAGTGGACAGGCATGCTTAACAGAAAAAACACACACACACAAAAATGTGCAGATTTACACTACACAGCTTTCTTATATGCATACTTATATACAGATATTTCCTTTCACTTCCCTGCCTTGTGTAGGACACCCAGATTGTGTGCCTGGGTAGAAAACTGGCACGACTGCAAGGTGACATTCACTCCGATGAAAAAGTAGTGATAGAAACAAAGATTGCTGAGCTGACCAAAACCCTGGATGAGAAGAAGAAGACAGCCAATATGCTTACCAACACACTCAAGGAGTCTGAGGTCAGACTACATGCTTGTTACCTCACCATCTTATTCTGTATTTTTTCACAAATAATCCCATATCACATGTATCTTTGCAGGATGATATTCGCTATTTGAGGAAAGAGATGGATAAGTCAGAAGCTCAGAAGAAAGATCTGACCGGCAAAGTGAAAGAGCTAATTGTGCTTCAAAATACCAATGAAAAGGAGCTGACGATAGTCAGGGCTAGGAAGCAGGTAACTAACTGATGTCCTGGCAGGTATCATGAATTCAGAATGAAAATCTGAAGGTTTTCCTGTGTTCAAATTGTGTTTAGGGGTTTAAGTGCTTCTTGGAAAATGATACTCTATCCACAGAAAACATTAAGTATTTACATCCTCTAAAAAATTTTTATCATTTGACTAGCCGCTTCAACACTGGAGATTAACTGACATTATTTTTTCACATTTTATAGACTAAATGAATTTAAAAAAAATTACTAGATAATTGAGTAATAGGAATAGACTTTAATTGTAATTCTAATTCTCACCTTTTGACAAGATAATGCAAACATAGCAACAATCATCCACCAGCAATCAGCTGCACGTACAGTAAAGGCACCACAGTGGTTTTGTCTTCCTCTACAATGACTTGCATCCATTGTACTCATTACTTTCATACAAAGTTAAAAGATCTGCTTCTAACGAATCTAAAAAAGTTGTGATGAAAACTTTCCTTTTCCTTTCAGCACTTTGAAATAGATTCAGAAATAAATGTACCTAAATGTTCATGGTAATATCTGGAATACCTGATGGATGTTAGAAGGTTATCACATAAAAAAAATAAAACAAGGATCTATTTTGTATCTGAAAATAATTACCATCTACATGCAAAACAAACGCCTGCAAACACACGTGTTGCTGACCTCACCTGTCCCTCTTTAGGACAACATGGTGGAGCACAACATCCTGAAGATAGAGGTCAAGCGTGTGAGGGATCTGCTGTACAACAAGACGGACAGCATGCTGACGTTGGAGAAGAGGAAACTGGAGCTGCAGAGAGCCATAAAGGAGCGGGAGGATGAGATCAAGGTTTACAGAGAAATGCTCAACCAGCAGCTCAAGATCAGCGAACAGGAGAGGCAGAAACTAAGGTAAAGAACTCAGCTGTGACCCCAAA
The DNA here is from genome assembly GCF_963691925.1 of Scomber scombrus. Lineage (NCBI taxonomy): Eukaryota > Metazoa > Chordata > Actinopteri > Scombriformes > Scombridae > Scomber > Scomber scombrus. The sequence goes on from NC_084980.1 coordinate 10,200,173, forward strand.
TCTCACTTTCCTGGGGCCTTTGCTCATCAGGCTGACTACTGACGAAATGATCAAACAGTTCTAACTTTTCTTTTAGTTGTGTTTCATTTGATTTGGAAAAAAATATGATTTCATTTAACTTTGATTCTCTGTCAGTGCTGAGCTGAATGAGAAACTATACAAGATTGACATGATGAAAAAACGTTTCGAGGTTGTGACCCTGTCAATGGCTCCTCCTGAGGGGGAAGAGGAGAAATCGCAAGCTTACTACATCACAAAGGTGAGAGGACAAACGCACCATCATGTCGCAATACAGAGACTGTTAAGCTGAACGTGGTTGCATTTATTCGTCTGCTGCGCACCAGCATTTTAAATTCCCCGCTGTGTGCTTTTCACCAGGCTGCACAAGAGAGAGAGGAGCTCAAGCAGAAGGGAGACGGTCTGGATTCCCGAATTCGCAAGATGGAGCTGGAAAATAGAGCTCTGGAGAACACTATTCAACTGTTCAACAACAGTAACTCTGTCTTTCGGAAATCCCTCAACAGAGTCAATGAGTCCAGTACGTATGGTGTGGTAGACTGAATAAAACAACCCAGCTGGCTTCCTGTCCCTTTGAGGAACAAAAAAGAAATCTCTCCAACTAGTTATTAATTCATTTATTTTTCATTTAAGTATTTTGAAAGATAGCACAACATTTCAAATAGGAACTGATTATTCATTCTTAATATCTGTTCGTTTCAGGTCCAGAGTACCAGGAAAAGCAGAAGCTGGAAGAGCAGCTCAAAGTCGCTGAAGAGACATTCAAGTACAAGAAAAAACTGGTCCAAGAGCTCCAACAGGACTTACAGGTTATTTCTATTTATAGACCTATTGATGAGAAGAATACTAGATATGTTATCCTAAATCAGTATGTCCATGTCCAAGTGCCAAATGTCAACATTTTTTTATGTTGTATTTGTTTCTCTTTCCATTTACTGTTGCCAATCATTAGTGTAATAATCGACATACTATATAAAATGACACTCAGTCAAAAATCTTAATTCAGCTCATATAAAAACAAAAAAACTCAGCTTATATAATAGATTCTTACCTGCACTGGCGGCACTATAGTTGGTGATATTGATCTGGGTGGATTGGCACAAACCTCTGACTTTTCCTCTGGTGCCACCATGAAGTCGATATCTGTGGTTCCGAATGAAATATCTCAACAACTATTCAACAGATTGCTATGAAATCTGGTACAGACATTTCCCCCTCAGGATGAATTGTAATAACTTCACTTTTCACTACCACCATCAAGTCAAAATTGTAAATGTTCTCATATCTATTTATAAATGACAGGAATGTCTGTCTGTGTGTTATTCGCATATCTCTCGAACCGTTCATCCGATTGATTTCAAAATTGACAGGTGTCTTGCTACGGGCACGAGTAAGTGCAGTGCCAAGTTTGGATAAGAAATGTAAAAGATATATATAAATATATCGGTAAAAGAAGCACACATTTGCTGTTGCCGCTCTATCCGCTGGCCACTCCCCCTCTCACACAGCACACTGAGCACAGCGCAGGACCAGAGAGGGTATAAGGCAGCGGAGCTTTGGCAGCTAAAATGTGAAATACACTTCAGACCCTCAAAAAAATGGATGAAACTGAAAACACTTCGAATAGCCCAGGCTACTTTGTAGTAAAAACACACCGCAAAAACAGATTTTGCAAGGGCAGTGCGCTAGTTTAGTTAAATGACCAAACACCTACAAAGCTAATGTACTCAGTTGTACTTTGTGTGCTAATTAGCACATTTCAGCATGCTAATAAAACATTTAACCATTGTTTTTTTAACCAGCACACACTTATGTTTTCAGAAGTTGGTGAAAGTTTTTTTATAGAAATACTCACACAGACACCTGTTGTATTATTATCCCAGTTATCTGATCTGTTATGTTACTTATCTGATACATGCAGGAGGAAGTGTGCTCATGCTGGTTTTAAAAACAAATCACGTTTACAGCATGACTGTTTTTGTCTCTTCATAGCTCTCTTAATATAGCAGGAAATACTAGGAATGATAATTTCTTGCATTTTGTAATTTGTGTACTTTATACTATTTTTTTTGCTTTTGTCAGACACTCTGTCTTCATTCCTGCGTTCTTATTAGACTAACTTTAATATTTGTTGTGTTCCTCATAGAATATTTGGTTACAAAAAACTCGCTGGACTGCTCTTGTCTCTCTGTGTCATCCAGGCAGACTAATCTTACATGCTTTGGCATGGGTGTGTGTGTCTCTGTGCCTTGCCTTTGTGTACTCTGTTGTTGTTTCTGCTCTCCGTTTCCAGGACATGAACAATACATTGGAGAATCTGCTGCAAGATGAGCAGATGGAGAAAGATAAGATAGAGCACAAGCAGATCCTCATCACTAAACTGAACAAAGAAATCTCTTCTCAGCAAGAGAAAATCGATAGAGCCACAAAACAGGTTTGACGTTCATCTCTACCACTACTAAACATATTTGATACTTTCCTCTGTTACTAAAATAGGATTATTATTGTTATACACACATCTGTGGCCCTAATCATATTTTATATTTTGCATTATTCTACTATTTCTTAGTGCTCCAAACTCACCAAAGAAATCCGCACAGCAAAACAAACCAAAACAGAGACTTTCGAAGAAAAGGACATCAAGCTGAGACAGTTGAAAGAATTCAACAAGAGTGTTGACAAGATGCTGAATGAGGCTATGGAAGACAAACCTGACGTCAGATCAGTGCTGGAGAAATACTTCCTGCAGGTATACAACAAGATTCATGATGCATTTATCCAGGACAGGCAGGGATTTACTCTCATTAGTGGAGTCATTTAGGTAAAAAAATGAACCATTTACACTGCTCAAGTCATTTGTGCTGTTTCTCTCAGGCCAATCTGTCTCTTCCGTCTCCGGCTTCCACTCCTACCAGCAGCCGAAGCTCTAAGTCAAGCTCTTCCCACAGCTCGGGCTCTCTCAGGTCAGGCTGCTCCTGGCTCACAATTCTAACAAACTGTATAATAAAGTATGTTAATAAAACTGATAACACGCTTGTATTAATAACCTGTCATCTGAGGAAGACGCTTTTATTGACGCTTTTATTGTCAAGCAGTGCATCAGACCTTTTCTTGTCATTTTCTTAATAAATAATACATTTACGTTTCTGTGTACCCTTTCCACAGAAAAGATAAGAGATTTTAGTTGTCTTTTTACAAATATATGAAGGTGTTGTTCTCTGTGCTGTAGGTGTCCCTCGTCCTCAGCCAGCAGCAGCCCCAGGTCCTCTACACTTCATTCCCCCGTACTGAAGACTGTGGAACTGGGCCTGGATCTGCCTGTAACTTCCCCTCCTCTCACCACCTCCAGACGCTCCAGCTCCGCAAGCAGCACCAGCAGCACCGGCAGCAAGTTAAAGAACCCTTGATGTGCTGCTCCGCTGACTGACGGCTGCTGAGCTTTTAGTTACTAACAGCTAGTTATAGTTAGCTATAGTTGCACAGAATCACTGTTTCGTCACATAATCGATAAAATGCTAAAATGTGTTAATAAAAGAGGTTCAGGACAATATGTGTGTTCTGTATTTTGACATTATGTATTTTGATTTGTGTTATTTGGAGACTTTGTTCACTTTACCCTGCAGTTATATGTATTTATGTAAATCTAATGGAGCCTGAAAGGAAGACTTGAGATTCTTTAGGAAAAGATTGGATGTGCCCTCACAGTGTAGATACTGTAGTTTGTGACAGTAACAATGTGAACAGACATTTTTCTTTTCCAATAAAAGTAAGATTCTAATTTACAAGACAGAAAATAGATTTGCTTTATTGTGTCATTGTGAGTACATTTTCTTTCTAGACTCCAAACATTTAACTATTGACACACTATCACTTCCATCATGGTTTATAATTAAGTAAATAAACTCAAGCTTAGAAACCATGCTCGACAGGCTGAAAAGATTTTGTTCCAACCTTTGATACTGACTTGACTTGCTGCATTCAAAGATACGATGTATTGTTGTTGACATGACACACCGTGTGAATAAGGTTTTGACTTCCTGATACGAGACAAAGTACCCTGAGGCTCAGTGAGAGCAGACGGAAGACTTTCTCACAACGGATTTCTCTCTTTTTCTGAAATACAGCTTCAACATAATGCTGCTAATCCTGTTTGCTGCATGTTTGGTCTCATGTGCTGCACAAACAAGTAAGTACACAGACAGAAATTTGTGGAAAAAGTAAAAGAAACTTTTTTTAAATAAATAAACAGACTGTGAGTAAATCTCCAGCTCAAGTTTGCAGTGAAATATCTGCAGTTGCCTTTTTGGTGATTTGATTTGTGAATATAGCTGAAAAGGAAAAAGGCAACAACTGCACTGTCTTCACTTGCTCAATAAAGATACCTTATTTTAGTTATTATTATATGTATTATATTTGTAAAAGTATCTTTATTTATAAGTGAAGACTGGAGGTGTTCCCTTTTTCCTTTTCAGTGTGTTTTAAGGATTTTTTTGATAATTGTAAATACAGCTGAAAGAAAGTTTGTCAAGGAGTAAAGATAGAAATAAAAATTTCTTTTAAAAAACTCTAGATTGTAAATGTTGTCTTATTCATTTTAAATATTTCCTCAGTGTCCATCGGGTGGACATCCACACAGCCATTCCAGGCAACAGCTGGCTCCCCCTCACCTGAACAAATGGAAAACAGTAAGTTCTACACTTTCACGCAGAATATTCAACTTGAAGTCGAGCAGGATTTTGATGGTTTTAAATGTATTTTCCGACAGTCTTGGCAATCCTTGAGACAGCTGTTCAGTCCAATCGTGAACTAAATGAAACAACACTTGCTCCATTTTTAAATGAGGTAACTCACTAGTCATTCATTTAAAACACAGTTCAGTTTTGATTCTTTTTCATCTAATGTAATATGTGCTGTTCACACTCACAGTCTAATATCAAACTGTTGAGCAGAACCTGAATATGATGAATATAAAATAATGTGTGTCTTACAGCTCACTGACATCATCCAGCACTTCCGACCAGATCTGGATTTCCGTCTCACTGTGAAGAAGGTCTCCAAAGTCTGAAAGCTCTGCAGCTCAAACTTCTCTGGGGTGTCTGGTCATTTATTGTGGTTGACTGGTAAAAGTTGATAAGCAGCACACTCAGTGGAGGTAATTTGTGTCTTTTTTTTTTTTTTTTTCATAGCTGGAGATGCCATGAAAATGTACCCTGTGTGATATTTGTTCATGATTATAATCTGTAAAATGGATTTGTATGAATGGAACAAAATTAAAGTGTCACCCAGGACAAAATATTGAGTTTTAATTGGTTTGATAGAGATAATTAAATAGAGGAAGTCTGACAGAATAACCATATAAATAATTCACTAGACTGAATTTAAAAAAAATGTATCTCTAATTTATCAGAAAGAGGTAAAAACTGTAAAATGATTTAAGCTCGAACCAAATTTGAAGTATCAAAACTGTGTAAAACAAGTGTACCAGCTGTGCCAATAAAGTACAAAAGACACAAAAGTAATGTATTCTTTTCTATGCTATATCTGTATTTGAAGATCAGCCCTTAAAATTTAACATTATTAACAGCTCTGTGTACATCTTGAAACTTTATTATATTTCCAGTCCGGACAGATTTAATTGCTAATGTTATGTTTTGTGTGACATTTTCACACCATGTGATTACTGGGTTTTAAAATAAAAGAGAAGATCAGGAAAGAGATGAATTAGCTGAAAAAAGGCAGAAAAAACAGTTATATCAAAGCAAACACATTTGTTTATACATGCATTATCCATCTCCTGCATGCCACGAGTTTTCATGAGTAACAACACAACCTGTTTTAAAGAATGGAGTATTAACCTAATACATCTACAGTATACTTGATCACATGTAAAAGCAGAAAAATAAAGTTAACATTGCACTCAGTGTATTGTGAAAAGGCAATTTTACACCAACAGTGGTTCAGATTTAAAACCAAGAAGTGAAACCAAAATTATTCACCAAGTATGACAGCAGTCTGAAGCAGACAGCAGAGGAGGAGAAACAGGAGAAACTGTCACAGCCTGCTAACAAGAGACTGTCCATCAGATTCAAAGGATGATTTTACAGTGGAGATGTTGGACAATGAAGAAAAACAGATCATCATCCTATGTGATAATAAAGAAAATGGACTGTGTGTATGTGTATGTGCATGTTGCTTAAAGTATGTAAATTAAATGAATAAAAGTGTTAATACAATGTAAAGGGAGTGGAGGATGTCAGGGTTAAAACACAGAACATTGTCTTGCAGGTTTTTGGTTAAGAAATGTAATTTTCCTACAAATGTCACGGTAATTACTAAACAATAAAGAATTACATTGTGTATTCAAAGGCATGTTATATCCCTTTTCTACAGTTACATTTTCAGCCAGTAGAGGGAGCCTGTTTGTCTAACACAGTACCCAACCTGCTCTCATGACTCCTCAATGCCTAAATGGGCCGTGTAAGGGCCGTTTTGTACTTTTTTTTTTCTTTGCCCCGAGCTTAAAATCAAAAGTATGAAAAACAAAGCATAAGTTCCTTTTTTGTATCATATTCATAAACAAATAATAAAATAACAAGCCATTTTTTAAATTTTTTATTTTGGATTCTCAAATGAATATCAACGAATGATACAGGTTTTTTTGTTTTTTGTTTTTTAAATCACTCATTTTATAGTATTAGTTTTTCCCCTTATTGATTTAATTTGTCACTGTTTTGTTTTTTGTATTTATGATTTAATTTATTTAAATGAATTACATTTGTCATCTCTGAAGCACTTTGAATTCCACTTACCTGTATGAAAGGGGCTGTACAAATAAAATTTGATTGATCAATTTAGAATAATTCATAAGTAAATTGATCATTCTCACAAGGCTGACAAGCATTACAGGATAATATTAGGATCATTATAAACGAACAAGCATATTTTAGACACATATCAGGTTAGTTCAAGACTTGTTTGAAGCAAGAAAGCAGTGGAGAGAAAGAGACAAAAGAAATATGAAATAAACAAAGGGATATAACACACTTTCATATTGCTGGGGGACCCGCAAGAGACAGATCTGAGAAAAATGTGTTCAACATCAAAGCTCCAAAATGCTGAATCCTACATTTCTCTTGATGCAACTTCTTAGCATCTTATAATTTGCCCACAGTGGTCAAAGCAACTTCTTTAAAATTAACAACGTCAACCTGATGTACCCCACCGTCATCCTCTGAGGGCTGCCTCCAACACAGGTCTCTTTTTTTTCTTGTGCATCTCTCCTCTGAGAAAGTTTCTCAGTAATAATTTCCCATGCAACGTGTGGAAATAGAGTTACTTTTGCATGAACATAACAAAAAGTGTGAAAATGGATAGCACAGAGCAGACTCTGTTTCTATATCTGGTATTTCTGGTCACTGAATTTAAGACTTTTTTGAATCAGTCCACAATCTTCAGTGTCTAACATGTATATGTCCATATAATCAGTAAAAGTGGAACTGATTGAATGTAGGTCACTGTCAGGAAGGCAGTACCAGCAACAAAAAAAAGATCATCTGAGGAAGAACAGAAACTATTCAATGCTGATTTTACAAATCAACCATGAAGCAGCTACAAGATTTAGATGCAAAAACTTTTAAAATTCAATTAATTCATTTTTCACAACTGCACCAAACTGACTGACACACACAGATACATTAAATATTCCTGCACTTTTCATCAGAACTTCTTTCTACCAAAAAAAATAAAATAAATATAAACAGTCCCAGCAAATAGTCGGTAGATTTTCCAGAGTTACAGGGAAACTAGTTGTAGAAAAGGCACTACTGTTGATTTTCCAAAATGTAATGTTTGATGCTGTGTGCACCACAAATAAAATCCTGCTCACTCCAAAGTAAGGGGCAGCTGCAGGAATCTCAGCAAAAAACTTAGACAAAATGTAATCAAAACTATCTTTGAGGGAAGATGCCACGAGAGATAGGTGAGTAAGAAAAATTGGAGCATTCAATGGAAAGAAATGGCTGCTTGGACGTGTTCAGCATCATTTTGAAGGATTTAAGGTTTCCAGTTCTTGTACAAATAACATTCTCTTAAAAATAACTTTCCCTATGTCTAATGTTTGCTGTAGAAAGTGTCAGTATTGAGATTTTCTGCCAGTGTCCTCTCATCTCTTCCTTTGCCATGCCATGGTCTGTGTTAATCAATGTTGCACTTCCCTCTTTTCCAGTTTTTCACATGACCCATGCGTCGCCCTTTTAAGCCCTTGGGGCCATTTGAGCCAACATTCAGAAGAAGTCTGCACACTTGAGTACATCCAGGATACACGCCTGAAACCCACCTGCCTTCAGTATGGACCTGAAAAGCCTTTTGATAGCTTCAGCTCTCATTGTGGGGGCCTCACTCACCATCTCACTGGCAGACTCCCATTGCAAAGTCAAATGGTAATGTAGATTCATTTTGTGCATCTATGTGTAGTCAGCAATGATACAGAGGTAGTTAAAGTACATTTATTTATTGATTTAATTAATTTGTATGGTTTATGTAATCTTTTTGTGACTTTTCTGTATTTTACTTAAATGTAAAACTATTTTATTTGACTGTTAATGTTGCTGCTGCAGCAGCTGGTGTTTCTACTATTAATGTTCACAGAGCAGATGCAGCATCATATGACCAGGAAAACGCTTTTTGATGGTGTTATCACTTTGTGAAATTCACTGCTGTCATGGCATAAAGGGGTCAAATGCATGTTAGATGAGGCAGATGACTTTGAAGTTCTGTGCAGTGTAATCTCTCACGCCTGTTATCTTGGATATGGGTAGACTACAGGACCCACAAGACGCACATTAGTTGTATCGGTGAAGAGAAACAAATAATGTTACACTAACACATCTTGAATGATATTACAGTAACACATCGTACACTCACTTCTCTGCTTTGCAGGTTGTTCGGTATCTCATGTGAAACTGTCCAAACAGAGCTGGTGAGCCAGATCAAGGCCTGGCAGATCAGGCAGAGCTGTCTGTATGCAGGAGAGAGGTGCTCATATGAGGTCAGAACATCTCATTTTCAGCATTCATTTAAAGGTGCAGTGTGAAGAATTTATTGGCATCTAGCGAAATAGACCTGGCAGAAACTGAATATAATATTCACAAGTATTTTTTAATTAGTATATTATCGCCTGAAAATAAGAAATGTTATGTTTTCTTTACCTTAAAATGAGTGTTTTATATCTATATGTTTCTACAATAGCCCAGAATGGACAAACCAAACACTGGTTGATGCTTTTTGCGAGTTTTGTTGCCACTGGTTCTCCTACAATCTGCAATCTCACTGCTGGATGCCAATAAATCCTACACACTGTTTTTTTTGAAAGAAACATTAGTGCAAACAGTTACTTGCTATCCATAGAGTTTACAGCAGGTAAAGAAAAAACTGAAAACACCTTTTATCTGTTCATACACTGATGATGTGTTTATGAGAATTAAACAGTTTCCAGTTTTTCACAGTGAACATACCCTTCTCTTATACCTCAGTACTTACTGATACCAGTCCTCCTTGGTACCTTTCCTCTTGGTTTGTTGTTCTTACTTTTATTTTATTTGTATGTGCTCATGCTGCCTAAAGAAGGATCCTTGCCAGCTTCTTTTGCCCCTTAAATGACAGGTTTTTCCTGAATTGAGTGGTGGTCCTGTTGTGAAACGGTTGTCATTTTGAAAAACATTTTAACAATTTTGGCTTAGATCTAAATTGGAACCCAATATAACCCCTAATCTGTAATTGTTTCCAGTATTGATAGAGAGAGCTTGAAAGGTTTAATATGCTGTGTTTCTGTCAGCCTTTTCTAAATCTGAAATGTGCTGCAGCTTGTGTCGACAATTCCTTACCTGATCAAAGCCACACACACGTCTCCAAGTACAAGGAAAGTGAGCGACCTTCAGTTTCTTCTGGAGCAGTCCACCATCTGCAAAGTGACTGTAAGTGTGACCCTCCTAAAAAACCTACATTTTTTGTACTCCTGCTCAACTCTGCTGGACTCACAACAAGCTTTGTTAAAGACCAAAAGACTTAATTTAAGTGAATACCAAATTTAAATCTTGAAATTTATAAAAACTACAAATGAGTCCAGCTGATATCAGAAATACATCAGTTTTATTCATCATAAACACACCGAATTTGGGGTTTGAATATCTACTTAACTCAGTGTCATATCTTTGATAAAATGATTAAACAAGTAGGCATGCATGTGTGATGTGATACAACACGGAAAGATGTTATGACTAAAAGCAATTTAAAGTGTAAAATCAGAGTTCAGTCAGCTTTGGTCACAGACATTCCTCTATGACATACTGTTTTCCTTTTGGTGCCTCATGAAAAAAATCGGCCTCTTCTAATGTTACTAATGTGCAGGGAGATGCCGTGTCTGACTTCTCCAAAGATCCTACTGATAACAGCACCAACTTCTGCAGCCTCCAGAACCTGATGGATGGTGAGTATCATCTCTCTTTAGATAAGAACCGGATGCTTGCGTCAGATTTTCTAACCATGATATTGTGATAACGGTATGTGTGTGCTTTTCCCTCTTCAGGAAGTAAGCTGACCGAAGCTGAGGGATACAAGCAGTTTAGCAACAAGTATATCTGTCCTGGGTTTGATATGGTAAACTGCTCCTTATCTTAAGAGGAGTATACGTCTTCCTGAATCCAAATGTCACTTCAGGATTGGATGATTGGTTCTTAAGAGTGTATTTTGCTCTCCATTTCATTCCAATGTGAATCATTGTATTATTGTTAATATTTCTGAAGTGTTGTCATCTTCTTTTAATATGCATTAAAAAAAATCCAATTCATCTTGTATTTTCTCTGAAACCAGCTCAAACTGGTGATGCTCACTAACTTTACTTGAACAGTATTTTAATATTGGTAAATGTGATGCTTAAAGACAGGTACTTTGACAAAAGATGATGCAATGCAATGAAAAAGGAAAAAACTGCAGTTTATGTAAGACAAAATGATAAAGAAACAAAATACATTCATAACAGATACACTTACTCCACTAAAGACAAACTATGGGTCTACTAAATGTAAGATGTAAGATTATATATGGATTAAATGTAAATTAAAAAAGGAAAATACAAGCTTTTGAAAGAAGACAAAGCAAACATGCTGATCAAAAAGGCAGAAAATAAGTCATGAGCAAGGAGCAAAGGAAACAGTTTCTTAAATCTAAAGAGTATTCTTATCTGGATTTTGGTCAGGTCCGTACTTAAAAATATTTTAAAAAGTCATTTGATAAAGATGAAATCTAGTTTGAAAGCATCTAAAGTGCTGTAAATCAGAGCTACTCTTTATATGCTGAAATTAGGAGAAGGTTGTTTTTATCAAATGCTGCCCGGTCCAAGTTGGATTGGTTTACACGAGGCACAAAAACACAGAGTAGTAGCTACCTGCTATAGAGAGCCAAAGTGAAACACAAACCCGAAATCCACACATCCCGTTGACATTTGTAACGATGCCTTGGAACAAACCCTTACTCATCAGTATGTCATGTTTACTTCATGTTTAGATACGGATGGTCATTTTTAACGAGCAGAGATTGAAGCTAAAAAGTTGGAACATTTGTCCAAAGTTATACAAAGTAAGAACAAGCTTTACAGTTTCAGAAAAACCAATGGCTGGCATGTGCACTGACAATGGTGAAACAGCTCCCTCTTGTGGAGAGGCTGAAGCTTGCTAAAGGTGAATGAGTGATAACAGCTTGCATGACTCAGTACATGCAGACCAGACAGCTCATATTTGTCAGATAATCCAGTGTAATGTCTGTGGGTTGTGTGTTGTTGTAAGATTAGGATAAAAATACAAAAGGTGTCATAAAAACTGTCAAAATAGAAGATGATGTACTTTATTGATCCCCATGGAGAAATTGATCCTCTGCATTTGACCCTTTTTTTACACACAGCAGCTTTTTATGCAGCACCCACAGAGCAGAGCACAGGAACCAACTCCAGTTCTTTCGTTGTGGGCACTGACAAGAGCATTAACCCTAACATGTCTTTGATGGTGGGAGGAAGCTGGAGCACCCAGCAGAAACCCACACAAAACATAAGGAGAACATGCAAACTCCTCACAGAGAAACCTCTGGGGTTCGAACATAGGACCTTCTTTCTGTGAGGCAGCAATGCTAATCACTGAGCCATTATGCTGCACTTACCTAAAACAGAAACACTAAAATACACTCAAGTCAATTTCAAACTTATATTATGAAACACAATATGTCAAACTATTGAGATCTGGTCATTTTTGTGTTACCTTATACTCGAATTATAAAATCCCCCCCAACCCCCCCACAGATGTATAACATTAGACCCGCTGTTGCTTAATAATGACGATCACAGGATATGACTGTAACTACACAAGATATGTTTCATCAAACATGTCTGATAAAAAGTAATCAGTCTATTTCATCTCACAAGTCTTGAAACAGGTTACATATCTGTCATCATCTTTCAGCTGTTTATTTCAATCCTCATAGAAGATACTCCTTGATGTTTGTAGAAAATGACATCACATTTACAGACGAAAGCGACAGTTTGTCAAGTGTCTGCTTCTTCGTATTGAGTCATTTGAGATGACAGGCCTTTTTTTAACTTGACCTGGCAGAAGGTATCCTCACAAATCTTGTGAGCGTGTGCTTGGCCACTCTGTCCATGCAAGGCCTTGTTTTCTCCATTCAGGGAGCAAGATCGTTGGCACACCAGTCAGGACTGAGGCTTCTGGCAAAAAGCTGGCGAGTAGAGGACGGGGTATGTCTGCAGCTCATTGTGTTTTACCACTTTCTTGCGTTTCCGTATCAAAGTCAAATTCAGTCACACAGCAGTAGAGCAGCTTCTGGGTGCATCTAGTGGCAAAGACTGAAAGAGGAGCAAAGATGTGGGAGGGATGGGAAAAAACAAAAGGAGTGGAGAGATCAGATACAGCTGACTCTGATAACAGCTGGTGATTAATGCTGTAATAGGAAAGTTATTAAAAATCATGAGGGACACTTGACAAGCTGGATGAAGACTGCGGAATGATGAGCATAGTAATTTCATGCTTCATGAACTCTCCAATTTTGGAGTAGAGATCAGTATCTTACAAATCTCTACAATCTCTTCCTATTCTAATGTTTGAACATGGCTCATGAAACACAGGACAGTATTTTACAGATTTATTACACATTCTAATGCACAGAATTATTAAATTGTGATCTGTGAGACATTAAAGCCTAAATCTTACCGTTTAACTTGCGGATGAATTTGGGTCTCCTATCTTCTGGCAGGTAGATTGCCACATAATAGACTGGCACACCAGAAAGTGAAATGCCGATTCCTATGAGAGAGTTGATCGTGTCTCCGTAGAGAGGGACGATGACTAAGAACAGGCTGCACACACAGTAGATGAAGGGGAAGACTAAGGTCAGCTGTGGAGAGAAGAAGACATACGTCTGGTTAGCTTGTAAAATGGTGGAGAAAAAAAGGTGGCTGATGTTGGGATGTACACAAAAGTCTAACAAGCAAAGTCAATTGAAGAGGATTTTTTCCCTCAGATCATCAAGATGGTGAACTCTGACCTTTGTCTACTATTTATTTTACTCTTATTGTAATTATTATTAAACTCGCCATTAAAGTAGAACCGTACCACTATATTGCCCTGCATTTCACTAAAAACACTGTATGTACATGTCACAAATGAAACCTTTTTAACTTTAGTATTTAATCTAATTGTAAATGTAAATATGTTTGCAAGAGACAAAAATCGGGCTCAAACTGCACTCTTGAGATTGTTGCAGATATTCCCTTCAAACCACACCAGCATTTAAAACGCTTTTTAGGAACTGCAATATTGCATATATATAGTATATGTATGCACACACACACACACACACACACACACACACACACACACACACACACACACACACACACACACACACACACACACACACACACACACACACACACACACACACACACATATATATATACACACCATATGCATGTAAATATACTGAATAAGAATGTGAACAGTGAATAAAGCAGCACCTTCACAGGCCTGTGTCTGTCTGGCTGAGTGATGCGCAGGTAGATGAGGCCAGCCACAGATAGACCCACATAGAGCCAGTAGCTGAAGCTGAAATAGTTGATGAGCTGGAACACGTCCTCCACGCACAGAAAGATCAGACCCATTACACCCTGCAGCCACAAAGCAGGATCAACAGTTATTTATTATTCTAAGAGAACATTCAATTAAACATCTTTGTGTTTCATTGTGGCAGCCTTTAAAGTAATACAGATGTGTATGCATTTCAAAATATTTGATGTTGATTTGTATTGAAGAGTGAAGGAAATGCTTCTCACGTTGAACAGCAGTGCAGGTACTGGTGTGTAGCGCTCTAGGTGGATCAGACTGAGACTGTCAGGGAGGTGGCCCTCTCTGGCCCCGACAAAAAACAACCTGCATGATGGGTACAATATGGTAATAAAGAGAGGCTGGTTGGAAAAATTCTCTCTACAGTTTCATCATAATATTGTTTAATCATGATATGATCATGTTCCTGTCACAGCCTGGTTCGATGTTCCTTAGTTGTCATTTTCCACCAGACACCCTCTGACTTTTCTCCCAGTCACGTGGGTTGTTGCCCTTATTAGTTGGTCTGTTTTTGATGCACACCCACATCTTATACTCAACTATGAGGGTTTTTTTCCTGTTTATTATGGGTAAGAGACATTGTGTTCTTTCTTGTGTATTTGAGTTGTATTCATGTGTATTCTGTGGTGGTTTTATGCATGTTGCTTTATAATGAACAGGATTATGTTTCTGGGTTTTTGTTTTTCTGTTGCTCTGTTTTTCCTCTGGTGTTCCTTTGCTTCTCCCCTACCTACTTATCAACACACCTGCTCTGTATCAGCTTCATCGGCTTCTCCCTGTGCCTTCCCCAGCCAATCAGCTCCTTTCCTGTTCTCCTGTTCCACCCACACCTCATCCCCTCGTCAGTTTAGTTTGTAGTTAAGTCCTGGTTTTCAGCTCCGTCTTGTTGGATCCTTTGTTCGGCTTTGCTGTGCCTGCACATCTGCATTCTGATTAAAACAATATTCTTCAGTTCGTACTGCCTGCTTTGTCACGCATATGGGTCCTGTCATGAACTAACTAGTCCACTACTGTCTGTTCTGAGCTGGTTAGTTCACTCCTTTGTGCTGCAGACTCTTCACTTCCCAGTGCCACCACTGAGGCTCAGCCTGTTCCCAAGTCATCGGCTGCACCTGCTGATGCTATAACCCCAGCCAGCAGCTACACTTGCCAACAACCAGCCAGATCCCAAGCTGTAAGCCACGCCTGTTGATGTCCTGCCATGCCCCAAGTTCTTGGTTGTCTCTGCTGACCTGCTGCCAGACCTTCAGCAGTCGGCCACCTCTGCTGATGCCCTACCAGGCCTAAAGTCGACAGTCCCTACCAACAACACGCCTACCCATCTATCCTGCCTTCTGGCTGACCTCCACAGAGTATTTCTGTTTATTTCGCTGGCCTCTGCGCCTTCATTCACAGGAGTGCTGCATGTCTGGTTGTCCTCTTGGTCCCCATTCCCAGCGACTATGTCTCTGTGCTCTGCCCTTGGTCAGCCCCTAGGCCACTTGCCCTTGAATCCTTCCTCCAGACCCCCTCAACCCATCCTGCTCGGTGTTTCTGATGGGTCTCTCGGCACATATTATTTAATTTGCCGTTATTAATAAGTCTCTCTGTTTTCAATCCGGTATGTACTCGCACGTTTTATACTCATCTCAGTTCTTAACAGGGTTTTGGTTTTTCTGTTTATTACTGATAAGAGACGTTGCAGTGTTGCTTGTGTATTTGAGTTATATTGATCTGTATGAATACAGAATTTTTGTGATTACCGTGAGGCAGCAATGATGGAAGCATTAAGTCCTCCGTAGCAAGACATGGCCACTGACACAGGGATGATCCATTTGAATGGGCCCAGGACTGCATTCCCAAATGTCTTAGGGATCAGATTCACATGGTTAATTACAAATTTAATGAGAACATTTAAAGCACATTAACGCCTCACATCACAAAAGCAGCTTCCAATTAAGTCTTGTTTTCAGCTCAGGGTGAAAAACATCTTGGGTAAACAACATTTATATTTAGCAGCAGAGTGAAACATCTCACTCATTTGACTGTTGGGGCCTTACCACAGCAACGGCGTCACTGGCTAGCAGAGATGGCATGTCCAGAACCACATAGTACGCTACATTGGTCAACAGATAAATGATGGTCACTATGGGCATGGAAACGGCAATGGCCAGGGGCAGATTTCTAAAAAAGTAGTATGGACAAACACACAGAGAGGTTTAAAATGTGCAGTAGAGGGATTACAGTCAGTTAAACAAACAAGATCATTTTCAACAAAAATTAAAAGTCGTAAAATGATTATTTTATGAAAGTAACCTTCCCATTGTGGCAATGTGTTTCTTTTAAAACCGCACGAGTCATGTCATCTACACCTGAGCAATACAAACAATTACAAGGATGAAATTCAATAAGCTGAATCTGGCCGTGGTGCTAGAAGTCTTATAGAAGAGATATTTCACCTCAAGACACTTCCTGGTTAGATAAAGGATAAATAAATGTCTAACTGTAATTTCGGGGAAAAAAGATACTATCCCATACCATCAATCATCCCAACAGTGCTCATTAATGAATGTCTCAAACTTTCACCTTTTAATTTGACATCCTTTGAGTCTGTGTTGTATCTGCTCAGAAGCTTGTTATCCATTAAACTCAAACTTATCACTGATTTGAGTGACAAATCAGTGGATTTCACGTCAGTGAGCAAAAAGCAGGAAGCAGGACATTTTGGCCAGTCTTCACAACTTATGACTTAGTTGTAAGGGTAAGGTTAGAATTAGGTTTAGGTTCAGTTTAGGATAAAGGTTGGATTTAGACATTTAGTTGTCATAGTTAAGGTTAGGGTAAGGGGCTAAAGAATGCAGTATGTCAGTGAGTGTCCTCACAAGAATATTAAGACAAACGTGTGTGTGTGTGTTTGTGCGTTACCTCTCTGGATTCTTAATCTCCTCTGTGACAAAGTTGAGCGTGTCCCAGCCGGAGTAGGAGAACAGAGCTGAGTAAAGTGCCAAAGCAATGGCTCCGGGATCTGTGGAGGACCCCTCAAACGGATTGTCAAAACTCTTTGTTTCTCCTTTGGAGAGAGATGTTAAGGTTTAACACATTTTATTTTGTTTCCTCTGATGCATTTATACATGTTGTTGTGAACTTACCACTAGCTATTTTCAGGATTCCCACAACAATGATGAGGATGAGTGCCATGAGTTTGGCATAAGTGAAGATGTCCTGGACCAGAGTCCCCCATTTCACATAGGCACAGTTGATGAAAATGAGTATACCTGGATAAACCAGAGGAACAAGACAATGTGAGGCCTGACAAAGCGTCTTATACAGCTTCTGCTTTCATGTTTAGTTGTATTTGGACAACCGCAGACCACTGACTAACTTCTTTCTGTGTCACATGGGTCACGTGTTTCATGTGGGTACAGAAAGAGAAACTGAGTTCTTGGTAGACCATTACTGGCATTGCTGCTCTCTCACCTAAATACCACCCCTGTGAACTGCATTCTCCACAGCACAAAGCCAGACTGTGATATTCCTACAGGACAGACAGTCTAACTATAGCTGATTCCAGTCCCACGCAGGGTCACTGAGGCTGTAAATGGGGTGAACAGATAACTGATTATGTGCATGAACGATGATATCACCCTACTGCTTGTTTTAGCTGATGTCATCCTACATAGTCCTTAGTATTATTAAAGCTCTTTAAAAAAAGGTATACACTAACAAGTACACTGCAGTGTAAAACAACAGTTGAATGGTGGTAATGTGAAGCAGCAGCAACAGCAGGAGATGTTGGGTTACGAGAGTGAACAGTAAACAACAAGGCTAGTATCAGGGAGATAATATTACACACAGTAGCTGGATTACATGATGCATCTTTTGCCTAGTGCTGAGAAGGCCATTTTAATCCAGTGTGGGTATGGTGGACATTGCCACTTACAATCAAAACTACGCATTCAAACACAGGTATTTCTTACAGAGACAGGCCGCAGCAAGGAGGCGGACAGCATCGTACGGCGGCTGGCAGGTTGGGTAGAAAGACTCCAGCAGGTAGTAGGCAAAGGTCAGTGAAATCACAGCCTGGCTGGCTGGCTCGATCAGCAGGATGGACGTCCACAGACGGATGAAAGCCAGAAAGCCACCAAACGACTCCAGGATGTAGGCGTAACTGGCTCCAGACTTGGTGATGGTGGTGCCAAGCTCTGCGTAGCACAAAGCCCCAAACACGGAGAAGATGCCTCCAAGAGCCCAAATGACCAAGGACAGACCGTAAGAGGCGCTGTGCATCAGTACACCCTTTGGTGAGATAAAGATCCCAGAGCCAATCATGTTGCCCACGATGAGACAGATCCCATTGATGAGAGAGATTTCCCTCTTCATCCGAATTTTCTCTGCTCCACCATTTGGAGCCTTCAAGTCTTCGTTAGATGGAGCCCGTGGTCTTGGGCATATGGTGTCTGACATGACCCCCATCTTCTGCTGCAGATCCCCTATTAGTCCAGCAGTGCTGAAGAGATCATAAAAGAAGATCATTTCGAATTTGTTTAATTCCAGACAAATAGGATTCTTCTACTTTATGAAGTAACTACACGACTCCAAAGATCTCACACACACGGATCCACATAGTCCACTATTATATGCCTCCATACATGAACAAACACATTGATCAGATGCAGTAGTTAATGACAAGAATTTAAAAGTGAGATCACCTTATTTCAAAGAAGATCAGCAGGTTTGTTTGTCCCTCTGAACATGTAGAGTCTCTCTCAGGTCACTGTGGCTCCTCTGAACCAGGCAAGCAGTGAGACATTGAGCGAGATCACGTCTGAGAAGTAGCAACAGGACGGTCGATGTTGCAATCCCTGCTGCCCAGTACAACCACAACCAGTGTTTTTCCAGCGCCAGGCCAATCGTACTCTCGTGTTCCCCCTCTGAGCTATTTTCAGAGGCAAGCAGACCTCGTCCCAGCCCCCCGGGAGCCCTCAACGGTTAAGACAGAGGGGGCAGAGCTGCTTCTGGGTCAACATACTATAGTCAGATTGTGATCAGCCCTATAGCTGCTGATCTACCACCAGTCACTCAGCTGCTATATGTTACTGATCTTTGTTTTTTGTGTCCCAATCAGCAGCTTTAGATGGATGAAAACATTACATGAGCTAACCATGCTTACAGTGCTAACTAAGCACTGTATGAAATGCTCTTGGATTACTGTTACATAAAAATAAATTTAGAATAAAGCAGCCAGAAGTAAAAACAGTGAACCCATTTTATTGAAGACTTTGATACACCATTTGAAAAAAAATCCTTTGTTTGTTAAAACCACAGTTACACATCAACTGAACTTTATGCCATACTTTATATAACTGTTTGATGAACTGACACCGATAATGATAACGGGCACTATATTAGGCAGGTATTTTTCAGAAGGCATTTCTACAAATACAACAAACAAGAGATCACAGAAAAAAATTATATATATATATATAAAAAAGATGAAACTATCATCTACAGTACAAAATATGTTACAACATATTTAGGCTATCAAATTTGTAACATTTTTTTCACTCAGCTTTGCTTGATAAGTGTGTAAAAATGCTTTTGCATGTTGACTATAGTTGAGGCCGAAAGCAGAATATGAGGCACAGTTGTCAACTGCAAGGCAATACAAGTCCAAGATTATGGAAGCATATTGACCTCGCTCGGCCTTCCTCTGGGCCGCTGCTAAGCGACATTATATAATTATGTTTGACTTCTTGAAACAATGTATTTTTACTAAGAACCGCCTGCTCTGTCTCACTTCCTGTGGATTTGCGATTTAACTGAAATTTACTCTGGATCTTTTGCACATCCTTACAATGAGATTTATGTGAGTAAATGAGAGGAAATGAGAACAAAACACATCTTCATCTGTGGTCAATTTATAGATGTGCAGACTGCAATACAATATTCATTTGAGCACTTACTTCGAGGAAGTGAAGGCAGTGTTCATGAGAAACTGTCCACACATACACACACACACCATACACACTAGAGCTGCAAGGGTCAGCTGATTATTCAGCGGTCAATCAACAACTGCTACAATTTCAATAAACAACTGCTTAAGTTAGTTTTAAGCAAACAATAAAAAATAAATAAATCTGGTTCCAGGTTTTAAAATAAAAATATGTTTTCTTAGTTTTCTACAATAGTAAATTTGATCTCTTTGGTTTTTTAAAATGTTAGTTGGACAATTTAAACAATCTGAAGATGTCACCTTCAAGTCTGGGAAGCTGAGAACTGAATTTTTTCACTGTTTTCAGACATTTTATAGGCCAAATGAATAACTCAGAACAATAACGCAGCCCCAATAACACACATACACGTAATATAAGGAAGATTGAAAGTAACAACAGTCTCATGGAAGCAGAAATCATGTTTTATTTTTGTTTTTCTATATATTATGTATGACTGAACTAACAGAACTCTGTGACTGACAAACAGGTATTACTCCCATTCATATAAATAAAATGGTGCTACTGTATAATGTGAACGTGTATCTTCTTGCTTGTAACAGGATTATGACTTTGCTGAATGCTACTGATGTACGAGGAACTGAGCAGCAAGGCAGCACAGCCACAGTAGAAAAAGTTAAATGAGTCATGTCATGTACTGTGTGGTGCAGGTACACAGAGGCACCGCTACAAGCAAGGCGGGTTTGAAGGCGGGCTGAAATCTATCTTTTAGTCTGTGCTCAGAGTCCATGGAAGAACTGTAACTCTGGAAGTTTCCAGGTTTTTTTTTTTTTTTTTAAATCAACAACTAAGAAGAGGACAGAACACTTTTGCCCACTTTTAATTCACACACACACACACACACACACACACACACACACACACACACACACACACACACACACACACACACACACACACACACACACACACACACACACACACACACACACACACACACACACACACACACACACACACACACACACACACACACCTCTCATTCTGGGTTTTATGTTACAGTCTCTACTTCCTCTTTACTCCGAGCCCGTCCGACTCCTTAACTCAGCAGTTAACGTCTGAGTAGGAAAAGGAGCCCAAGCTTTCCATACAGGCATGTAAACACAGCTTTCCAAAATCACAAATAATTTCAGCAATTCAGAGTTATTTGAACTTGTTAACGTTCAAGACAACACGTTTAGATTGCTCTTAAGTCTCTCCTGCTCCCTTTACTGTGCATTTTCTCACTGATCTAATGTACACAGGTCACTCTATGTGCTTCAACACAAAGACAGACACTCTTTGTCGCAGAGAGGGTCACATTCTCAATTCATTTTGTGGTAAACATTATCCGGATAATGAATCTAAAGACAATTCAAAAATTACTGTAAACCCTATTTGTTTGCTATAGGTTTTCCAGCATCTAACAGTCCTTCTGTAACTTACTCAGATCAACTGAGCGAAGCTACACACACACACACACACACACACACACTAAAAATAAAAATACTGGGCTACATAAATATGCTTTCACTTAATACTAACTGTTCTGGAAACAAAAAGTGTAACGCACTAAAAGGAGTGAAACCCTGCAAATGAAAGACTATAAATCAATCGCCTCATTAAATCCAAAACTTAGTAAATAAAATCACTGATTCAGTCGAAATCTTTTGATTCTGATTATACAGAATAAAACTTTGGGTTTTTGACTCTAGCTAACGAGTGGATAAATTGAAGCCAATACCTTAGTTTTTGCACCTGCAACTCTTTTAACTCAGCCAGCTCTTCCTCTGTCTTTCTGAGGGACTGACTTACATGAACCGTGATGACAATCTCAATGACAACGGAAACCACCAAAAGTTAAGTGTAGTGTAAAGTTGGCACGGTCTATAATCTGGACAGTTTCCATTGCTTCTGAGTGTTGCTACATGTTCCTGATGATATTGTAGGACACAGACAGCGGTGGTGCACTGGCGACCAGGTTTGTGGTTGGTGAGCTGATTTCAGCTGGGTACGGCTGCAAGCCCATCTGCTTATTGTCGTGCAGCTTGCGGACGACAATGCGGCAGAAGTCTTCGCTGTGCCGGTGACAGTCGTCCAAGAGCTTGCGTACCTTGGCTGTGCGAGTGGGCTGGTTCACCACCAGTTCGTAATCCTCACGCATCAGCATAGAGCGTGAAAGCAGGGCGTCCAAGCTCTGGTTCAGGCAGGCCTCGGTCATCTGTGAGACGATCTCCTCGCGCCGTGTCTCGATCCATTGGGTGATGGGGCCTTGTGATGGAGGCGAGTTGCACAATGGGGCGGAGTAATCAGCTGCTTGGGTGGAGAGAGAGGGAGAGTTCAGATATCTGGGGTAAAACAGTTTTGAACAGACTGAACTTTCCAGAATTTCCAGTATCTTTCATTTCATCCATTATGTTTCATCTGCTCGTACCTGGCTGCTGAGGCTTTGGATTGAGAGTGAGGTTATCCAGTCGTGTCTCATACTCAGTGACGGGCGGGCCAGGTTTGACGGGTATGTTCAATTCATTCATGGGCCTGGCACTCTGGTGGCCGTTTAGATTATTGGTTGCAGAGTGGTCCTTCAGAGACTCGGGAGCCTCAAGAGGATGAGCTATGAATGACAACGGAAGCCCCTCTACAACAGAAAAAGTAGAAGAAGAGGCATAATGTACCGAGCCGTAGAAAGAAACTTAAAACATAAACAGTCAGTCCTGCTTTTATTACCTTTAGAGGGTGCTGTATTGCAGCTGGTGAGGGGGCCTGGTAGAGATACATCTGTTTCCTGGGAGGAACAAGACCCTGAGCCCGAGTTGGTGGTCTCCTGTTGGAGAACACACAGATGATGAATTGAAATTTCCATGCACACACTATTACCATACATCTAAAAGTACAGAGAGCTCAAATGTTGAAGTGCATCCCCAAGTACCCCTGTCTATTATTAGTCAGGGAAATGAAGTTATTTCCACATTTCCAGTAAGTACATTGTTCTACGCTTGACTACTTCCACTTGGGATTAAACGGAGAGGAGAATCTTTAGATACTGACCGGCCAGGGGTTGGACCTGTCCTTCAGCATATTCAAGGATCCCTCCTCACCCCTCTTCTCACTTTCTGGCTGGGCTGAACAGCAGCCTGATCTTCGCATCAACTGTGGAAGATAAAAAGGAAGAGGTGAGTCATACTGAGTCAGACTGAGTCAGACTGGGTCATACTGGGTCATACTGGGTCATACTGGTAAAGCATGACTTAGCAAAGAACAACCAAATGTTACTATGTTCTATCAAATGAACCAAAATTTAAGCTAGTAAGTACATTGTTAGCCCAAAAACAAGATATCTTTTCTCACTAACTCTCATGTAAGTAAAAACAAAGAACACACAATTTAAAAAGGAGAAAAAAGTCCATAAACTTGCTTGTCTTGCCGACTTGTTTTGATACATCTGATCAAACATGCAAATATTCACCTCACTAGTTCTGATATTTTCTTCTGCTGCTTGTACTGAACCATTCCTCTGTATATCTGAATTTAAAAGCTGAACACCAAATACCACTTATCCTGTATTCCAGTTCTTATCAGGTAAAAATTACAAACCACAGAGTCGATTATTCAAATAATTGTTATACTTGATTGACTTTAGTATATTTAAATACAAATGTATATGAATATATGCATCTTTTAAAAAAAAATAGGAGATAAAAATGCCTATATTTTCAGCTGAGAAACAAGTATTAAAAGTTGTCATTATATATATGTGAATATAGTGTACTTATGACATAAATTGTAGCAAAATGTAGCAAAAAAAGATTGAGCTGACAACATTCTTTTTTCAGGATAGATAATTATATCTATTCTATTCTACACAGCAAATATTTGTCCTCTTCTTTATAACCCAATCACCTGAATAACCCCAGTTGGGCCCGATCCAACTTCAACTTTCACACAAACGTTTTATAGTAACCTATCGTGTTGACGGGAAACAATAATCACTCTCATGTGTGCACACACAACTTAAAAGAGGAAGGATACGTTAAAAGAAAATTAGGAAGTACATTTTTGAGTCATGATTCAACTCAAATTGCCCAAAATTACACACAGGTCCTCATACATGTGTGAAGAAACTATATATTCAGCAATTATTTGTGTCCCTGAAACACTGCCTCACAGTACTTAAACTAGTAACATTTCAAATCACTGAAACATGATAGAAAAAACAAACAGGTGTTTAGATTATGTGATAATTATTCTTAAATTATAATCAAATCATTTAATCGTGTATCTAGGAAAAAACAACCAAGACCACAGTTCTGCTTCTCTCTTTAACTTATCCCACACATCACAACACTGCACACACTCGTCCGAGTACAAAAATGCTACGGAGCAGCTCGCTGTGACAGATAAGGAAACACCTACAGTAAAAATTGAGTGATAAACTTCTTCCCCGTAACACAAAAACAATAAGTTTATTAATTAACTAATTGAAGCAATTGACCCAGCCATCCTCTCTAGAGGATAAGCTGTTAAGAAAATGAATGAATGAAACAATTGAGAAAAATGTGGCTGTTGCTCAAACTAAGTAATCTTATCACTTTACGCTCTGATAACTTGGGAAAATATGTAAAGTATTGAAAAACACAATTTTAATTCAATGGTTTTATTTCCCAATTCAAAGTGGTAAAACGTGAGTCATAATTTATTTACGGTCTCAATTTTCATATTCATCAGAATTGTGAGAAGACTCCTGACTGACCTTTGACCTCTTGATCTCCAACACAGCCTCCAGGAAGTCAATTTCATCGAACCTCCTCACCATGGGCTCCAGCTCAATCAAACACTCTGAAATGGCAGTAAACACATCACAGCCTTACTATTTATGACATATATAAATCGTTTTTTTTACCACAGTGCCCTTAGCTGGGTTATCATTGTCACAAACTTGCCAACATTCACTGGTGGTGAAAGTCTAAAACAAAAGATATTTAGTTAACATTAGCATTGCAAGACCAAGAAAAGCATAAATTCTTACATTTAAGAACCTGGGCCTAAAATGTTTGGTATTTTTGCCTGAAATAATTATGATTAATTGGTTATTAAAATAGTAGCAGATTAAATGTCCGTAGCATTAAAGTAGAATGGAAACATACTGAACCGCAGTTCAGGGTTTCAGTTTCAGCAGAGTACACTTCACTTCATTTTTTCCGAGCAACAGTCTGTGACTCTGCTGTCTGTGTGTTTAAGGATGATAAGTTGCATTCGATTTTTGTTCTGCGCTGGAGACTGTTTTCCAAACATATGTCAGTGCTACTGTAGCTACTGTCAGTGAGTTTAGGGAACAATTACATAGATCTGCTCCATGGTCTGACCAATAAGTAAGTGGTTGTTCTGAAGTTAAAGTAACATGAGGATATTTGGCCAGAATTATTTGTTTCCTTCAGTTTGTAAATTGATTTTATTTGACCTAAAATGTTTGTTTTAGATTTTTAAATGCTTAAAAATGGTGTAAATAATGCTTTCACTGATCTGCTGTTTTAGGACAAACTTTAAAAATGTGAACCTGTCCTTTAAGCCTTGATGAAGCACGTTTCTGAGATTCACAGCCTTTGATAAATCCTGATAGATTTGTACACTCAGGTGCCCAAATGAACACTGACACACATTTTTCTTACTGTAATCATTCCTCCCGTTCATATTTACCATTAAGAGATCCCTTCATAATTTGCTTTCCAAAATCCACAAGCCTCCTTCTGAGTCAAAGTCTTTTTAATACCAAATTCCCTCTTTTTGTTGTAGATATACATTTTATTTGACTAACTCAAACGGTTGAAGCCTCACATTGACATCTGATAAAATCTTTAATACATTTTGGTCCAAAATGAGGAGGGTGGATTTTGTCTCCCATCACTATATTATCAGGGTGTTTGAAGAGATCTTCTAATGGCCTGTGTGAAGAGAATGAATGATTACAGCGAGCAAAACCTGTTTCAATGTTGATTTTGACTTAAAAATTGTTAGCCTATACTTTAAAATATAGAGATTTTTTTTTTCAGCCATAACAGTCAGCTTTATCAGTTTAATCAATAGAGCTTAAAATAAACCTGGGATGTGACAGAGAGAAGTCAAATTTCAGTAACATGACAGGAAGATGATAGTCACTGCTCAGTCAGGGTAAAATTTAGCTCAAACAAGCAGGATTTGCCTGTTGCTCAACATGAGGGGAGATGTCGTCCCAAACTAAGGGAAAGGTCAAATGTTTATGGCAGTGTGCACAGTAACTTTGAACCCTCTGTCAGAGATGAGGTGACCCTCTGCAGCACAGTTAGCGATGTGTGCTTACTGAGGAAGGAAGGTCGCTCATCGGGGTTAGTGGTCCAGCCGCAGGTCATTAGGCTAATGAGGGTCCCTCTGCTGGGGATCTCAGCAGGCAGGCTGTCCAAGCTGGTGTCAGGACGCATCCCGCGCAGCACGCTGAACATAATCTGCATGGGGTTGGTCACCTCTGACACACACAAACACACACACTGATGAAAACTCAGAGAACATGTGAACAAAATAGGACAACAACAGATCAATCTTGGTATGAATTAATTTTAAAAAAAGCTGCAGTACAAAATGCATATACTAAAAAATCTGTTACCTTCATATGGAATCTGTCTGGACAGCACCTCCCACATGATGATGGCATAGCTATGATGTAAAAAGCAAAAAGAGAAATAGTTAAAGGAAATTAGCATTACATCTTCCCTTTCAGTCGGCATTCCCCTTCAGAGCTCAGGGACTTTACAAATAGTTACTCTTTAAACTAGACAGGCCACTTTGAGGAAGAGCGGTGACTGATTGACTTGTTGCAGCATTCCAAATATTTGGCCCCAAAGCGTCAGAGTCGCATTAGCTGCAGGAGCCAGAATCATAATCAGCTACAGAGTAAAGAGGATTACTTAAACTGCTGTTATAGTGACCATTCCTTGTTCCTGACAGATTCCTGAAATAAGGAAATTTTCTCTGGCAAAGATCTCTCCACACTGTGCTCTTTTGGTGTGCTGACAATCTGAATCCACGCTCATTATCTTCCCTGTCCCGCTGGGAAAAACTCCCTTCCCTGAAATGCTGGTTGTGCTGGACAAACATTTACTCAGAGGCTAAAAACTGTCCATAATAAGTCATCAAGACTAACCCTAACCCATTCACAAATTTTGCCTAAAACGTCGACCATCATGTACATAGATCACAGAAATATGAAAACAGTGTTGGCATTTCAAATGATAAATTGTCAACATGAGTGCCATCCAGAATAACTCATTATGAATGTCACTGCAGTAACAGTCAAACCTTTTCTAATAATTATACAGTCATATTATTGAGATTTGTTGTCCCACCTGTACATGTCGTGTTTCACATCAGCCCGGCGGCTCTTGGATGGTTCGTACTCTTCGGGGGGCATGTAGATCACCGTGCCCCCCATCTCTGTGGGCTTCGACCCCGAGCCTTTACTGACAGACAGCTGCCGCCACTTCGAAAGACCAAAGTCTGCGATCTAGAGTGAAGATTAGCAGAATGTTAAAAAGGAAAATTTTTTTTACTATTCTGTTTTTATTTTATCAATTGAAAATGACTGGTGCTCAAAGAAAATTAGCTACGAGCTACCCAAAACTTTCTGTTAATCATCAACAGCACGTGAGTGAGTAGCGTAGGCCTACAGCTTGGTGGAGCTAAAATTGGGACTGGAAGGGAGAAGATTCGCCAACTTGGAAGAAATCCATGAAGGATTGCAGGAAGCTCTGGACACAGTGACAAAAGATGACTACAGGAAATGTGTCCAGGAAAGGAACAAGTGATGGGACAAGTGTATCACATCTCATGAAGGGTTAGAAAGATACTACTGAAAGACTAATAGTGACAGTTTGTTTTAAGAATTTGGGGAATTTTTGGGTCCCTCCTTATATGTTGTGGGAAAACTTCTGTATGACATAAAAGTGTGATCTCACATTGTTCAAAGAAATAATAAGTTGCTTTTTTTTGTCAAACCAGCTTAAACAATATGTCTCTAATATATTCAGTAAAAACTGTATAAAACAGAGATAGATTTTTGAAGGTTGTTTTGACTAGTTGTGCTCATGTCTTACTATTATGTTAGTAACACACACCTTAACATGAAATTCACTATCCAGCAGTATATTCTGTGTCTTTAGATCGTGGTGTAAGAGGGGCGGGTTCATGTTGTGAAGGAAGTTGACACCCAGAGCGATCTCATACAGGATCCTCAGTCGCAAAGGCCAGGCAAGCATAGGGTACATGTCCTTCTGTAGGCAGAGGTACAAAAACAGAGTCAGAACATGTGTGTGATCATGTGAGTGCTGAGAGAGAGAGAGAGAGAGAGACAGAGACAGAGACAGAGAGAGAGAGAGAGAGAGAGAGAGAGAGAGAGAGAGAGAGAGAGAGAGAGAGAGAGAGAGAGAGAGAGATAGAGAGAGAGAGAGTCATAAGAAAAAAATGAGGTGACAGGAATTGTACTACAGTGGGTCAAGTGGGAATTTCCCCCAAACTGTATTTAACAGCTTTCCTCACTGTTCAGCATCTCTTCCCCTGATTTACTCAACGTTACATCAGAGAAAGTCCAAGTTTCACTTTTGCTTACTGTCTGACAGGCACGAATGCTATGGCATACACTACGAGTGATTCATTTAAGAAGAGAAAAACACAAGATAAAGTTTCTCGACAAGAAAAACAAGGATATGCTTTCACTTCAACCGTTCTGACAACACAAGTGAACAAACCAGAAATACGGAATGTTAAAAAAAAGTCTTCAATATTTAGTTCCTGGCTGTGACTCTGTCAAACTTTAATAAAACAAGTATATGTGCTAAAAAGTCTTATCAGGAGCTGAAGTACCAGATCTTGTGCCAAATAAACAGCTGTTTGGATGTTTTAGTGATGACATATATGGCTACCTCGTGGAGCAGCAGGTCCAGGGAGCCATTACTCATGAACTCTGTGACTATGCAGAAAAACTCCGGCTCATTGCAGATGCCGAAGATCTGGATGATGTAGTTGAATCTGGCTTTGTGGAGCACCTCTGCCTCCTTAAGTAGGGAGTTCCTCTCTCTGAAACACATCAAGCGACACGGATCAGTCTTCACCCTCGGACCAAGTGATGAAAAATGCCAAAACACTGAAGAAGAATGCCAAAGAAATGAGGCAAGGAAGTGAACTGTAATTAGAGTGGGGCGACATGATTGAAATCATTATCACGATATTGATCAGAATATATATATTCTGATAGAAAAAATTAATGAAAAATCACAGAAAGTAACCAAGCTGACGTTCAAAATAAAGACTTGGATCCCATTGTTATTAAGAGTCAAACAAAACACTTAAATAACTCATTTAGTTTAAGCCAATCCAACATTAAATGTTCAAAGATATCTCTGTGTCGGCGTATGTGGCCATCAAAGAGTAACAAGAAATTTCAACGATATCAGTTTTTTAATGTTAACATTTCTGTACCAAAAATGTGAATGTTCCGTTTATGTAAAAACAAAAAACAATTTTGTATAGATCGTCAGATTTATTAAACCTAATATGTATTGAGTAAGTCTCAAATCCACATCCAGTACACAGCGTTGAGACACTTACACCTCACAGTGGACTGTTATCAATCATTAGACAGGACCCCTGGGGGGGTCACAGTACTCTTATGATAAAAATGTGCCTTGAATGAAAAACCATTTCTTTGCTGCTCAGTTTTAAATGTGTGGATCACGTGAGTGCAGTGAGAGAGCATCAAGAAAACCCTGCAGATAGTCAACAGAGAGGAAACGACTGCTGGGACATGGTTATATTTATTTTAAAATCCTCTCCAGAAATGTTTTATGACATATATAAACACTCTTGCTTTGAATAATATTGTGTCTAATATGGTTTTTCCACAAAAAAGTTCAGTTAACTAGTTATAAATTATTAAAATGACATCCACTCCTTCATCTTTATTAACCGTTACATACTGTTCAGGGCCAAATTTGACCTATTTTTACATTTGAGAGCAGGAAAAACACCCTATACACATTTCTTTTAGCCAGACTTTTCCTAATGTGACCCACAGTATACAAAAATGGAAATAAAATGCTTTTTTTTCTCTATTTTTGTGCAGCTGATACACATTTTTATATATTCAAATGTACAACATTTTGAAAAACATCATTCAAACATGTTTTATTCTTTATATTCTATAAAATGTCCACCTGGACCATAAAATAGTGATTGTGAATGTATTTTTTTTCCATAAACATATAGGATACACTTCTCTGACAGATTCATTAAGGATTAATCAAAAATGTATTAATGACTGATGGGGAATTTATGAATGTTAATTGGTGTAGAGACTAATTATGAGTCAGAATATGAACAGTATGGAAGAGTTAAATCTCCTGAATCTATGAATATGCAAATACTTTTAATGTGACAATCTCTACTACTTTACTGAAAGTCCATCCTCAGTGTTTGTGCACTTAAGTCTTCTAAGTCAAGTCAAGTCAAGTTTCCACATCACATTTATAAGTTACTAATTGCATCAGGATCAGTATCCAAACTATTTGTAATGTCACAAATCCTGCTGGTGGGCTCGCTCCTTTAACTCAGATTGTCAATTAACTCAGAAACTTTCCTCTCAGCAGATCGATGTGACAACAGACTCCTAGTGTCAAACTCTGCACAGTGAAGCTCAAACATCCAACTGAAGTAACAACAGGTACAACACATTTCTGGTGATGAGGGACTTAAAACGTAACTGCATTATGGAAACTCTTCATATAGTTACTGACAGAGGAAACAACTGCGGTGACATTATGGCAGCACTCGTGGTATTGAGATATGGTTACACTAGATTCAAATGTACCTGCGAGTCTCAGCTTTCATTAAAATGTCAATGATCTAACACTGATTATAGGTTGTTTTTTTTCTGATGTCCAGCTTTAGATGTCTGCGACTGTAGATTTGAGATATTATAGGGTTTGTTTTTTGTTTTTATCTTAAAGCAGCAGTTAAGATCTCTGCCACACAATACTTTAAATTGACACAAAAACAAGTGGCGACAGGAACACACTGTACCTTTCACCGACAGGAGAGTCGAGCTTCAGGCACTTGATGGCCACGGTGGTCCTCCAGTCGGAGTGCTGCGCCTTGAACACGGTGCCGAAGCCCCCTCTGCTCAGGTAGTACAGGTCTGTCAGCTTCTGGTAGGGGATTACCGGCAAGGTGCTGGTCAGACTGCCTATGTTCACACAGCCCACAGCCGCCTGCGGCTCCATAGCAGTTTGGTCGTCTTTTTCGAGAAGTCTCCGAAGGTTATATCATCCACTAGGTCAGACACAGAAAGCAGAACTGCCCCTTTTTTGGTAAACGCAACGAGGCAGAGCTCTGGTAGTCACACGCCACATGCCATGAACTGTGTCGCTGAGTGTAGCAGGCTAAGCTAGCGGACGGCTGGATGAGAGCAACCGATAAACGGCTCTTCAGTTTGCTGAAACGCCGTGAGCCCTACTGTCACTGTTAAACGTATGAAGCGCTTTCACTTTCCCCCGTTTGCTCGTGTGTCATGTGCCGCTACCTCTTACCGGCTGTTCGGTCACAGAGGGAGTCAGAGGACAACAACAACAGGAGCCGCTGAGCTCAGTTTTTAAGGCAGGTGGGTTTGTTGTTGCTAATGACGACACGGAGGTGCGTTCAGGGCACGCAGGTTTCCAGAACTTCACACAGTATAAGCCAAACACATGATAGCCTTCATTTATCTGCCTTCAAGAGAGGGGCAGGTCCAAATATGAGGTTAGGGGATTTCATTCGCAATTTTACGACCGTTGCTTCCCCTTTATATTCGATCTGTCCTTTTTCTTAGTTATTTTATATCTGTACTAAATCAGCTTTGGGCTAAAATTTCCTGATTAATCAGGGAGACTCATGAGGTCCATGCTATAGAAAGTATGATGTTTTCTTTTTTTAATGTAAACTCCAACATAAATGAAGTTGATAACATAACATTTTTTTGGGCAAACATCATATTCATGAGTTCAGATTTCTTTCTTATTTGTCACTGTTGAATTTCACAGTCGGGTTCAGTTTGCAGAATATCTTAAAACAAAATCAAAAAAAGCTTTAAACTTTAAAACTGCGGACAACACCGGCAGATTATTTAAATTGGTTGGCAATATTGCTTATTTACTTTTTAAAGTTATATTTATTATTTTTCTCTCTTAATTTCTGTTTAATGTCTTTTTTTGTGTTTCTGCTATTTTATTTGGTCTCGAATACTCTCTACTGTTACTTGTATCGCAATGTTGCTCTGTTGTCAAAAAAGTTAGCAAAAAAAGAAAGTTTATGCATTTCTTCTCCTTTTATTTTGTAATATAAGTCATTTTTGTTTCACTTGGAAAAGAGAAACGCCTCCCACCACAGAAATAGCACCCTCCCTTTGCAAGGATTGAATTCTTTAGGAGGGTTTTAACCATGGTTTTAACATGATGGACTTTCCCCACATGCGGGATTTTCCCATAAACAAGTGCTGATTTGACGTGTGAATACATTAAAAAGAAATCCCAAGAAGGCTAAAATAAAGATTAAGTGTGACGTTTTGTAGAAGTTTTACTTTCTTTAGTGAAACAGGAAGAGCTCTTTGTTTGTTGGCTGAAACACACTGAGAAGCACATGACTGGGTTTGCTTAGTTCCTGTTGTAATCTGAAACCTCTGTGAAGCAAAGGGTGTCAACAAATAAGTTACCACGTTATAACTGCTGCTTACGTGGATTTCACACAATGTGCTCTGTGTTTCTGATGATGCAGCAAAACCTTTAGCAGGACAATCCCTGCATAGCTCACACAAGAAACAACTTGAATCAGAGAAACTACAGCACTGGCAGGCAGGCACAACTCATGTGACTGGGTGTTCCTGTGTTCATCTTCACAAACTCTCTGTGCTTTCAGCAGCAAAAGCTCACCCTAACCACCTCAGGTCTTGGATCAAGAGGGTGGTCTCCCATAGGTACTAGCACCTCATCCACTGACTGTGAGCCCTCACCTCCAGAGGGAATTCCCTCAGTTAGAGGAGTTGGACCCTGGGATTACTGCAGATAAATCCCAGAGTAGACCCCAAGGAGGTATGTTGGATGGGTCAATCTCACTGCTGGAGGGGGAAAGGGAATTCGGGGAAAGCTGGGTGGAGAGACCCATCACCCCGACGCTGCTGGGCTATGAGATCCGCGAGGACAGGGCAAAGTTCACGGTAAGGTGTGAGGGATTTGTGTCATGTGTTGTGTGTGTTTTTCTGCAGAAAGTAGAAGTCATACTATTATCATAATGCATTTTTAATGACAAATTTATCAGAACATGTAGCTTGACATACATCCAATATTTTGTGTAAAGTTACATAATTACTGTTATTGGTCAAAACTTTTAAAAAAAAACAACAGATTTTCAGATGGACTCTACAATGATGATGAGTGGATATATAATTTATAAAGTCACATGGACTTTGTCTGACAATGTATGTTGTGTCACACTGGCATCATATGACATCATATTACTCGTGCACGTGCATGTCTGTGTGTGTGTCTTTGTGTGTGTGTCGACAGTACGACTGCACAATAATGTTGAATCACATATTGACAGCCACATTTGTAACAGTAGTTTCCCTGAGAATTCCCCACTATTAAATACCACTCTCGGTGTGTGTGTGTGTGTGTGTGTGCGTGTGCGCGCAGTCACGCCCACTGGTAACTGTCACAACAGGTGATATAAAGATATTTACAGAATACAGATGACATAACATCATATTTGAGTCTGTGTCATAGGTTTATAAGATCCTGGTGACCGGGAGTGAAGCGGACAGCTGGGTGATTTTCAGAAGATACACAGACTTCTGCAGGCTCAACGATAAGGTGACGACCAACCAGTCATGTTTGTTAGTAATACTGATCTTATTGGGGTGTGAAATGAGAGCAGCTTAATGATGAGGATAAAAACACAGTCAACCCCAGTAAAATGTTGCAAAATGAGCACTTTTTGTGCTTCTCTACAATTTCAAAGCACACTGTTAGGTGCCTGGTAGGAACTGTCTGTGTTTGAGGACAGATCAGCAGGGTTACACCAGTCTGCTGACTTAAAACATACTGTATATATTTAGTTGAGTGCAGTCCATATTCTATCTTCAGTCTATTTTTATACGCTTCACAGTGGTGTTCTCTAACCATCAACACTTTCAGCTCTCTCACTTCTGATATCTTTCTGCTTTCTTACCCTTTCATTCAGCTTAAAGAGCTATTCCCTGGCTTTCGTTTAGGCCTTCCTCCGAAACGCTGGTTCAAAGACAACTACGAAGAGGAGTTTCTGGAGGAGAGGCAGATCGGGCTGCAGACATTTCTTCAGAACTTGATGTCACACAAAGATATCATTAGCAAGTGCGTGTCTGTGTTGTGCTGAAAAGAAGTAAGACTTATGTCAACACTTTTTCAGAGACTGCATTGAGCCTGGTTTGATTTTCGACTTTTCATCTTTGTATTTCCCAGTGAATCCGTCAAACGTTTTCTGTGTTTGGTTGAGCCACCGAGTCCATTTGACAGTCTGGAGGAAAGCAGAGTGAGTTTCTTTCTACATGTTACAAAATGGAAGAGTGCTTACAGCATGAGCAGAGATCAAAAGAGAGGCCTGAAAACACCAATCAGAACATCAACAGATCAATTTATAATTTTAACATCAATCTCAGCACTACACCTGTTGATTTAAGTCATCCTTTGTGCAGGCTTTCTGTGAGACTCTGGAGGAAACTAACCATCGTCTCCAGAGGGAGCTCTTGGAAAAACAGAGAGAAGTTGACACTTTAAAGATGACTCTAGAGGAGAGGGAGAATCACATCAACCTCCTGGCAAAGAAAGTCAAGTAGGGATTGTGACACTTGTAATCACAGACACTGTCAGTAGAGGTGTTGTATGTATTATACACTGTATTTAAGCAATTTACATTCCCTCTTACACAGAGCACTGCCACTCTCTTCGGACAGCTTTGAGCGTCTTTGTGATCTACCAGCTACTGTAGTCACAGACACGCACAGAGAAGGAGACACAGATGTGAATGGTTGTAACAATGATGTAACTGAAGAGGTGGATAATGGCAGAGGATACTCAATAACTAAGACTGACCAAGAAACAAGCCCAGAAACAAGGTAAACAGCCATGTCGTCTCTCTATATGTGCTTTATATTAATGTTACAGAAACAACAATTTAATAAAGATAGTTATGTGTATAAGATGGGAAAGAGTTTGAGTTTTTTTCACAGTTGCTGCAAAGTTTAATATTTATCTTCTGTGCTGGTGTTAATGATGTTCTTACCTTTGCTATACTCTAGGTGACAGTCTGATGCACTGATCTGAAAGGTCATGAAGCTCGCTGGAGTGCAGCTGTCGACAGTAATTCCTCTGGTGCATCTTAAAGTCAAATGATGGAGAAAAACCAAAACAGGAAATCCATGATGACATATATATGCAAATTTCACTCTGATGCATCAACTCTAAGAAGCACAAGCTCAGTGACAATTTATGGAGAATAATGGACGGACAGATTTGGTCTAGTGTGACACCGTACACATTTCTGCCTCATATTATGAGTCTGAATTTGATTTAGTGTTGAATTTCTGTATCTTCTTTCTATGTGTCTGTATGAAAGAAAAATCCAAAGTATTGGAGGATACTAACAGTAAATCCACTTTGGCATTGCCATGTTTTATTAATAGGTGTCTCTTATTAATGGTGTATCAACCAGAAATACCACAAACTATCCAGTATTATCTTGCTAATCTGATCCTCATCACAAATGTAAATTATGAACTATGTTATTAACTTATTGAGGTGATGTGTTTATTCAATCCTGTTTTATTGTTATTGAAGAGTTTTGAAGCCAAAGACAAATATGACCAGAAGAGGGCACTGTGATAGCAGTATCCAAAAGGAAAGCTGCTACACATGAATGAGAAGTGCACATTCAGAACTTGATGTTCTGTTCTCAGCACACTCGAGGGCTTTTCACTATACTGTACCTTGAACACACGGTGCACAGTGCTCCTGGGCAAAGGGCTCTCATGGATTTCTTGAAAGCAGAGGAGAGATGTTGCCCTCTCTAACAGTGAATATCAGTATAACAATCAATGAATGAAGTGTGTGTGTGTGTGTGTGTGTGTGTGTGTGTGTGTGTGTGTGTGTGTGTGTGTGTGTGTGTGTGTGCGTGCGTGCGTGTGTGTGTGTGTGTGTGTGTGTGTGTGTGTGTGTGTGTGTGTGTGTGTCAAAGCTTCAGAACACATTCATGCTAGCCAGAAAAATAAGACTGAATAGCTTTTTTTCACTTCATTGATTCTATTTGAGTCACTGAACAAATAGCAGATGTGGGCGGCGATTCAGAGGTCTGGAAACAGGCTTCTTCATGCTGTTATAATGAATGCATTTGTGCATAAGTTGATTTTATTTGTTGGCTATTGCACATAATAAAAACATGCAAGAACAAGACAAACAGAATGGCAGTTTTACATGTTATGCTTGCTTGTATAGCCATGATGTGAGAGATAAACAATAAATACAGAAGCAAGAATGAAAATCAACGTACAATGACAATATATTCACAGTGGCACAAAAAATTTCTATTTTAGTGTTCGAAACCATTTTTTAAAGCTGTACTCAAGCATCCACTAATGGTACCAAACTAGTGGAATATAAAGCAATGAACGACATACATAAAACTACAACTATAAAAGAGGAGACAAATTCTTTATCTGAAGCAATAAGATTGTTTGTGAATCAAAGGAAAGAAACAAAACTGTGGATATCACTTCAAGATTGTCCTCTCATATTGAATTGTGCCGTATCTGACAGGATGTGTATTAATAATCCTTTCCTAAAACACTATATATCAGTCTCTGTCTCTTCCATGCACCTCTTGTAGGTGTAGAAGTGATAAATCAATTGTGTTAATAAAAAAAATTTCTCCACTTCTCATAATTGTAATCTAAGACTACTTCACTCTTGTGTTTGCAAGTATTACTGATGTAAACAACAGAGGTGTGGATTTGAGTTACATTATGGACTCGAGTCAGACTCTGACTCATGAATCTGGTGACAAAAACAAAAAAGATTTGTATCCCAACTTTACAAGATTTCACTTGAACTCGAGCCTGGGGGGTGGCGCGATGTCCTCATCAAGGCCAAAGTAGAAAGATGATGTTTAGGTCAGTTCTGCAGCAGCCAGTGGCATTGCAAACTGCATACCACACAAAGGTTAGAGCTTGGACATCGCTTGAGACTTTAAAGCAAGACTTGAGACTTAAATGTGAGTTTAAAACACTGGCTTTGCCCCATCTCTTGTAGAAACCTTTAACCACATCATAAAATATAAAATAACAAATGTTGTTGTCCATCTAAAACCTGGAGATACATTCAGGACTGACAACAGAATTCATTTTGTTCAGGGTGGAGCTATCTTTCTGTTCACATCCAGATCACCATTTCTGCCTTTACCTGGATTTAGAGTATTAAAAATATGGCAACATATTGACAGTTCTAACCTTTGAGAAGCACCAACATGTGCTGCTGAAGAAGTGTGTGAAGGAAATCCTGCACTCAATGAGTGCCAGATTCTCAGAAACTCACTTTATCTCCCAGTTGTTGATTAGTGTATGAGGGAAAAGCAAGCTTCAAGATGTTGGAACACATGATGTCGATTTCAATTTTTCATCCTAAACCTCAATGTATCATCTCCAACAGTCAGTGTAAGTGGGATCAACAATTTAGCACGCACTGTGAGGACAAGAAAAATGGGCCATAAATACTGACTATGATGTCTGTGGGGAAACAAATACTTCATGTATCCCCACTGATTTTCCCACAAAGTGTCAGGATACCAAGATTTGTATCAAGTGAACAAAAACTTTGAAACATCCTACTTACAGATGACTCCACAGGGTTCCATCATTTAAGATTAACAGCAGGATGTGCAGCAAATGCTGCTCAAAAAACATTACTCTTCATCAATTTCTTCAGCTTGACTTGACATCAAAGACTCCCTGTCATATCAGCACTCTCATAAATAGGCCACTTCCGTAATCCATGTTCATATAGAAAGTGAGACATGTGTATGAGCTGTGCTGGAGCAGTTTTCAAGGTTTTTTTATGAGTTTTACCTTCATAAGCTTCGACTGCATCCTAATTCAACCTCCAAAATACATTTTGAGACACTCAAGTATCCCAACAAATGCAGACTTTGATGTTTTATCCCTGGAGCTGCATTCCTGGTGCTCCTCCTTTTAAGCAGGTGTTAATGCGAGATGGGTGAGCCCGTGGCTATTTATGAAGAGCACCTGTCATTTTTATGCCCCAGCTTATTAGCATTCGTTGTCGTCATCAAAGTAAAGCTAAAAGCAGTCATTAAAGTAAACCTCCAGATGCTCTTTTAACGTTCCCAGAGTCTTGCCTTGACAATAAGGCTGCACACATATGGAAACACCTCCACATCCTCCAAGAGGTCATCGTTAAGGGTGATAAATACTCCATTATGGTTGATTGATGTGTATTTGGTGCTGGAGCTGATGGTTTCAGCATAATGTTTGTTGCAGGTAGTCGTGTGTACTGCAAATAAATCACATAACCCATATGCATCCCCTGAATACCCCTTTATCTGTCTGATACTGACTGACAGTTCCACTGTTTCCATTGAAAATCATGCACGTGTGATGATGAGCCAAAAAGTATGAATGTTTTTCTGTGTTTGCGTCTTTCCAGACATTCACATCACTGTCTGGATGACACACATTTCCCATTAAGCTTAAACTGCACCTCTCAGTGCATCAGATTCATTGTTTGCTAAATGGCTGGGGTTTGGATGTTGGTGGAAACTTGTTAAAGAGAGAAGTTTCTATTTGGATGTAAGTCCCTGGAGCCACAGCAGGAAGGATTTATAGTGAGTCCACATAGTTTACTGACTTTGTACTGTCTGTGTTTCCACTATTGAATCATTAATTAAACATTTATTTTCCTGTACGGATCATTACCTCACTTGTAATGCTTTCTGTAATACTGCACAGCTCTCTGTGCTCTGCTCACATGATGTGAATTCAAATTGAATTTATTGGTCCTTGTCTTCACACTGCATTGTTTTTTGTGTGTGTGTATTTTTTTATTTTATTTTCGGGCTTTTTTACATATAGTAACTGGCAGAGAGGCCGACAGGAAGCAGGGAGATTCAAATCAGGGACGCTGCGACTTTGTGGCATGCGCTCTGACTACTCAACCACCACGGCACCTCACACTGCATTGTTGATTCTCACTTGAGGTGAAACAGACTGTGTCCAAGAGGTTTTTCTGCCTAAATAAAAAACAAGATTTATCAGCAATAGTTTTTTTTGTATAAAATACATTAAGCACACAAAATAGTCTGCCAACATTTAAAATGGATAAATGAAATTAGTTATGAAATTACAGTATATGTAAAAAAGAACAAGAAGCCATCTCTCAAAGCACAGTTCTGAAACCCGTCCTGATCCTAAATGATTTTCAAATTAAGAGTAATAAAGCATTTTACCTTTAAAACACACCTATGACATGTCTGACTCAGTACTTCTGTAAAAGCAGACATTGTTCTTTTAAAGGTAAATCAGTGAAGATACAATAAGTTTCCTTCATAACATTACAATAGGATCAAATGTTAAATTGTCTAATTTGACAGCTCCATGAGTCATTTTGTTAGATCATTTAGAATCATAATATCAGTATTAATCAGGTGCATGTTTTACACTTTGTATGACACTGTCCTGGTTTTGGTATCACTGTACAGTACATTTTAAATAGAGGAAACATTTGTCTCCTCTACAGGGAGGCCATCAGGCCTTCTTACCATCCCAAATTAACTGCAAGTCTTTCAGGTCTGAGCTCAAAACTAAATGTTTTAGAAAATCTTCTATCCAGTCCTCTAATTTCTATCTGGAACTGTTTGATACACCAGGCCAAAAACCTTTTTTTTGTTTTTGTTTGTTGTTGTTTTTGTTTTTCTTATTTCTGTTTTAGTTTTAGTAAGTCTGAAGCCATTTTCTTAGCAATTAATTTTCTGCCAAATAAATTCTACAGAGGAATGATATTAGAAGGCTCATTTTAGCTGCAATTGACACCTGGAGGAATGGTTTCTGAGTCACCGTAAATCAAACATCCTGCAGCAGGATCTTATATAACTACAACAGTTACCAGTTGTTTTTTCCCCCTAAATTTCATACAGTGAAATCACTCAGTGTAAGAATAAAGCTGGTATGTGCTAGAGTTCATAAATATTTTACTCCATCTGGGCAGATATGTCTCCAAATGTCTAGTGAGACAACGTATTCCATGAAATGAAAAACTGATTCTTGTATTTAGTGAGTTATTGTATCAAAGGGTCCACAGTGCATAAAACTCCCAGCTGTAATAGACTCACACGGAAGATCAGAAGATGTAAAATACAGGATAATTATTGCTTCGGCTATAAAATAAATCAGATTGTACATCATATATCTTTCATTTACATCTACAAACACACTCTATCTGTCTCTGCTTCTTTAATCTTTTTAATGATATCTCATGATAAAAAAGGTGTTTTCTTTAAAAAGAGCAAGCTGCTGGTTTTGATCCTGCCTATCATCATTTTCACATTTTACATTAAATAAATTACAAGCCGAATGATAAGCTCAGCGGAGTCCAGGACCATTGGACCATTAGTCCCTGCTGTGGCTGTAACTGATAGCATGTGAGGTGCTGTCAAACAGGCAATTTAGTACTTGCTCTATGCATTAAAATATAAGAATTTAATCATATAGCTGTAATGTAGCCTCATGTACTTGGTTGTCTTCCAAAGCTGCCCCCAGGAGTCCTGATTCTGAGTTTTCTAAGCCTTTATAACTTCTGATCATTTGGTCTGTGGCTGTGGCTGTGCATGTGAAGATTTAGAATTCTAGTTCAGCATTTTCAAAGACATAAACATTTTAACATTCCATAATAAACCCAAGACAAATAAACATATGGAAAGCTCAGTGTTTGTTTCTTCAGTATAAAATCAATTTGATCAATGTGTCAAATCAGCCTGGTTTTCATCCAGGTTGTACTGAATTCACCCTGACAAAAGACTTTTTTCACAGCACACATTTCGACTTGTCAAAGTAGGATAATAGCAGACAGGTGTTACTAATAACATCAACTGATGGCTCTATAAATGTCAACCTCATTTTAAAATGTTATCACCTACTTGCATTTTAGAGCTTTTTCAACAGCTCCAAGTCTGAGCAATCCCCTCCCATTCACACACACGCCTTTGTTTTTATGTTGTTGTGAGGACACTCAACACAATGCACTCCCTAGCCCCTCACCTTAAACGTAAATACTTATCATAACTAAATGCCTGGACCCAACCTGACCCTAAACTGAACCTAAACCCTATTCTTCCCTTAACCTTGAAAACAAGTCCAACACAAAAATGTCCTCACAACACTGGTTTTCAGCTGAAATTGTTTCACACATACACACACATGCACATGCACAAGGCAAACTATGGAAACTGCAGGTAACCATGGCAACAACACTGATTGGTCAAGCTACAGTACTAGTTTACTCCCTTTTGAGACAAACCTAGTGGAAAACTGTGAGTTGAGTCATTATTAAAAATAATTCAAGTTTGCAGTTACACATATTAATAAATCTGTAATAAATGGATTTTCATCTGGATGCCCTGCAGCTCTTTCTGTAGCATTTTAGGTGTCATACAGGATTAGATAAAGCAATGTTATGGAGATATAAAAAGGAAGGATTTTCCACAACCTACCCAAAAAGTATTCTTATTAATAGCTTATAAATATTTATAATGGTAAAGCATAAATAAATGATTCATTACCATTAATAAATGCTTACAAACCCTTTATAAAGGCAGTCTTATCATATAAAGTTATGTTAGGCTACTATTCTAGACTCTGCAATACAAAATGCTCTCAAAGTGTTTCTTTTATCTTAACCAAATACAATGACCTCAGAAGTACACTGCTTCGGTAATGTTTTTCTTTTCACCACTGGGTGGTCCAGTAAGATGTTAATGTCAAAGAAGCTCAGAAAAAAAGGTCATCTAAATAATCCATGAAAATAAATAACCAGTAAACTCCTCACAAGCCTCCAAAACATTGGTGGAAGTGCAAATGAAGCTGTCTTTATTATATTAGTTGGCACTGACTCATTTCCTACGCATACTTTGTTGTCTGTTGCTATGGCAACCGGGGTTCAGGGGATGCTAAATCCCCCTCTCATACATCACCCATAACTGGTTAAAAACTGCACTAAGCAATTATTACCGTTCTGCACAATGTATAATAACAACAATAATAATATAGGCTACTCTTTTAATGTCATATATTTAATTGTATATAATCATTGCACGCTGGATATAACTGTTAATCTAGCATATCTCATTTGATCTCATTTCATACACTATGTTTATGATTCCCGCACTAATTATAATAAAAACCTTTCTATTTCACTATTTTATTCTATTGTTGTGTGTGATGTTGCGACACTTGAATGTACCCTCGGGACTGAGTTTTGAAGTATTACTTCTTCCTCCCCTTCAAGCATCATCACCTCCTGCAGTGTCTCGAGCCTGTGACGTGGGGGCGGCGCGTGCTGGAGGCGCAGTTACCTCCCCACATCCAACAAAGCACCTGAGCGAACTGAAGTCAGCGTGCACAGAGGATAAGTAGCCTACGTCAGGCGCGGATAATATTTGTGTGTTTTTCTCCGTTGCTCCTGATAGTGCCGAGATCATTTTTCTGGATGTCATCCACAGGTCTCAACATCATGAAGAAGATCACAGGCAAACACTTGTTGTGCTTATTCCTTCTCGCCCTCCCGGTGTCCTGGGCAGAGGACATGAAGAAAGATGTGAGGAAGACTGAGAATAACACAGGTGAGGATTCTACCATTTTAAAATATTTATGAAGACATTTAGGCAGATTTTCTCTTTCTTTTTTCTTTCT
Source organism: Scomber scombrus (assembly GCF_963691925.1). Lineage (NCBI taxonomy): Eukaryota > Metazoa > Chordata > Actinopteri > Scombriformes > Scombridae > Scomber > Scomber scombrus. The sequence continues at coordinate 10,243,393 of NC_084980.1, forward strand.
TTCTTTCTTTTTGCTGTGATGTTAACCTGTAAAAGGTAACATCGTCACTGAGTATGCTGCAGCTTGAAGGAATGACTTGATTCAATCTACAAAAATATGTGGATATTACAGGCTGAGTATTGATTACCTAGTGCCCCTCAAAATTGCATTGTCAAACTCAAGTCAACAATCTTTTTTTTTAACAGTTTCTTTTAAAACATCAAATCAAACAATGGCTGTTGACATCTATTGGTTCACTGTCCTTAGCTTTCACTCCATGGTGTATAAAGTGGTTTGATCACAGCAGAAGGTAACAGAACCCCACTAATTAATTAAATTCATGAAGACATCTGCAGACACTGACATCTTTCATGTCGCTGTGTCAAAGCAATGTTCTGAGCAGCTTGCTGAGTTTGTTGTCTCCGAATTGCAACAGAATGTGAACAACATATACAGATTGTTAAGAGTCAAATCCATAACTTTTTCATTATACAAATTATAACTTGACTTAATGACAAAAATACATTGTTTTGTGTATTAAGCCTGTTTTTCTGCTGCAAACAATGCTGATGTAAAAAAAAAAAAAAAAAAAAAACCTTTAACAGAATTAGAGATACTGTATTAACCTTTTATATGTCCGGTTATTTGTTTTGTTAGTCTGTCTTGTTTGGGCTCACTGCCAGGGGCATAAACCTGCATTCATTTATCTTTTTTTGGCTACTTGGTGGAAACAGAGTAGGCTGTAAACACAACACTGGCATATTATCACCTTATAAAGTTTATATGGCAAACATGTTGCTTACTTAAACATTTAGTATGAGGTTGTATCTGGCCAGCTGACAAAATGTAAGTCCAATACTCACCCTCCGTCAAGATCTCTTTTAGTTGATTCAGCAACTCCTGAGGGAAATATCTGCTATCTCTTTGTCTTTGGCTGCTAAATGCTCCACTGGTTTGGTGCTAACTTTGTCTCTCAGCTGTTTGGTGCTGGACATGATATCATAAGTGTATCAGGGTTTTTTAAAATTGAAATATATAGAAAATGTTGTTCAATGCAGCTATATGTTCTTGCTTCAGGGCAGAAGGTGTGTTGGGTACATACCAGAGCACATTTCTGACCACACAGTGAAACCTGAAGTGGTCAATGAAACAAAGAGGTGTCACGTTACTCTTTGAAGTTTGAACTTTGGTCTGTGGGATTGATCTTGTGGTTTTCTGGTGGGGGCTTTAAAATATATCATATCGACAGAACTAAAGGAGAAGAAAAAGTGCACAAAACACAATTCAGTCAGGGATTTAAAAGTCAACAGGATGTGAGAACATGAGGGAAATAGTGTTTTATTGCTATTTGATTAAGTGATTCCCCACAATTATATTTTTTAAGTAGTTTAATAGAGATATCCATCAGGATGTCAAAGGAGAGGAGGCGTGTAACATCATCAAACTGAATAAAGGTATTCTCAGCACAATAATGCGTAAAGTCTTAATATCTGGTCAAAGATTAGAACCCAAGGTGTTGAGCTGGATTGGAAGGGAAAGTGCAACGGCCATCAATCACAAGGCAGGTTTTTTGATGTGGAAACTTTCTTTGCATCCAGGTTGTAAAAGACATTAGGATAAAAACACAATAGGGTGAGGGTGCTGAAGGTGCCAGTGTCTGAGGTGTGTAGACTTTGATGAAGGTTGTTTTGGTGATGGTCCAAAAGATTATGCAGGCCAGCAGAGAGGAGCTGCAGAGCCAAATAATTCTGATTTCCATTGGAACATCGACTTAGCTGCTATTTCAATTTCTGTCGATAATATATCTCCACAGCTTGCCAAAACTTTGAGATATAGATGCAGCTCCATATGTTTATGGGAACATATCAACACACTTCAAAGCAAATATTTTAGTAAATCATGTCATCCTGTACAGATGTAAATCTGGCTCAAAAGAAATTGGCACAAAAAAGAAACACGCTCTACTTATTGTACCTCACATACTGTTCTTAGTGCTATTTGGTACTGTTGATGTACAAAGAAAAAGCTTTGATAAGTCATGATCCATTTGTAATGTTTGGAGCTGTATTCAGCTCAAGCTGGAGACCCATTATGTAAATTCTCCTTCAGTTCAATCAAGTTAAATAAATCTGCAAGTTAACAACAACGTCTCAGCTGTCTGTCTGTAAGAATTATTTAAAAAGACAATGACCATGGCTGTTAGATAGAAAGTTAAGTCAATTATTATTTACACCTTGAATTTATGTTTACCTACATGAATTGTGGAAAACACTGTTTCACAACATAAAGAAAATGCACAGTGTTAAAACATTTTTATGAATGCAGTCATAAACCCCTTGCATAATAGAAAGACCAAAGTACTTTTACTAAATAAAATGTCATGAAAATCATAACAAAAAATGTCATGGCAGTCCATCTAATATTTAGTGAGATATATTAATCTTAAAAATTGTTGCACTGACAGATCAACGTTGCCATCCATAGAGACCCGCTTTTAGCATGGTGTGGTGGCTGCACCCACGGCCACACCCGCAATTTAATGTTTAACTTCTCTCTTTAGATTTACATTCAGTTACAGATCATTTCCAACATAAAAACAACCAACACAATTTGATTTTGCGTTTTAACTTTATTAGCATTTTTGACGTGCATAACTTCTCGATGAACATGTAGTTAATTTTATATTGTCAGCACTTTCTGTTATAGGTTGCATTAATATTTTGTGTTTTAGTTACCTTGCTGCTTGGACTGGAATGTGACCTCCTTTTCTTTAGATGTAAATGGCTGCAGATGGTCCCATGACTGAATCAAATTCCTGTCACTCTCAGGGGGGTTTGGACATAGACATTCTTTTTTTTATTTTTACATTTATTAGCCAATTTATTTCTTGTTAATGCAAGTTTGTGGTTGATTTACACAGTTGTATTGAGTTGTTTAGCAAACTGTCTGTTAAGTGCTTATTTGTAGTTCTTTTAGTCATCGTGATTAGTCCATCTAGTGTTTTACTCCTAGAGGCTTATTGTTCTTTGCCAGGGGGCCTAGCAACGGTTAAACCACTTGATGACTGAGTAATTGTTTACTCTTGCACAAATAATTTCATATCCAGACAATTCATTAAGCTGCATTATGAACTTCATGTGTCTAGCATCCACAGCTGAAAGCCTTTGGAGGAAGTATGCACTATTTGGTCCCACTCCCACTTTGATTAGAACACTGAACATTTTAGCCATCTTTTTAGTCTGCACCTAAGGATGCATAATTCGACTAGTGCCTCTAGACCTGGTTTTATTAGTTATTTTGATCCCTTCAGGGCCAAGTGGGGACTGTTTGAATATGATGGGTTGGATCCTACCAGGAAAGGGTTAGGAAAATTGATTTGTAATTGTATTAACTTCACTGCTTTTAGCTTTAATTGATGGTTTTCCCAGCAAGACTTTCCCCAGCATCCTGGCTGTGTGCCCTGTCCCAGGCAGTACGGGTCCTACTGGTGCTGGTTTTGTTTCCCTTACTAATTCATTCATTCCATTTAGGCTCACAGAAAGGCAATGTTCAATATCACAGTCCACTCAGGAACAATCTCATCACAGTTAAAACCACTTCTTAGATCCCTGCTGTTGAATCAGTTCATTTCTGTTTACTCAATGTAAGATCCCTGACAGTCTTTTTCAGGGATCCTACATTGATCTTTTACCTACCACGAATATCATGATCAACAATATTGAATGTTTATTTTCACAGAGTTAGAAATAACAATAAATCCTGGATGAATGTGCCACTCTCACTGACTCAACCCGTCCTCGACCCCCACAATATTTATCTTTCCACCAACCCAAAATGACAAGCCGAGGGGGAGGCCTTGCACTAATACACAGAAATTATGTTAATAGTTCTTAGTCTCACTTGGCTAAACTTATTTCTATTTTATTCAGGGATTTTCAGACCTTTTATCAGTCATCATGTTGCAATATGGGTGAGTGGGGGAGTTGTTACTCTTTGTGATTTTAATATCTGTTTTTTGCTTCTGATTTTTGTATCTCCTGTGAAACTCTCTGGATCAGTCATTTTGGACCCATCCATTTTTATCTAAGATTTTTGAAAGGATTATCTCTACTCAACTGACTTCTTTTATGAGCAACAATCAATCTGGTTTCCACTCCTGGCACAGCACTGAGACTGCTCTGGTCAAGTTCACAAATGACTTACTGCTTGCAGCCAACACAGGTCTGTACATTTTAATTTCTGTTGACCTCAGCTGAGCCTTTAACACAGTGGACCATTGTGTCTTAATCAGCTGTATGAAGAATTAGATTGGCATCAGTGAAGTGGCTCTGGATTGTTTCATCTCCTATTTGTCGAACAAGTCCTTCTCTGTAATGCTTGGAGATGCCTCCTCCTCTTCTGCTCATTTATTTTGTGGGGTCCTCCAGGGGTCTATTTTGGATCCCCTCCTATTCACTATACAGATGTTACCCCTACAGCAGATCAAAATGATTTTTTCCTTTACGATACAGGTGCAACCCAACTGTATGTCCTGTTAAAGTCTAGTACCACTGATGTTTCTCATATGTCCTGCTTTATTGAAATTAATAATTTGATGTCCAAAAAATTCCTGCACTTGAATTGCCCCCCTTTGGCCAAAGCACTAGCAGTGTTCACACTCTCTCCTCAAGTCTGGGCTCCATATCTATAATGTTCGAAATGAGGCCTACAACCTAGGTGTTATTTTTGACTCAGAGTTGCCTTTTGATGCTCAAGTGACCAAAGTGTTGCAGTCCTGCTTTGCTGAACTGAGACAGCTAACACAGATCACACCATTCCTTTCCTCTGCACACTTAGAAAAGGTCATCCATACTTTAACTTCTTCCAGACTTGACTTTATTCTAGTATCAGCAGGCAAAACATCCAACGACTGCAGTTGATACAAAACGCTGCTGCCAGGCTTTTAACACGCATGAAGAGAGCAACCGCATTACTGCTTTCACTGGTTATCCGTCAGGTTATTGGTTTTTGACTGCCTGTTTTTAAAGACTTGAATGGCCAGGCCTGCCTATATCTGTGATGGACATGGAGGGACGCCCAAATCGTCAAGTCAGAGCCTTTGTTTTTTTGCATGCTTATGGGAAAATGTTTGTGCATCTACTGTACAATGAATTCCACTGATGAAAACCAAGTTTTCATAAAAGGGGTTTAGCACGCCAAGTCCTCTGCCTTTGCTCACCACTAAGCTGGCAGTGGACTGAACTATTACGCCCCTTCCTCTGGGTGGTGTGCCCACCTGACGAAAAACCCAAGGGTTGTTTTTTTGGACTGGCCTGGGTATCACCAAAGTGAGGAGCTGCTCCTCATCATATAAAGGAATAAGTGTACATAGTTCTAACATTTGATCAGGATTATCCTGGACACCTACCTGAGTAGATATTCTAGGCAAGTCTGCCTGGAAGGAGACCCTGAAGAAGACCTAGAACATCCTGGAGAGACAATATATCCCACCTGCCTGGGAATACCTCATGTAAACACTCATTACTGGTGGATTTAATTCATGTTTACTTTCCTTCTCAGTCAAATCATGTTCATAATTAAGTGTCCTGACAGAACAAAGACAGGAAAATAAACAAGAAGCTGCATTGTTGCTTCCCTTCCATGCATGACAAGAATATAACTCTCAAGAGATTGTGGTGAGGTTTTCTTTTTGTTTTCTTGGTCATGGAAATTTAATTCACCTCCACTGAAAAAAAAACTACAGAAATTAATTTGAGAAAGATGTATTTATTTATACTTTTGTTTTGTCCAACCTTAGTTTGGAACCAAGGGAAGAACAGAAGACTGTTTGCAAGACGGAAGATTTCTACACCACAGGAAAGTCACATTCCTGTAAGTGTTTATAATTATTTTCAAACATCATCAAATCATTTTATGCCACTGCATGATAAAAACATATTCCCTGTCTTTTTCAATCTCTCATTGTCACTAACCTTTCAGTGCAGCATGTTCATAAATGCTTCAAGTGTTTGACTCAAGGCTACTTGAATATAAATTGTGAGCACAGCTGGCAGTGAAAATTTTGGATTTGTTGCACATGTGCATTGAAGAGTTTTAATCCAAATGTTTCCTCTACATTTCGTCTTGAAAAGCTTCAAGATGATCAATATGCATACCATACAGACCTAACAATGAGATGACAGCAACATACAGACTGTACCAATTTCCATCGTGATCATCTCATTTCTCAACAAACAAATACTAATACCATCGTAATGATTTGATAGATGTTATAAAATTCTACACAAAGCGGTGATGGCCAAGTGTCAACTACCACAACTTGAGGCTGAAGCCAATGTGGAAGCATCAAAGTGTCATCGTCTGAAATACTACATCAGGTGGTCATTAAGGAAATGATTGCTTCATTAATAAGATGTAAAGACTTATATTTGCTTTAATGTTTGACATGTAGGTGTTAATTCATGGTGTGTTCACCTGCTGCTATCCCCGGCTCCAGGACTCATGCAAAGTACTAGCCAATCAGAGACAGACCAGGACCTTAAATACAGTTCCCTGGGTTCAAACAATGGATTTCCACTCAACACAAAAATATCATGATGCATTAGTCAAAGGGTATTTTTATTTCATTTCTATTTAGTTGTGAGACACTTTTTTTGTGCTGTTTCAGAGACACAAGACAGAGCTCATGACCCCTGCACGCCGCTGTAGCCGCTTGATGGAAAGCTGCTCTTCTCACACACCATGCTGTGACCCCTGCGCCTCCTGCCGCTGTCGACTCTTCAACACCATATGCCATTGCTGGAGGATGAACCCCATGTGCTTAAAGAGGACATAGACACACACACACATGCACACATAGACACACACAGCATACTGAACATACAAAGCCACACACATATATACACAGAGGAATGCACAAACATGCACACACATACTCTGCCCTTTGGCCTGTGGGTTTGCCTCTGTTACAACGTAGGTGCAGTTCAGAGAATATTATGACAGTGCAGAGTAAAATAGAAACAGATCGAAAATATAAAACAGAATAAGAATAAAGTGAAGGTCTCAATTCTTTCTTTCATCGCTTTATCAGCTGAGTAATAGAGGTGGAGATGTTGGATGAAAGAGGGAAGCCATATCAAAAAAGTTTTACAGTCTTCTAAGGCATGAATGAAAAAAAAAAACATCAGAAATATCAGTATAGTATATATAGTATGTAGATGTAACAGAGGGGTGAGTGATATATGCTTTTTCATGTATGTAGTAGACAATCACATGTAAACTTTGTGTTGTGGCTTGGGCATTTCCTGCACCGTTGCCACTTGAATATGTGAATATGTTTGTCATTGCTGCTCTTCTGCCATGTTAAACTGACTTCTTATGGGAGCATTTCTTTTTCTTTTTTTAAACTCAAAATTAAATGATGAAAACACAACCATCTGTTTTGGATTGGATTTTTCTGCTCCTATATGTACCGGTAGATCATGCCTTGGAGAACAAATATAGAATTATCTGTTATTTGTGTGTGAATTTACAAGTAAAGTTAGTTTATATTTTTGCTATTGAATAAATATGTTGTAAGCCTTCTTGTGTTTTTGTTCTTGTACTCATGTTCACAGATTCTCTTAATGTGGAATCCTTTATGTCAACATGTATAAATGTTGTTTATGTGGGGATTTATGGGAGGATATTGCGTTTCATTTAAGAAATATGAGACAATGGATCAAGAGAAACCAAAAATATCAAAAAAGAAAAAACGAACGCCAAAACCCCACAAAATTGTTTTATTGCAACTGTTTGCTGGCAGCTATCTTGTGCATAAACAGAGACTAAACCTGCTTTTTATTCTTTTCCAAAGCGATTAAGTGGGCAACAGAGAAAATTAAAACAAGGGGGCCATGTGTGTATCCAGGAAGGACATGCATAGACACAATTGACTGGTTAAAAAAATCCAAAATAAAGCAGTTTTGCATCTTAAACCCCATTCAGGCAGTCTGTGGTATTGTATTATGGTGTGCCCCTCCCCTGATAGAAAATGAATAAAGGAAAGGGTATGTGGTGGCAAAAACATGCACATCTCATGTTATACAACAGTAGCTGTTATGTTTTGATTGATAATCCATTTAATATATTTTAGAGGAAATGATGACAGGAGAGTCATTGAAGAAGGTCTATGATGGAATAACTCATATAAGTTCATAGAGCTGAACACAGAGTGGGTCTTATACTAGTAACAAAATAGTCACATTCGTACAAGGAGGAAGACACAAGAAAAGGTCAGCGATTATCTGGGCGCATTAATGTGTCTCCAAGGAAACATGATAAATGGAAAACATGTTGTCGTCTTACTTCAATAAAACACCTGATCTATCCTGATTTTGATGGTGCATAAAAACTGTGTACATTGCATGATGGAAGAGCAGTGAAGCTGATTCTTACTGTTTGTTTTAAAACAGGGAAGTTATTTTTGTTGGCTTCATTCTTCCACTCATGCTTGATGCTCAGCCAAAGATCAACCTATTTTTTGATTTATATAGCTACACAGTTTCTTCAAAATACATTTATTTTGCCTGGGTGGTGATATTAGTCAAAAAATATGGGTGATTTACCTGTATAGTCAGACTAAATTTACTTGAGAGCAGAGCTTGAGACAGCAAACACTTTTAGGGCAGCTATGGAATTTATTGGTGTCAAGGAGGAAGGAAAAATAACTGCATGAATGTTAGTCAGAGACATGATAATAGAGAAGTTACTGTAAAAGAAAACCCAACAAAGAGAGGCACATTTTTAACAGGGAACCATCACTTCAACTGCAGCCAGGCTAGTTAACAACCCATTTACTGTCATGGCAGTGTCTCCAGAGCTCAGTTTTAATGTGGATCATGGCTATCTGGAGGGTCTGGTTCGAGGAATGAAGGCTGGGATTCTCACTGGCAATGACTATCACAATCTGGCCCAGTGTGACACACTTGAGGGTAAGAATAATATAACCCACTGCAAATTGTGTTGGTTTTAGTTTTGTGTAAGCTTTCCCAGAAATGTATTACGACTCCAGCTAAAGACTTGTAATTCTTGTGCACATTCATGTGTGTGCGTGAGTATGTGTGTGTGTGTGTTTTAAGTAGCTGCAGAGGAGTGCTGACAGGGATCATCTTATCTTACCAGTTCTTTCACCTGGATCCCATTTGACCAAGGAGATAATTTGAATTTTCATTCCAGGAACTAAACATTCCTTTCTGAGAAAGAAACAAAGGGCATGTCAGTGAGGATGAAGATCAATCAGATGTTTATTTTACTCACCAGTCATGTTAGTATGGAAGTTATTCTTGGAAAGAGTCTTTGAGACAATTCACAGAAAAACACAATCAAAAATTGTACAGTTTTAGTTGTGATAAACTGTTCATTGTTCCATAATCTAATGTTTAACGTGTTGAACAAGTTGGCCAGAGAGTCAGAAATAGCAACTCTGTCGCCAAATTACACATTGTATTATGATTCACCTCTTCCTGATTTCTGGTAACTGTGACCTAACAGGAAGCAAGTGTGGAAAACTCTGATTTAAGAGCAGAATTACACTGTGATGTGTGTTGGCTGCAGAACCTTTAGGTCTCTCCTCCTCTATCATTTCTTTAGACATGAAGCTGCACCTTCAGAGTACAGACTACGGTAAACTGCTGTCCTCGGCTGAAGATGACCTGACTGTGTCTCTGGTGGACAGCAAACTGAGGGAGAACCTGGTGACTGAATTCAGCTGCCTGCGCTCCAATGCTCTGCCACCACTCTCCACCTTTCTTGATTATATAACGTATGCTACAACATGACATTTGCTTTATCACAAATAATACCAATGGTGTGGGATGAGCAAATATGCACAATACTCATACACTGTAGTTCTCTATTCATTCAATATGTTTAATATGTAGAGATACATTTTGTGAGGATGCCCCCTTTTTATTTTTAACATGACTTGCTCTGATTGAAATATGTTATTGAAAAGGATTACCCTTACACAGCTAAAAGCACTACCCAAAGAAACCTTTGTTGTACCACAGCAAAGCCTATGATGCAATCTATTACTTTAAAAGAAAACTCCATTTATTCAACCTCCTCTATGTGCTTCCAGTTTCACAGTCTTTTAAAAAGAAAAGGATATTTATGGGCAAATATGTCCTTAATGAGAAGGATTTAACAGAAGAGACATCTATTCACTGTGTTATCCGTGTTGCCATAGCTACAGCTACATGATCGACAATGTGGTGATGCTGATCAACGGGGCCCTGAAACAGAGGGATGTGGCAGAGCTGCTGCCACGGTGTCACCCAATGGGAGCTTTCGACCAAATGGCAGCAGTGGGCATCGCTCGCACCCCGACTGAACTCTACTCAGCCATCCTGGTGGACACACCCCTAGGTAGATTCATCAAACAGCTGCAGAATCTGTTTTTCATTCCCAAAGACAAACAGTAGTAATTGCCTTTAAACTGTGTGAAATTGGCAATTTCCTTTGGGGCTGAAGACTGTTTGAGAAGGAAAACACATCTGGGCATGTGGGGTTACAAAAGAGTGAGGTAACCCTCTGTAGCCCACCTATCTCTGCTTGATTCTAGCTGCTTGAGGCCATATTAGTGAAACCTGAAGGCGCCAGGTTAAGGAATGTCAGAATATGAATGTCTGTCAAGGTAGAGAGGGTCTTCCAATAACTGCAGCATCTGTGGTTCAAATTCCAGCTCCATCCCAGTGTGCAGGTAGAAGTGTCCCTAGCCAAGAACCCTGAATTAAAAGAACTAGAAAGGCACTTTATATAAATGCAGTCCATAGTTGAGTCTGAGGAAAGTAGTGGACCAACATTACATATTATGACCTATTAAGTCATACATTTGAACTACCATGACTGCTTTTATCACTTTATCTATCTTGTTTCTTTTCCTGGCATAAAAAGGCTTCCATATTGAATTGATGAGGCAGCTTTATTAGATAAAAAGTGATATAAACTGCACATTAATGATGAAACTGATGCCCACTGTATTATCTGTGTTATAGCTCCATTTTTCCAGGATGCTGTATCTGACTCCAACTTGGATGAGATGGAAGCTGAGATCCTGAGAAACAAACTGCATAAGGTGACAGATGATGTCTGTTTTTACTACCTTGTCAAACATGTTAACTGCACATTTTATTTATTTTTAATGAGATTTGATGGGGGTTTTTCCAGGCATATTTAGAGTCTTTCCACTCTTTATGCAAGAACACTGGTGGTGCCACAAAGGATATAATGTGTCCTCTCCTGGAGGTACTGTGATTATTTCCACTGGTTCCATTGAAGCTTCACAAACTGTATGAAATCGGTTTTGCTGTAAATACTCCATGTATGTGTGTCTGCTGCAGTTCGAGGCAGACAGAAGAGCCTTCACAATCACAGTGAACTCCTTCGGGACAGATCTCAGCGGTGCAGACAGGAGCGAGCTGTATCCATCATGTGGCAAACTTTACCCTGAAGGGCTGCAATTGCTGGCAAAAGCAGAAGACCCCGAACATGTCAAAGCTGTGGCCGAGTGTTACCCGGTGAGTCTGACCTCCTTTGTACTGTTTAGGCTCCATTATGAAAGCTGCTGTATTGTTTGTGAACTATTTAACCTTGGCCTAAACCTACCTGCAGGAATATAAAATCATTTTTGATGACCCTGAGCCAGGATCAGATTTCAAGACTCTGGAGGACAGATTCTTTGAACAGGAGGTAATATAACTTTAATGCCCCTCAGAAAAAACGTAGTGCCCCATGGAGTGATGTTCGGAAATATTTGGATCAAACAACACATTTCACACTTGTGCTTCTCGACTTGATTCAAAGTTCAATTTATTAGTATAGGCAGTCAGTCTCAGTCTCAGAGAGGTAACAATCTGGGAACAAATCATATTCTCAGTGTGATTAATGTCTATATGTGTTCAATTAACTGCCTTTCTGCCTGTCTGAGTGGTTTCAACTCTTATCTTTTCTCAGGTGAATCTGAACACGCTTGCTTTCCTGCAGCAGTTCCACTTTGGAATATTTTACTCATACATCAAGCTGAAGGAGCAGGAGGGTCGCAACATCATCTGGATCGCTGAGTGTGTCACACAGAGACAGAAGTCCAAGATACACAATTACATACCCATCTTCCAGGGAACAAAGTAATCAAGCAAGAACCACATGAACATGTTCTGCATTTAACATACAATGGTACAATTTAATAAACGTACTTTATCAAACCGTAAAAAAAACATTTGTTGATCTCTTCATGGTAAAAGGTTGTCTGTGAGGAGTAGTTACTATAGTTGCACTAAAGTCAGTCACCGATAATCTTCAGTGTTTGTACTACACAGCACAGAAAATACAAAATGAAACTGCATGATTAATAATAAACTAGATGTTTAAGTTAGTAAGTTCCTATTCACATTATTGGCACAAGAACAGTGTATAGTACATTACAGGAGGTATAGTAACATGTGTAACTATACAGTTGGGTACAAAATGTCATATAAAATGTAATGATATAATTAATGTAGCACAACCAGTGGTATGAGAATGTAAATATGTCTGTTTTAGCAGCTATCAGAGGTCATAAGTCACTTATGTTTGCTCTTCACAAGCTTGTCCATCCTTCATACTTTCACTGAAAGAAAAAGAAAAACAATAGGGTAAAAAAAATGCATAAACTGTTTTTTAGATTTCAATTTAAAACATCTGCCACATCCAGACAACACAGTGTTATTGATTGGACACAGTGGGAGTCTAATCATGCACATCTTGGGTACATTACACTCCTACTTACAGCACTGGACAGGGACCTCCAGTGGTATGTAGTTCTGCTGGCAGAGATGAGTGAAGGCAGATGCTAATCTGCAAGGGGCTCTGGAGGAGCTTGACTCACACACTGATAAGAACTGACCAGGATCCACCTGATGGCACAGACACACTCTGTGAACATGCAGCTCACAATCCATCACAAACAGTGGCTAAAAATGAGCTACATTTGCACAGTTAGTGTCCAGTGAACTTAATTCATCAAATCCTGAGTTTGTTTTAATATACTTAGTCATGTCAGGCAGCAGTAGAAGTAAAAAAAAAAAAACCACAATCTGACGTTTTGCATTCTATCAAAAGTAAATTTAGTACAATTTCTTTTAGACAACAATATATACATTTATTTATTTTTTTGTACATTTTTCCATTGAATAATTATTCCTTCATCTGTGCAATGAGTGAAGAAGTGTATCATGTCTGTTTTACCATGTGGGAATTTTTGTCATAAAGCCAAGTTAATTAATGTGGGCTTGAAATCTATTAAAGGTTCATTAGATTTCAAAGGGGGGAGGAAGCTGTCTGGTAGGCACTGTGCTAGACACTTGTTTTCACAGCAATCTACCTCACACTCAATTAATCTTGTAATCTAAGATCATGCTGGGTAAGAAACTGCTCAAGTGTGTCAGCTTTCTCACTCACCACCCTGAAGCAGGAGCTCAGTGGAGAGTCAGGAGAAGAGAACAGAAAGTCACAGGACACTGGGCTCGCAGCTGCTTTAGAGAGGCGCTCTGCTGCCGTAGCTGGAGGTTTAATACACTCAGGTTTGATCTGAAGACACAGACAAATGGTCAAACTACAGGGGAGGACTGTCACGACACACGAATGTGCATTTATAGACTATAGGATTTTCCTTTGTGCTCAGTATACAAGTGTACCTTCCAACTAGAGAGAAAATCCTTCAAGTTTTCAGCTTGAGATCCATCAGGTAAAGGAAAATCATTCCCTGCTTCATTGTCATTAGACCCCAACAGACCAGTAGACGTACCTGTGTATAGAAAAACATTTATCTGTGGTAAAACACGGACATAAAATATTCTTTAAGATTATGAAGCTAACAATAGTTAAGATTAGGAATTCTGACCATGGATTGATTAATCATACTAACTCGTTAGTTTTCTTACCATGCAACCAACCATCAAGAGTCAAGCTGCACACCTCTAGTGTCAGGTCACATGACACAGATACACCATTCTGATTGGACACATGCACAGCGTTTGATCCTCTTCTGACAGCCACTCCACTGTCACTATGAAATGTGTGCATTACAGCGTTGTTGCAGTTGGCTTTCACCTGTGACACAAAGACAGTTTTTTCCCTTGAATCTTTTTTGTAATTTTTCAGATACCTCACCTAAAGGCACACAAACAAAACCGCTGAAATTGCTTTTCTCACACGTACAGGCATTCAGGGTCACCTTTTTTTTTTTTTTTTTTTAAACTAGACCGCTTTTCCTATTTACTGAGCAGCCTTTTGTTATCAGCAGTCACAGATACCTGTCCATTGTTCTGGATGTGGATGGTGCTGTTATTCATTCCCAGCAGGAGGAAGTTCTGTGAGTCCGAACTGAGCAGCAGCATGAATGAGGGGTCAGCGCTGACATCCTGGGCGAGAAGAAGTGGACATGAGGCTGGGAGCTCATACAGATTTCCATCAAACGTCACTACGAACTGATCTGCCACCAATAAAGCTTGGTCTTCAGGAGATGAATAGAACAAGAAAGACAGAAAAAAGGGTCAAACTGTAAAATTATTGCCCTTTATTATTGTTAATAGACTTAATGTGAGTCTTTCTCACGCATGAAGGGACTGTCCATGATCTTCTTCTTGAGGCGGTAAAATTCAGCAGTGGGTCTGATGGAGGTGAGGGTTTGCAAGGGCTTCAGCAGCCAATCTTCTAAAAGGACCTCCACCAGTCCCACTTCAGCCACCCTGGACCACGGGAGCGATGGCAGCGGCACCGACACAGTCACTGAACACTCACTGGAAAAACCAAAACCACTTGGTTTAAAATATCTTATTGGAATCATTTCCTTACACCTGTTTTGCTTGGGTCAGCATCTGGTGATCGGCAACTGGAAAACCTTGAAGCTTTTAGTCAGATGTGCTAAATTAATTTGTTAATGTTTATTTGGGAAATGTCAATGGTGTAGTTTGGAGCTGCTTCAAAAGGAAATTATATCACTTAAAAACCAGTCTGACAACAATTATATGTAACCTTAAAAAAACATGTTTTAACTTAGTTGTTACTGGGTGGGACCAGCATACTATAACATAATGAGGATTTTATCATAGACTGCATATAAAATTTTATCCACTCTTTGATGCCTTTAAGTGATTTTATGAAAGGAAGGGTGCAAAGAGAGGTGACTCCCCAAAAACTTGGTATTTCACCTGGTTGGGCATTGGTTTTACAGGATGTAGCAGTGCCTCTCAGTGAGCTCTGTGACTGTGCTCTGAGTGCATGTTTATGAGTTTTCCACAATGAGGGTAAGTTATGTTACTTTTGTACAAATAATGTAGGTTATTACTTTTAATTTGCAATATCCACTCATGCTAACATAAGAAGATCATATGTGCCATGAAAATATTGTATGAAATTTACTAAGGAGCTAAAGTTGGTTAACTGCTAAGAAAACATTGTACCAAGAAAACTAGGGTGTGAGCACAATGATCAGAACTAAAGTGTGCTGGTTTTAGGTTACATTTTGCTAGCTTATCCAAAAAGTGAAGACGAGACAAGAAAAATATTCTCTTTTTTAAATTACAATTAGGTGTGAGGTCAAACGGCAAATATCCGGTTAATAAACAATGTTTTAGGTAACGTTTTGTTAGCTTATCCAAAAAGTGAGGAGACGACCCCCCAGAGTGAAATACCAAGCTTTTATGGAGTCCTGCAGAGAGGTCTCAGACGTGCAGTACCTGGGGGAGAATTTGTAGACAGAGGCCAGTCGTTTCCTGACTCCTGAAAGAGCTACTGCCAACCTGCTTTCAACCCAGTGGTAAGTGTGCTGGCCTGCCTGATTACAAAAGAACATCAACCATTAATGCACTCTGATCATATACAATCACACTCATCTAAACACATCTACATCATGCTTTGAATGAGCTAAACTGGGAAACACTTTTCAGCTGATGAATATTAATGCAGATCAAAAACAAAAAAGAGAGAGCACAGGTTTCTCACCACATTCAGGGCGACACTGAGCGTGGCCACACTGGCCTGAGCCAGCGGCCTCAGCTGAGGGTTTTCTAACATAGTAGGCAGGACCTCCACCAGCTGCTCAGTCCACAACGACACAGCCTCCCTCCATAGAGTCTCCAGCTTCTGGCCCCTCACATCCTGGTACACACCTGCCAGTGTGGCCAGGGGCCCTGAGGAATGAGAAGAGAGAGCACTGAAGATGAAGGCAACAGCTATACATTTTCGTTTGTCACATCACTGAGGAAACAAAATGATGAGGAGTGCAGGGGTCAGAGTATCCTGACAAAACAACATTTCAGTGATCATGTACGAAAAAAAAACATAAATAATGATGGAAGACTTATTTTTATGCTTCAGATAATTAAGTAAAGGAAGAGATGATTAGTTTATGATTCAGGGTATCTCAAAGACATTAGATTTCTGCCTGTGAAGAAAGGCAGGGACAGACTGCTCTGTCCTAACTCAAGAACTAAATGGCATTAATACATTTACAGCGACTAAATCTGCTGTTTATATACAACCACAGTGCACCATTCTGTTCCCGTTATAGACTGTAGGTATGTATATTTTGTATAAGACAAAGAAAAATTTGATCAAAGGGGGACTGTGGTGTTGACCGGATTTGAGAGCAGGAAAAGGTGCTCCTTTAGTTTTTTGTTCTTTTTTCCAACAAAGCAAATCGTGAGCTGTCATTAAGTTGACATCACTGGTTAGAACTCACTCCTCAGCTCCTGTTGTCCCAGCAGCGAGGCATGCTGCAGCAGCCCGAGAAAGTGAGGCAGACTGTCAGTCCAGATGTGACGGAGCGGGCTGTTCTGCCACAGAGCCAACAAACCTCTGTCTCTCTGCCCCAAGAGAGCCTCCGCTCGCAGGGAAACATGAAGAGGCACAGCGCCTAGCTCCTGGAGCAACACACTGTCTCTGGACTGGAGGGAAAAGTGGAAAAGAGAAGCTGTCAGCTCCTTACAAACTGTGTAATGAAACCCAGCTTGATGCCCTATGTTTGCGGCTCAGACTACACCACTGCAGCATATGTTTACACTAAGTATCCTAGTGTGTGTGTGTGTGTGTGTGTGTGTGTGTGTGTGATGTGGTTACCTGTCGTCTGAATTCAGCGAGGAGATTCTGTATTGTCTTGACTCTCTCCAGCAGCCTCCTCTGTATCTGAGAGCTCAAATATTGAACACGTGCCTGTGAAAACAAAAACACACAGTACTTTAAAGTATTATATTATTTGGGAGTTCAAATACAGCTACTTTTTTGTGTTTGGTGATACCTCCACTGCTGTAAGACTCTCCAAACAGCCACTTGCTCTCAACATCAGTTTCTGATTGGCTGTTCCCACAGACAAACTGCCAAGAGTTTCAGGTTCAGTGCTGCCATCTCTTTTCTGCACATTCATCATTAAACCGTGATTTGTTCCCACACATGCCACCGCAGTGACGTCCTCGTTCAGGTCTGGGCCTGCACATAAACAGATAAGTAAAACATTTATTTTTTATCCTAGTTTAATCTTAGCTTTAATATTTTGGGCACTTTTGTGAGGGATGCAGAGATGAGCGAGGATTTACCGTTCTTGTAGCCTGCCGTGGTCTGAAGACATCTTCCCTTCACTGTGCCGTTCAGCCAAATCTTAACTCTGCGGTCCAGTCTGGCCTGCACCTGGAGACCAGACCCTCGGGGCCAAGACAGGGCACTGCCTCCCACCTCCACACTCCAGTTACCTATCCTAGACTGTCGAGTGTACACATACACATGATTGTACTTGTATATTTATGAGGACCCTCACTGATAAAAAGAATTTCCTAAACCCTAACTGAGGAGACTCAGGAATGCCAAGACAAATATTTGTCACGGCTTATATACTTTTTTTTTTTTTTTAAATTTTGTCTTTCTTTTCCTTTGTTTTTTCTTGAGGTTTTTTTTCTTTATGATATGAGTTAAAGGGTAAATGGGATCACTTCTACTAGCCAGCCAGATATAAGAGACTAATTCCAAGAGTGAAAACTGCTCAGAGGTGTATCTAGCGTTGCCAGATGATTTGTAATTGGAGCAGGGGTATATTGTCTCAGGGGAACAGACATATTAAGTGACTTCAGAGGTTTTGTTAAAGGTTATGTTCGTATTACATATTGAATTTATCTTTGTAATATGTTTCTCTCAAAATTAGAAATTCTCTATCTCAAGGTCATGGTCCTTCAGTTTTATTGATTATTATATGGCCAAAATTAAATTTCCATTCTTCAAAGTATTGTAGGGGTCTGAGGAATTTAACTGGGATGAATTTGATTATTAACATCTCAAAGCTACAATCAAAGATTGTCTTCCTACAGGAGACACATTTATTCCCTGGAGACATCTCTAATATAACTATGAGATAGCCAGGACAGGTTTTCTTCCCATCATTTTCCTCCCAGACAAGAGGGGTCATTATATATATTATGATTATAATCAAAGACTGAAGAGGTTGATTTTTGAAACAATTAAAGATAATAGCCTGAATCTGAAAAAAGCTTATGGCTAAAATAATTATGATCCTACATTTTACATGAATTTATTCCTTACAGTCTTCAGTCTTTCTGGACAGAATATTATTCCAGGAGACTTCAGTTGTACTTTAGACTCAGCTGCAGATTGTTTAACACAAGCTGATAATTCCCATATTATCGCAAGAAAGACCATTATTCAGTTTATGGAAGAACCCCATTTAAAAGATCTATGGAGGGTCTTAACATATTCCTGTTATTCAAGTAGATATCATACATACTGACTATTATTTAATCAGCTTATGTCTATAAAGTGCTACCTGTCATATAATAGAATATTTATATTGAATAACATAAAAACTGGATATGACTACATAACTTAATTAAACATGTACATCATCACTGACAGTCTGTGCCATGCTTCCTGTTTCACTGAATCTAGAGAGATTTTCTTTCTTCAGTTCTTAACTAAGACATACTGTTGAATTAACACCAACGGGTCTATCTCAATGTTTACCTCGGAGAAGAGAGACATGTTGGTGCCCTGAGCCGTGGAGGAGTTGGTCAGGGCGAGGGTGAGGCTGCACTGGTGGGGCCGCCCCGTCACTGACAGGCGAGACTGTGTGTAAAACAGCTCCTGTCCTAAGTTCAGTCTGTGGGATCCTGACCACGACAGAGTCTGAGGAGATCATCAGGAGAGTGACGGTTTTGTAACATACAGTGTCCGTTTATTTAAGTCAAGTTAAAAGAGAAACGTTTAAATCCTCTGTGTGTTACATATAATTAAAATATGTTTCTGACAGTAAGTAAATCAGTAATTTATTTTAAATGAATATTTCTACATCTGAGTTTTGTTTACAGTGATAAACAGTTTAGTTTAAAGCCTGTCAGATTAAAGCAGCCTGATTAGACATAACAAATATTTTAAAAATGCTGTTTCAGTGTACGCTCTGAGTCATGCCGAGCATTCCCCATAGACGCATAAGGCTAGACCAGCATGCAGAGCAACCACAGACAGACACAGCATCACTCATTTATAGTGACACATTTATGGGTGTATAAATTACCAGCTAAGAAATAAATCAGCATGTCACAGATTAAAGCAGAAAAAAGAAAAGAAAAACAACAGAAAAAGAGCTGTGGACTCACAGGCTGTGGTGGGCAGAGGCCCAGCAGCACTGTGTGCTCAAAGCGATCCCTGAGGTTGGTTTGGACCTTTGCCAGGAGTGTGTGTGAAGGACAGGGTGCAGGAGACACTTTGTCAAGCCCAATGTTAACTTGGAGGCTGTGCATTCCCCGTGGACCCCTCTGTGAGCAACAACACAAAAAAAAAACACATTTCAAAACTGCAGCCATCTGCACCACATGAAGAGAGAGTTTAATACGCAGAAATACAAACAAAAACAACACACTAATGTTGTGTGTACCTGGTACTTCATGCCTTGCCTGACACTCCTGTTGTCCCATCTTAACTCCGCATTCTGTAAATATGAGTTTCCCTCCTGGCCCACTGACACACAACCTTTAACAGAAGACACTGCCATCTACACACACACACACACACACACACACACACACACACACACACACACACACACACAAGTAATACATAATCAGGCACTCAATAAAGACTGATTAGACACAAATGTAGACATCCTGAAGGAGGATGCATTTACACTACCTGCTGGCTTGAGAACAGAGCACACGCCTGCCCCCTGCTAGAGTTCATCTGCCACTGCTTGGTCAGGCTGAGGGAGACGTTGACAGGCACTGCACTGTCCCATGACAGATGGGTCTGAGTGCACAAAAGTTAAACATACGATTTACACACCTGTCTAAATTCTGCAATTGCAAAACTAACAGCACTATAACTGCTTTTTGCATTAATCAAAACCTTCACATTCACCATGGAGTGAATTCCCCGTAATGTAACCTATTTGAGTATTTTTCTCTCATTGTTGTTGTTGTTGTTCATTGTTCAAAAATTGAAAATGGTGGAGGGATGAGGCGATGCAACTCATATCTTGAGAATATCTTTTATTCCAAATGAAGCTAAATAACCTGAAAAATACTGAATGTTTAGTAAAATGTGTATGGAATCTATCTTTTTGTACTCGCACAATAATATAGTTTAATTTAATGTAAACTGTGCAAATGTAATGATACATAGATTTGGGGTCACAATTCACATTCTACAACATATGAGTCTGTACTGATGGTGATTGGTTGTTTCAATTGTTTTAGGGACATGAGCTTTAGTTTTGATAAATGTATCAAATCCACTGACATAAAGTGGTAAGCCTCATCTAGTGGCTGCTGAAATGGATATTTCAATAGTGTAAAAAGAGTGTGTGGTCTACTTGATGGCTGCTGCGTTTTTCCCTCTGTGAGCTGTGTGACAGTGCGTGAAGAGACAGCTGGCTGAGTGTGGAGGAGAAGGGCTGCTTCAGCTCCAACTTGGTCTCATTCATCTCCTCCGATCGACTCCACAAGCTGAGAGCTCTGACCTTGAGTTGAACAAACCACAGTTCATGACACAAAGAAGTAAGAATAGAAATCCTTACAGATGATCAGGCTTGACATGAACTCATTAAATGTTGCTTTGGCTACTCTTGAGCACTGCCAATTGAATATGACAGTTTCAAACTCCAAGAGACACAAAAGGAGACAAAAAGCTGAGTCACAGACAAAAGCAGATATCACAAAAGATCGCCTCATGTTGTCTGGGTCATGTCATACTCTATGTGTTCTGACCTGCTCCAGTCGGCCGTGCCTTGTCCAGCCCAGTAAAACACTGTCCAGCCGACCCAGTAAGGAACGCTCCAGTCTCATCTCCAAACTGGTCCAACGGGGAATGCAGGTGATATGAACTACAGTTGAGGACAAGAAACAACAATCTCTAGTGAGCTGCATTTGGATGATTAGAATAATTTTACTATCAAGGACTTTTTGTCATTTATAACTAGCTGCAGCATAGTACGGATTAATTGCTCTACATATACTTAAAGATGTAATATAAATGTGAGAGATGTGAGGCTCTGCAGAGCTGGAGTGTGACAGTTTACCCTGCAGGGTATGGTTCCCCATCTCCAGTGCTGGAGGTGCAGAGTATAGACCAGACAAGCTGAACTCCTGATTGCCCCACACAGCTCCATGTTGGACTTGGTAGATCCAGCTCCTGGATTCATATACTGTCCTCACTGCAACTGTCCTGGGCAGTGGCTTCAACTACAGAACAAAGACAGTCGCTGTACCATTTAGGATGTGTGTGCATCTTCATGTCATGTCAGGACTGATCCAAGGGCCCGAACCAGTGTCATCTTTTAAATTACTTCTTAAAACTTTGACTTTTCTTCTTTTAGCAGCATATTACTAACCAGCTAATTTGATTTACTATAGTTCCAATATGTTTTATTTGTTCTATTTTATCATTTGCATAATTATCCCTGACAACAGAATTACATTGCTATTTTGTACAGTTGTAATTTGTGTCTGCACATAAAAAAGTGTAAAGTGTGATGCAAATGTTATGTACTTCATCATAGTCCATCCATTTCCTTTACCATTTATTCTCTAGAGGGTCGTGGGAAAGCTGGAGCCAATCTCAGCAAACATTGTGTGAGAGGCAAAGCACACCTGGACAGGTCGCCTAAAGGCTATTTTAGAGTCACCAATTAACCTAGCCTGCTTGATTTTGGTCTGTGGGAAGAAACCAGAGTACGCAGAAAGGACCCATGCAGGTATGAAGAGAACACAAAAACTCCACACAGAAGGGCCCCAGCCTGCCGGTGGGTTCAAACCCAGAACTCCCTTGCTCTGAGGTGACAGCACTAATCACGGCTAACCACCATGCTACTATTTATCATAGTCAAGATATGTTATATACCAGAAATACCTGTGGGTAAGAGTGTTTGAGCTCTAGAGCCTGTCTGTATCCACTCTCAATGGCTGCCACTTCCCCCAGAGCCCACAGCCTCCTTCTGCCTGACGACACCTCCACCAAACCTGCCACGCTGGACTGGGACTGGTTCAGCTGGAGAGAGGGAAACGAGAAAGGGTGACACTTGTTGTGACATGTCATACAAATAAAACTCTTCAATTATTCTTATGTCATGCAAGAACAATTTGTCAATATTACTGCTGCACAACAGACAAACAAACATAGGCAGGCAATTTTTCAGAACTTACCTGAGACCGGACATTGAGCTGAGGGGGCAGGTAGACCAACATCTTGGGGATATTCTGGACCACCTTCACCATCAGGTCCTTGCTGGTCAAAAGAACATCTGTCACTTGAAGAATGTGTGTGATTTACAGGACAAATGAATGTATATGTATATTTTCTAGAAGTGTTTTGTGTGTGTGTGTGTGTGTGTGTGTGTGTGTGTGTGTGTGTGTGTGTGTGTGTGTGTGTGTGTGTGTGGTTGTGTGTGTGTGTGTGTGTGGTTGTGTGTGTGTGTGTGTGTGTGTGTGTGTGTGTGTGTGTGTGTGTGTGTTGTGTGTGTGTGTGTGTGTGTGTGTGTGTGTGTGTGTGTGTGTGTGTGTGTGTGTGTGTGTACCTGTGAGGTAGATGGTGTCCCTGGATGATGAGGGCCAATGACGAGCTGAGTTCAGGGTTCACAGCCATTGAGCACCTTAGCTGTGACCCAGCAAGTCTTCCCCAGGCCTCCACCTACATAAACAGCACAGAGATGACCACAAAGCCAGAGGCAAAGCATAATGTATTCTGCCTCAACTCCAAATCCAGTTTTTAAGAGTTTGAGTTGGAGAAGTTCAAGGTACTGTGGGAATTTGAGTGCATGCTATCCGTACCTGCAAGGCGGGGCTGGTTTGACCCTGTATAGCGTGTTTAAGTGTAACTCTGGCCTCCTTTGACCCTCCATGCGGCCCCCAACCCCCGACGTCCCCCATAACTCGGACCCTCCAGTCCTCACAGTGAATGTCTACTGAGGCGCTCCGCAGAGGACCTGCAGTGTGGATCAGAGCACTGAGTTTTTACAACAATGTCTGCACTTTAAAGCTAAACTCAAAAATCAATGAATTTAATTAGTGAAGTGGAAACTAAGCTTTAAAAACACTGATCATAATCAGTTCTGCAGAAAAAGTCTTAAAGTGATCGATAAAGTTAATTTGTGACATCTGCTGGCCAACCCTTGGTATTACATTTATCACCTCAATGAAATAGAAAGGGAAAATACAGTGTAAACCAACTCACCACTCTCATCTTTGAAATGTTGCTTATGCATTGACACAAAAACAGTCACTGTGTCTATATCAGAATAAATATGATGATTATTCTTGGTTTGGTTTCACAGTTCAAGTAGCTGTTTAGTGCCTGCAGATAATCTGCTTTTAGAAAAAGTTGATATGTCTTTCCTCTAAAAACAGTTTTATTGGAGATTCAATGATGAGATGGTTGGTGTACAATTATCTTTTGTTAGAGTCTACTATGCAGCATGACACAATCATACATGACTGGGACAAGGGGCCTTGAATTATACAGAATTATATATTGTCTTGTTCTCTTTTTTATTTTTAAAGACACTAAGAAACAACCTCCTATTTTTAACCATCCCAAATTTCAGAAAACAAGATTAAAAGACGACTACGGCACACGAATACCACACCAAGCTGTTAATACAGTCTGACCTTTGAACTGAGCAGTCACCGCAGTGTCCAGACTGAACTGTGTCTCTGTCTGAGAAGCCAGGGGAGAATAGGAGAAAAGCCCAGCCAGATGTCCACCTGCCATGCTCACATTCAAGCCAGTGATGAGCAGCTTGTGTGTGTCCACAGTGAGCTGAGCCCTGGACCGAAGCTGAGAAAATGCTCCCTGGATGGAACATATGCCCTTCAAGAAAAATAAAATCAATTGCTTGTTTTTGTTACTACCCTAATAAATATCAATCTAATGTATCTCACCAGTTTAATGAATCGTTAATGTAAAGAACAAATTCATATTTGATAGTTATATAGGATGTTTAATGCCAGTGTACTATTACCTCTATATTACGTGGCACTCCTCTGTCCCGTAGCCAGGACCAGCTGTGCCACATGGTCCCTGTTATCTCTTTGGTCATGGGAAAACAATTCATCTTCAGTATCAGTCCCGCCTGCTGATCTCCAAACTGGGATTGTAAAGTCAACGCCCTCCCTTCAGCAGAACCGAGCTCCACCTGCCCACACAGTCACCGAGACATTAACTACATGTGGAGTGGATGCTGACAAGTTAACTGAAGCGTTCTCAGTCAGTCACAGGTGGTGATTGGTTAAATCGACACCACATTTTTCAATTTCTAACCTGGACGCTGCTGTTTCCAGGGACTCCCAGTTTCTTCAGGTAGTTCAGTGTGTGTCTGAAATGACTCTTCACTCTGACCGTCTCAGACATCTTTTCCACTGTCATCTCTTGACTTACCTGTTGCATTAAGAATATTAACAGTTGAACGGTGTTATGCTTCATTTTTGAGGATATACAAACATATTTAAATTTTTCTGGATATGACAAACCCTAAATCTGCCACAAAGTTGGAGTATTTTAAATATCCGAAATCAACCATCCTACCTTTTGATTTCCTGCATGGCTGTGCAACAGGTAATAGTAGGATTGATTGCTATGATGACCAGAATTCATTGTTAGTGCAGCATTTGCAGTGAGACCCAGCTTCTTCAACAGGGGCACTGTGTGGTTAAGATAAAGCGATGCTTCATTTGTATCCTAAAAAAATACAAAACAAAAGCAGGAAAACATGATACATGAGGGCTACATTTTTGTCTTACATACAATTAAGATAATTAATTAATTAATTGGAAAAAAGTTAAAAGTTGAAATGTAATTCATGTCCTTCCACACCTTGGTTTTCTTAAGAGCCACTAAAGCCTGCAACTCTGCATTGTCTATCGCCATGGAGACATGAGATTGAGCAAGAGTTGGGGAGACAACCAAGGACCCAGAGGCCTGCATCCTGTCTGGACTACCCCACTCCTAAAAAAATGACAACACAAGATGCAAGTGAAAATGTGACAGTTTGTGACAGGCCGCAGCTAATTAGTCTGCTGTCAAATATTCTGTGTGAATAATAATGGAATAAATGCTTTATCTGTGTACAATGTGTACTTCACCTGAAACACTGTGCAGTTGTTGTGATACACCAGTGACCCCTGCAGGCCTGGATGTGACTTCACAGCTCCACTGGCTCTGACACCACATTCGCCCATCTGAATGAGCGCTTCAGTGTCATAACGTTGTTTTCCAGCTTTGCTTGTCACCCTCAGTATGCTGCGTTCAGGTAAACTTCTGAGAGCAGGAAGGT
Source organism: Scomber scombrus (assembly GCF_963691925.1). Lineage (NCBI taxonomy): Eukaryota > Metazoa > Chordata > Actinopteri > Scombriformes > Scombridae > Scomber > Scomber scombrus. The sequence goes on from NC_084980.1 coordinate 10,269,209, forward strand.
TGTGATTGAGCTCAACTTCCAGACTTAACTCCGGCCAGGCGCTTGCATTAAGCATTAGAAAAACCCCTTTGCCCCCCAGATTAGTGTTCAGCACGGTTGCCCAGGTACCCTGAGCTTCCTGCCACACTGATCCATTCAAATTGGCCTGGGAAGAAACAACGAAAACTAGTGGCAGTTTCACATATGAACATAAAGTTTAAAATGGTTATTAGAGCACCTCAAGGAGGCCAGACAGTGTAATATTCAAAGTAAAAATAAAGGTGCTGAAAACCACTGCCACTGACATTTTAGAGCAGACTGAATATAACAAAAACAGTTCGATTTACATATAAAGTTAGTAATGCTTCTTTGTGTATTTGTAAGGGATGCGTTAGGTCAGGTATTGATTTGAAGATGTTCAGGTCACCCCAAACCCATTGCCCTCCAATATGATTATATAGAGATGCATTGTCTAAATAACCCCAGCAGTTTATAATACATTGTATTGAGAATTTAAAAAAATTAACTGTTATGGCTGTTTCTCACAGTAGACATTTTAACTTGCCATTGCAGGAAAAGCACAGGTGAAATGAAAAACATTAACATGGGCTCAATTCCACTGGATGTTCCAGTATGCGGTCTGAATTAATGTTATTAATGACACCTGTGCTATTCCGGATATGTCAATATGTCTGCATGCAAAGTGGTCTATTATAGTTCCTAATGCACAAAGGATAGTTTGTAAATGTAGTTTAATCTTTGCAACAAATTCAATTTTATTCACAGCACTGGCTCTATAATTAAAATGACCCTGTCAAGTCAACCAATTTGACTGGACCACAATTAAAAAATTGTATAGTTATTCATGTGATAAATAGACGTACAGCCTGCCGCAACTGTCAGCTACATCATTGATTTGGTTGTCCATAATGTCGTACCTGTAACATTGGGCACTTTGACTCCAGACCCCAGAGCCACTTTGTCCCTCCTCTGTCCTCTATCACTCTGTTGGCTCTAATGTGACATGTCCCCACTTTGATTAACAGAGCCCCAGCTTGCTCAGAGCCTCTTGGAGCAGTGGCCTCTACGGTGATAGTCTGGGGCAGACCTCGGCTTCTCAGCCCAGGGAAAGTGTGTGTGAGGTTCCCAGAGAGATGTGGAGACCTGCAGGACAGACCTAACTCCAGAGCTAAGTCCTGGTTGTCTGCCCTCAGAAAAGAGGTCAGAGTCAGCAGGCAGGGGTTGAATGACAGAAGGCCATGAAGCACCAGGGACACTGGGAGAACTGTTCCCTATGGAAGAAAAATATACGAGTCAAATAAATGTGTCTTCAGTGTTAAGATACTCAGACTGTTTCCTTGTAATTAACTCGTAAGTAAATCACATTCTCATTCGTCATGCATATCAACGCACTTTTCACTTTTCCACTTTTTTTTCTTTTTTCTTGTCTTACTTTGTTACGTCACACTTTTGTCACATTTAAAATAAAGACAAACAATTTCTATAATTTCTATTAATAATGCAAAATGTTAGTGCTGTTAAAAAAAAAATGTGTTAATAGCTGAAGCAAAGCTAATGCTGCCCCGATTAGTAACATCACTTCACGTACATTGAGGTAGTCTGACATAAATAAAGGTTTAGAGGGGTTCAGCTCTCTGTGTATCACTTTCTAGTGTTAGCAAACCAAATGGGGAGGCTAGTGATCTAGCAAGTATTTCATCTATTGTATGGTGTCGTTCTGCACTGTTGCCAGTAATAAATGAGCTGTAGCTTGACGTAGTAGGAGGCTGAAAAAAAGTATTTCAAACCAGGTTGTGTTAACATGAACTGGGGTGAGTTATGTAGGAAATCCCACTGCTTTTAACTGTGATAAAAGAAATTACAATGTATTGCCACAGTTAGAGGTAACAGCAATATTTACAACATCAACATGTTAGTTTATTCAGGTTTCCATATGCTTTGAAAACTGGCTTCCTTACCTGTAGAGCAGGACAGTAGTTCGTCACATTTACAGCGTAAGAAGACTGGCTCCTCTCTGTTTCTGTTTCTGAAGACTTGCTCTTTTCCAAATTTCCCCTAAAATAACAGTGTCCCAGCTCCAAGCCGACCTCCACCTCAGGCAGATGTGCAGCTGAGACATTAAGGATCAGCGCTCCATTTGTTGGAAATCCCAGCATCTGTATTGCCTCTATAGAATGCTGGACTGATGCTTTCAGACTAAGACTGGGGTGACACGTTACGAATAAAGTAAGGCCGACTTTTTGTTCATCATCGGCGTGGAGAACAGAGCTGAGATTTGTTGAGCAGCCAGAACGGATGATGGATATGTTGAATGAGTTCTGTGGGGGCAGGAGGGTCTATAGAAGAAACATTAAAAATTAAAATTAGAATCATGACTAACCTTTACTCCTTCAGCTTCATACAATATTAACTTATTTATATTGTAATTGAAAGAGAAGAGTCATCTCTAATGTAAAGATGTCTTTCTTGCTTTCCTTTCGCTGGGAAACAAGTTTTCTGACACTTTGTCTTGTTTCCTGTCTAACCTTCAAAAGGACACACCGCTGATGGACAAAAATATTCCAGCTCGTCCCCTTCTCCACTCCTCTCCTTTGTTGATTTGCCAGGAGAAGCATGGAGCATACTTCACTTTCCACCTTAACTTGTGCTTTACTAGCTGTGGACAAGATGCTAACAGTGACCACCCCTGGTATACTAGTAACGGCCATGTTTTGCTGAAGTGTGACCCTGAAGGAGGTGAAGGGTTCCCAAAAAGCAGTGATGTCTATCTGAGCAGAGTGGGCGTTGAAAGAGACACGCGCACTTCCAGAGAGAGAGGTGTCGTGGAGCTCGCATGAACCTTGGAGGTCCACTCTGTTAGGGATGATGGAAGCGACAGAGGCCCAGTGGTGCTGGAGAGACCAGCCCATTTCAGCCTTATGGTCCTTTCGTAGTATAGACAAGAGGCAGTGGAGGGAATCCTGCTGGTTGTCTAAAGCCAGAGATCCTCTGAGTCCATCTCTTCCTGCCTGGCCGTATATGGTTAGAAAGTTTTTATGCAGCATGCCTTCCTCAATTCTCCTAACCTGCTCCCAAACCAGCCTCCCTACCCCGTTACACCGGACAGACAGCAACAGACTGGAACTGACTGAGTCCCGTGCCACATTGACATCTGCCCAGATGTGACACATGCTTTCCAACCTCACCCGACCAGTCAACTCTGCCTTGTTTGTAACACTGCGGCTCCCATACTCAAGTAACCCATGCCAGCCATACAGCCCAGCCCTCTCCACCCTCAGTGCCACATTCAAGTCCATTCTCGATGGGCCAACCACTGACCCAATCCCCAGGGTCCACCTCTGAGGCCCAGGCCGAAGCAGAAACCTGAAACCAGATTTAGTGGGCACGCCCAGAGATGTCAGCAGCAGCAGAGATGAATGAGTGAGGTTTACTCTGAGCTCCCTCTGACCGTTAGGACTGTAACAGCCTTTAGCTTGAGCACTGAGGCTAAAGTGAGTGAGTGACAGGCCATAGCAGAGCCTGTTGTGTGGTCTATAGGAGCGAAAGGCTCGTACCTCCACAGGGCGGCCTGCCACATTTCCATAGCACTGGGCTGAGAGTCGGTCTGCGGTGGCGTCCCCTGTGCAGTTCATCTGTGAAAACAAAGCCCCCTGTTGGCAGAGTTTGTTTTTCAAAGGAAAAACTGAACAAGGAGATGGAAGACTTTCATAGGAATCCTGAGCTTTAAACCAGGCACATCAAATATTGTGGTATACCAACAGGCTAATCTGAGCCCTGATTATGAAAAAAGATTACAGCATGATTATAAAACATGTTGAAACAGTATTTCTGTTTTATTCCATCTCCTTCATTTGATACTTTGGATTGATTTGCGTCAACTTCAGATCCTACATGCAGGGTACAAATTTGTTTTAATTTTGGGATGTACAGTAACAAGGAAAAAATTAAGTTGCGGCGTCCCACAGGGGTCAATCCGTGGGCCCTTTTTATTAAATGTATATATTCTTTTATGTGGAATGTAAAACAGCAATTATCATTGCTATACTGACTACACACAACTTTACTGATCTTTTCACCATTGATGTAGGATGATTCAATTTACTGAAAAACGTTGTATAACTAAAGACAATAAAGTTTATAAAGACAAAAGCTAAGTGGAGATAAATTTACTAAATTTATATTTGAAGTTATAGCAGTCAGGAACAGAAACATGCAAGAACATGATGTAAAATATGCACAATTTACCTGTAAAGACGCAGGTATGAGTCCTTGGAACAACTTCATCTGTTGCCATAGAGACAATACTAATACAGCAGTGCTGTTTTTTGATCCAACAGTAAACAGGACGTCAGCCATTCTCTCATCTTCCATGTGGAGGACGAGTCCTGCGTCCAGTCCCTCTGTATCTAACTAACAAAGGGAAGATACACAAAAAATACAAATAATAACATGAGCATCCATAAACAATATTGAGATTCCTGATAAAAGAGAAAAAAATTGATTGTTATGATAGCCCAGCACCTGGTAATGTGTTTTGGCTTGTACTGAGCCTGATATGCCTCTTGTCAGCAGAGCTTTCACTTGGTGTTGCAGCCTTGAGGTGAACTCCCATCGTGCAATAAGCTGGTCTGTCCTGCCTCCATTAAACTCCGCTTTTAAATGTTCAAGTCCAGACTGCAGCTCTGCTAGGACTGACAGTCGACCACCATCCTGGAACCACCTCACCTGGGCACTACTGCTGACAGGTACACCTAATGGAGTAACACATATATGAGATGCTGTGACCTTTAGTAGCAAGCTTACATCTAGCAAGCATCTGAAGGAAGCAAAAGAAAAGAGACAGATAAAGAGAATAAAATGGAGAGACAAACAGATATAGAGAGTTTATTACGTCTAAATGAAGTGCAAATATTACCTGTGGCATTGAGCAGACGGACAGAGTGAGTCAGTTGGGTATAGAGCTCACCCCTCCCTTCAGCTCCCACTTGGCGGCTCACATTCACACACAAATTCTCCACCCCCGACCAAACACACAGCCAGTCATGGACCATGTGTGACTTCTTTCCCATCATGCCCTCATCATCTACTCTTCCCAGATGCTCTCCAGGATCCTTTTGATGCCTCAGCTCCACACTGTGCAGGGTCTCCATCACTCTAACTCTTAACTGTCCTGCATCGCACACACACACACACACACACACACACACACGAAATGTCATCTGGGGCAACTTTTCAAAATGTTATACTCAGTCATAAAAACAATAATCAACAACTATTAGTATAATTATAATGTAATTAACATTTCTACACTAATCTCTACCTTCAATGAGGGTGTCAGACTGTCCCAATGCCCCATCTAATCCCAAGGCTGAGGGCAGAAAAGCGAGGTTGGTCACGGAGTGCCTCAAGTCCCCTGACACAGCCAGCTGAGGACCCCTGGTATCTTTTAGAGACCCTTTCACCTGGGTCAGCAGAGCCTCATGTCCATGTGTATAGGAGCCATGTAGAGACACACTGGAGAAGCAAGAGCCAAGCAAAAAACAGAAGTGCAAGTATGAGTTCAGATTTGTCATTGTATTGCTGATAAAAACTCAATCAAAACTTGATGTTGGTACAGACCTGTCTGAGGAAATGTTAGCAGTCATGTTTACATGTATATCAGTGACCGCAGGCAGTAAACTCTGGGACACTTTCAGCCTCAGTCCCACGGATCTTTCTCCACGCTGGAAGGAGTGGGACATCTGGGAGTCCAGCATCAGCCTGTCCTTCCCATCAGCCCTCACAAGCACTGAGCTGCTCCCTATGCCAGCCCCTGTAGAAATGTCTGCAGTGGCTTTTGCCTTCACATGAAAAACATCAACATGACAAGATAGCTCAGATGCTATAATGCACAGTAAAATAAATGTTATGTATAACCTTAATTTTTACGACAAAAAAATACAGCATATTTTTGGGGGATTTTTTCATTTTTGTGAAAATTAAATGCAATAATTTGTTAAAATGTCAAAGCAGCCCACCTCTAGTGTCTTGGGAATCTTTGATTTGAAGGGGTGACTGACAAATGAATACAGTCCGACTCTACCTGATGTTCCATTGAGCTGTACAGAAAGCTAAAAAAAAAAACACCTTGTTACCAGACATTTATCAGAAACGCTACCTATAAAATAAGCAATAATTCAAATACAGAAATGCTTTACTCACTTGACACTCCTGTCTCTCTATTCTCAGTTTACCTCTGGCCGCATAATCAAAGTCCATGTTGTTTTTGGGGTTCCAACATATATCACCCTCCACTATAGCAGAGGAGGGGAGCTGCAGCTGTAACAGCAATGACAGTTGAACTGGTCACAAGTTTGGCCTTTTTAACAGTAAACTATACTGTACACTGTTGGATGGGGATTTACATCACTTACTACTCTACTGGCTGCCAACACCACACACAAAACAGCACTTTGCACAATTTAATTATATCAGCGAAACATTGTTTTCCAGGGAAGAGAGACTGATTTACCTTTAGCTGATGGGAGAGGTTGGCTTTAACTTTAATCTCTTGGTGACTTGAATGCAAAGGGTTCAACTGAACTTGTCCAAAGAAAGTCAGCTTCTCCTTGCTACCGACCTGTAACCTCCCGTGTATGTCTTTCTGGGTCTGTAGAAGCATATGGCAATACACTGTTTTTTGTACATGAATGTTCCCAGTATTCCTTTAAAATATCCACTTCACGGGTTACGGTAGATAAGTTAGATAACAATATGAAAATCCAACACATCATTTTGATGATTGTGGCATTAAATGACAGCAAATTCTATGCATATGTACTGTATATGTTTTATATTATTATATTATTTTATATTTTAAGTAATATTTCACCAACATTTCTTTGCAAATTCGACATATTTAGAAACATTTGAGACTTTCTTTTGTGTTCATTGATATTGCTGTCAAATTAAATTACCATCTTTTTTTGGTTAGTGTTAACATAGAGGAAAATTGATTACCTTGTTGCTGGATATGGTCACACAGATTTCTGAGTCTGATGGAATAGTGTCTGAGCTGAAAAAATGTATCAGTGCAGAGCAAACCTAAATATGAGAGAGGTAAAAAAACAAACATGAACATTACTTAATACAGTGATCAACCGCTTCCTCTTCTCAGCATGGGCTGAGTTAACAGTTCAACTTGCATTCAACTTACAAAAGGGCTTGGTGGTTGGTAGCCGAGAGTGAGGGTGTGAATGACTTCTCTGTTGCCGAGGAATCCAGCTCTGGACTCAAGGATGTAGAGGCCTTTGAGGAGGTCGACGGTGAAAGTCTCCCTAAGGAGGAGGCTCTGAGGAAAAGTCTGAAAAGGCTGTCTGTGCAAAATGGTGTCACTTTTAACGTCAGCAACAATGTCAAAATCATCACAAAATACACTGACAGATTAAGGGGCGAGTGAATCACACCAGGGAACAGACCTGAGCTGGAGCATTGCTGTTTTTTGATACATCTTCTTGTCCTTCCTCAGCTCCTCCACTGTTCCCTCCAGCTCCAGCTCTATGGACTGCCTCTTCGGCTCCGACACAGTCATCCTCACTATCACTTGCCTCTTTTTCAAATTCTTAGTTTGGAAATGTTAAACACAAGAACATAGGCAAGTAGTTTCATTTTATAATATGCAAAAAAAGTGCTGAACACATCTAGTCCACAGACACAGCCCAGCATCGCCACCCACCTTGTCCACGGTGTTCAGGGCAGCCATGAGACTGGCATTGTGCTTGCCGTAGCAGGAGCTCATCTGCAGGGTGTGGCTGAATTTCGATGCCTCCAGAGAGACGTCTCCTCTCAGCGGAGCGGTCCACAACGAGCTCAAGGAGCAGGAGGCCTTCACATTTCGCTTCCCCACCGTGCCCCACCCTCCTGCCTGGAGAGGGAGTTGGTGGGATAGAGGGCATGTGCATAGAGAAAGATCAAGTATTTCACTAAACCAAAAACTAAATTGTGATACTCTGAACTTTTAGATGCAGTAGCCTTTTCCGTCCTTACCTGTAGGTAGATGACAGACGGTGTGTAGAGCTCCAGACGGGCCTCCCTCTCCCTGCCCCTGTCCTTGTAGAAAGCCTCCAGGATGAGGTTACGGATGGTCAGCCACTTGCTGGCTGTCAGTTCTGAGGTGAGATGCAGAGTGTGGCGCTGCTGCTGGCTAAGCTTGTGGGAGGTGTAGATGTACAGCCACGGTGTGTCCATGTTAAACATCCCTGAGCCAAAAGACATGAGGCTGATCAGAGTCTCATTGCAGGTGTATACTCACGAAGCATTAGCTATGAAAAATCTAATAATATAAGATGTTTCTGGGAATTTGAGTTGTTTTTACCTTCCCATTTTTTCTGCAGGGCATTCTTAGGAGGACTTTTCCACTGTAATCCAGCCACAAGCGGCATCAAGTTGTTGTAGTTGATTTTGAGGTGTGTGCTGCTCTCAGACCCGAGCTGTCTCAGGTGGGAGTGCAGAAGCTGGGTGCGGTAGTTTAAATTTTTCTCTGGAACCTGAAGACTGAACTGCAATCACATAAGGGAAGAAAAAATGATGTAAGAGCAGTAATTTGCGCCATTCATAAGAGACTAAACTGTATATCTCCATGTGTGTTTACCTCCAGTGTATAGCTGGTGTGATTTTGTGTGGACTGGTTTTTGAAGGACTGGCTCAGGAGGAGTGTGCGTTTGTTGTTCATCTCATCCCAGTGTTTGCCGTAGCTCACATCCAGGGAGGATTTAACATGGCTGGGGCTTTCCTCGTGCCTGAGATGAATCTGAGAAGACACAAATAAAAGAGAAACTACAGACCTTTTAGTCACAGTAATGGTTACCATTTTTAAAATCTGGAAAGGAGAGGTACAAGAATATAAAAAATATACTGTGTCATACTGTGGACTTGTGTCTGCAGTTACCTTGTGGTTGATGGGAGCAGCGTTGGAGCAGTAGAACTCGTGATCGGCTCTCATGATGTAGGTGAGGTTTGCATCCCTCTCGCTCCGCAGTCTCTGAGATGTGTGGCACTCCTGACGCAAGTGCCGGGAATCACCTGTGCAGGGGTCAAAGGTCAAGATAATTTGATGATGCTGAAATTCTTATTGACTCACTACTGTTTTCTTCCCGAGGGTGCTGTGACTCTGGAAAGAAGGAACAATCTGAAGAAACAGAAAATATAATAATAAGGCTGCTCATATGGTTTTGTTTCTTTCAGGTGATTCAGGAGTTTATTCATACAGGCAGGACCTTAAACTGTTGGGTGCGATCAGAACTTCATACTTGATGTTTTTCAGTCACTCACCTCCCAGACCATATTTGAGCCGCAGTGCGGAGCTCCACAGTGAGCCCTTCTTCTCCATCAGACCCAGCAACCTGCTGCCGACCAGACCAGGTAAGAGGAGCTCCACCTCCACAGAGTACTGCCTGCTGCTGCCGTCCCGTCTGCGCTCCAGGGACACTGCAGACAGATGTCAATTATCTGTCTTTTTTGCCAAATGCTACATCAGTAACCTACATGCTAAAAACTGATGTGGGAGATTATGAATGCAGCAAAATTACAAGTAAAAGTTCAAAGTTGAGTGTTTAGTTTAAGTCTATAAATGCTACATTTGTATTATGTGGTTGGGTCAGTTGAATACCTGAAAGTGATGCAGTTTCTCTAAACACATTCTTTACAGTAGCAGAAAAGCTGGTCTTCCTGCCCAGTCCACGAGTAACATTAGCTGAGAGGATCATGGGATGTCCATCTGCAGCCATTTTGGCTTCAAAGTGGTATCGTGTCCTCTGCTCTGACACCAGGGTCTGTGTGTCAACCAAACCCTACAATGATAAGATAATTAACATCTGTTAAAACTGGTTAATTATTTAATATCAATATGACATATAATATAACTGTTATGGAATATTACAGCACTTACCATGATGTAATAAAGAGCATTATCAATCATGAGCTCCAGTTTTCCTGTCTTTATATTCCTCTCTTGTTCAAATTGTCCTGAAAAACACACACACAACATTTTTTTTTATTTGGGTCCCTAACACAAGTTCTTCTTACTTGTGGTGTTTTTGTGGGACAAACCTTGTATGAGGATGGTTTTCATTGGATGTGTGATCCTCAGCAGCAGTCTGTGAGGGTTGAAGGCCAGGTCAAGAGACATGTCCCTTGGGATGGAGGACTGAGGGGTGGCGAGGAGGAGGTGGATGGAGGCCTCTCTGGGAAGCCAGGTGCCTCTCTGACACAAGATGAGACATTGTGAAACTAGAGAACTCACACACGCAGGTCTATCATCTTTTATGCCCTTAAAGACCATTTAGATTATATTATGTTCATGGGGAGCTCACACAGAAACCTCTCAGTACAAAGAGAGAATACAAAACTCATTAGTAGATCTTAATATTTCTTGTACCTGTGGGAGCAGAGAGTAGGCAGCTTCCAGCAGGTAGTGATGGAGGCCTCTGTCCAGCTTCAGCAGCCTGAGGGAGAGGTGGACAGGTCCAGGGGGTGGTAGTGAAATACCAACAGTGGATAACGGGTAAGAGGCATTGGAGCACAGCTGCCAGCCGACCATCTTAGACCCTGCGAGGAAACATGGATCATATGTGTCAATGTTTTATAATGAAACCAACTCCTGCCATCACTCTAAGGGGAAAAAAAGCTTTTATAACATAAATCTATTACTGATCAAATACTAATGAGAAAGCTGAACAAAACGTACTTTGTTCATTACACATAAAACAACAGAGAAAAGAAGGAAAAAATGCTTTCATTTAACCTACACACACCAAAGCGTACACACAAATACCACAAGACCAACAACATCTACCAAAAAAGTTAGAAATTGTCCAAGTGTAGACTGGAAATAATGGCAACCAATACCATCTGATATTAATGCAACAAAACACATAAAGTGCTTCAATTTTCCTTTGAAAGACAGGACAGACATAAAGCAGTGATGTAATTTGACTGAACAGTTACAGCTACTCAGATACAAAGTATAAAGTAAGATGCAAGCCTAAAAATTACAATAATATTCAAATAATTAAGAGTACAGACACAGGTTTAGTAATGAAATACAACAGCTGTAAAAGACTGATAATTGTTTATATAAATCTAAAAAGTTGGTTCAACAGTCAGTAACAACTGAACAATCATTTCTGTGTATGACACAGATGACATATAGACAGTATGAAAACTTACAGGTCTTTGGTGTGCAGGTGGTCTTCTGGACTCGACTTTTTGGCCCTTTTATCTCCTCTCTGTGGTCACCACTGAGTTGAAATACTTGGGAGCTGTAAACATGAAAATGACACACTCCTTAAAAACATTTCACACTGCACTGCAAACACTAAACGAAAGAACTATTTTATTTCATTTTTTGCACATTTTTGTAATGATATACCAACTTGTTGGAGTGAACAGGAAGAAACACTGTCCATCCTTTTCACATTTTATTGTTTTGCCCATGTAACATATACTTGTTCACCAAAACAGATGATTTATTTACGGATGCTTTGTGATGATGCAATAAGTTCAAATGCTCACACTTACTTGATAGATATGATGTCCATGACGTCTTCCGGTGTGTTAAGTGTGACCCTGAGATCCTGCCCCTCCTGTAGTTGAATACTGCCATCCAGACTAGTGGAGCTCCTCAGCTCAGAGATCCAGTCCACTGCAGCCTGACCCAGGGGGCCATCCACCCCCATCCTGGCTGACAAGCCCACATAAGCACTGAGAACACAGAGACCAGTTACTCTCTACTGACACAGGAACAATGCTGGACACAGATTGTAATTAAATGTTAAAGCTGTAGCCGCTGTAGCCGCTGTTAAGCTGAGTTATATGGATGTACTTGGGTTTGATGTATCCAGTGAGGGAGAAGTGAGAAGTGTCCCTGTAGTTGGCGCTGCCCTTCAAACGCAGTGAAATGAGGGAAGTCATGTTGATGCCCAGTTTGATGGGCAAACCAGACAGAGACGGCAAAACTAGCTCCTCTGTCATCAGCACAGCCCTGTGGTTCAACTGTACCTCATGACCCTGGAGGACAAAGAGGGCGGAGGGGAGAGTGGTAGGAAAAAACAAGAGTGTGTTAGAAAAAGAAAGGAGGGTAAACACACAGAGAGGAGACAGTCAGAGTTTAGAGACTATGACAACAGTCTAGAGACAACCACCATGATACCTTGAGCAGTTTGACAGCCAGTCCTGCAGCGCTCAGCGACAGCTGGTTGATTTGATTGTAGATATCTTCACAGGTAAACACACTGAGCTCATTCCCAAACACCTTCACCCCAACCAAACACTTTGGCAGATTCTCCTCCATTTTCCTCCTCCCAAACAACTGGAAAAGACAAAGTAAAAACATGTGGTGCAGACTGATTATTGACTAAACTACCTTCTTTTAATGCAAAACTTAATTCATTATATTAATTAAAAATATTTTGCAATAGGTACATAATTGTGCAGGACTATCCAAAATGTTTATTAACCTCTTAGGTGAACCTTATCTGTCATTAATTAAGATTAAAACGTCATTATTTGTCAGTCTACTGGCCTACTCACACATTACCGCCTCCAGCACAGTTTTAAAACTTCAGAACATTTTTACTCTTATCTGACTTTTAAAAATCTTCTTTAGCTCAGATTTTGAATTTTATTTCATATCTTTGAAATGATCCGTCTTGTTGTTTTTATTGTCAAAGCACTGTATTTGACCTCTGCTGGCTATATAAGCATTTATTAAGTGTATGAGTAATTTACAAATACAATGATCATCATTTAAGATAAGAGTAGTGATCTAAAGGCTAAACGTTAAAATGCATTGCAAAGTCCATTGCTAACACCCCCCAACCTGACCCACAACAGAATTGTCTTTGTCTGGTCTTATCCCACATGACCAATCTTACATGTTACGGCTGCTGCCCTGTCAGTACACAACAGACACTCCTATGATAAGACAGCAGCCTAATACAGCTCACTGTCGTACAACCCTTGCAGCAACCTCACCATGGCCCTGGCCTGGTTCAGATAACTGTTGGTGGTGGATAAACACATTTCTTTTTCTCCTCTGCGGCCGTCATCTGTTTTTCTTCTTGTCCTCTTTGTCTCTTTGGACTGTGCATGTTTTTTACTTTGAGCAGTGGAGTCTGCATAAGAGTTGGGGGTGTGGTGACTGAAAATGCTCTTCAGCAGTGGTTCAGCATTTTCAACACGAAGGTCCACCTATAAATTGGGAATCAAAGAATGTGTATTGAATGGATTTGTAGTTTTTTTATTATTTTTTTTTTTTATAAGACATGGTAATAAAAACCAAAGAGACATCACACTCACTTCCAGAAGGTTGTGGGCTCGACCATGAAAATACGCTGTCAGGTTGGCAGTCACAGATCTCGGTAGAAATGATTTGGGTGAAAAAACCAAAGATGTTTCCACATTTGTTATTGCCATGCCTAAAACAGGAAAAAAACAGGAAAAGAAACAGGACTGTAGGCTTCTTTCAGTACATATACCGTACCTTTAAATGCATCAACATCATCATCATCATCAAGTCTATTGTATGTAATTACAGCAGTAGCACTAAAAATGTTTTATTTGATTGTAATTGCGTAAAATAAAGACATTAATCTTAATTACTACTAATTTAAAAAGTGAAACCATCACTACCTGTGGTGACGGTGTAGTCTGAATATGAGGAGTATTTCAAAAATTCTGCTTCAAAGTCTCTGCTGATAATGTCGTCAGGCAGCAACTCAATAAGGGTCTGTTTCATGGGGTCCTCGCTCCTCAGGACATTAGTCAGGTGACTCCACACAAACGAGCCCACTGGAGAAACAAAACAGCAAAGCACACAATATCAAACAGAACAAGAATACGATTTTTTTTAAAGGGTCTGAAAATGATCCTCTCATTTTCTTCTTATTTGTTATTACATCTATAGTGCTGAAACTATAAGACAGATAATCAGATACCAATAACTCAAGGCACTCTATTCATCCATACATTTTCAAGCTGATTCAAGAAACTATAAAAACCAAAAACTGCACAGGAGGCACACAAAATAACAATAACAATAATAATAATAATAATAATAATAATAATAATAATAATATCAGTTGCCAGCAAAAATGACCATTTAGCACTTTAATATGTGAGTTTTAAAGTGACACAAGACAACTAATAAAGCAGGTAGCAGGTAAAATCATTTGTGTCTAAGCTGCAGGTGTAGTGGTCAGAGATATGTTGAAGACAGACAAACTTCAATGATAAAAAGAGCATTTTGAAGTTGCTAATCAACAGAAATGCTCATTGCCTGAAATCTTTTTGGAGGTTTTTTCTTTATTATTTGTCAACCCACTGTAGAGTCTTCTCATTGCCAATGCTGAACATTTTCACGAAAAAGCTCATACAGAAAATTCTTCTACAAAACCAGAGCATCTCCTACAAACGCTGAGATTTAAATCAGACCTTGGCTGGAGCTCTCAATCTTCAGTGTCGTCTTTACTGCTTCAAATACATCCTGGTCAGGGCAATGCATGAGCTGCTGGTATGCAGCAATTCTGACCTCCGGATCCTCCTGGGAGGAGCGGTACAGCTGCAACAGCACAGACCTCTAAAGGGAAGGAAACTGCTGTCAGTCACTGATGTCAGACTCCCGCTCACCTTCTCACCTCTTCACCTCAACCTCAACCTCAACTCATCATGAATCAATTATCACTTCATTCAGACATTTAGCTTTTTTAAATATAAAAAGTACTTATGTCTAAAACAAAAAAAATGCATTATTTACTTGACACTAACCAAAGTTTATTTCACTCGTCATTCTTTCAACTCACATCAGCTGAGCAGGGAAAGCGTCTGAAGGCCTGAACGGCAGCGAGTCTCAGCTCCAGTGCAGTCGAGTGTCCGAGCACACAGTGGGTCAGCAGAGGAATGAAGGATGAAGCAGACAGACCAGTGTTTCCCACTGATTTCAGGACATGAACAAGCTGTGGAGCAACAACATAAATACATATCAGGATTGAATTTTTAAAAAATATGAAATTGTTCCAAAACATCCACGATTTAGCGAAGTATATTAAATGATCACTGACACTACATTTACTCTACCTTTCTCACTTGAGTGGGTTCTTCTTCTTCACAGCCATCCCTCAGGGTTTCTTCTAACATCTGTATGAAGGTCTGTACCTGAGGAAGGTCCCTGCAGGATGTAGGAGACCTCTGGCACAGTTGATAGACCAGAGATGATCCAGCCAGCAGGGCCTTGGACTGCAGCTCTGGGAATTCCAATACAGCCTAACACAAACAGCAGAAAGTTATGTGCTGTGCTTCTAAGCCTGTCCTACTTTTTCTTCCATAAAAACTAGAGGGAATTATTATATAACAGATAAGAGAACTCTGCCGACATCAATACCATTAATATATCCCATGAGGAACGACAGGATATAGTTTTTATGAGAAATTTCAAGTTATCGTTTATGTCAAAGCGGCGCAGAGGTTCCTACATTGATGGAGTCGATGATCTGTGGCGATGGATGAGGGATGAGGGAGATGGTGCTGAGGAAAGAATGAGCCTGCTCTTCCTCCAACTCTTTGTTCTTTATTAGGTCGGTCAGTAGTATGATGCAGTTTTCAGATCCACAGGCTGGTAATGCATCCAACAAAGGCTGCCTGTCCAAACATTTAATCAACATCAGCATCAACATCTGCTGTGAGTACATATATATAATGGGTATGTGGGTATGTGGGTGGGGGGGTATTATTATTATGTTGTTAAGATGAATGTAAAGCCTTGAAACGTGGGAAACCTGTCAGTGTTCACTGATTCTGTGGCAGTTCAATAAATACAGTATTTACTATAAACGTCTTTCACAGTGTAAAGTTGACTTTTTAATCATAAGGGTGACTAATAACATTAAAGGAAGAGTTTGACACTATGGGAAATATCGTTATTCCCTTTCTCCTTTGAGAAAATTAATACCACTCTCATGTCTGTAAGCTACATGAAACTACAGCCAGGAGACGACTACCTTAGCTTAGCATACAGCCTGGAAACAGGGGGAAGCCGTTAGCCTGGCTTTTTCTGAAGGCAACAAAATCTGCAAAATTACACCTGTGTTTGACAAGTCAAAATGTCCACTATGATAAAGGTGTATTTACTGGATTCTTTGGTAGACAACGCTTAAGGACTGAGCAGGGGACACAATCCTGCTCTGTTGGATCATCTATCTCTGTCTGATTAAGTTGGCTAGTATCCTACACAGACCTCCCTTTGTTTACTTGTTGATCTGGCCAGAGGCTGTATGTTTTTCTCATTTTAACCCATAAACAAGAGTCCCTCCAACTTTAATCCAATTTAATGGTAGCAAATCACAGGATATTTTATTAACTATAGCACAGAGTGTATAACTGTGGAGCTGAAACGGTTGGACACAGATTGAGGTACAATGAAGCCCAAAAATATTCCATGATAAAATACTGTGGACACACCGCTGAGGAGGAAACACTGACCAGTCATTGCGGCACTTGAAATTGGCTTCTTGCCACAATGTCTCGAGTTGAGAGAGCGTCAGATCTCTCAGCTGGAAAGCCAGTTGAAGGAACTGCTGTGATACCTAGGAGCGGATAAAAAACACAGACACACAGATTACCAGTGAACTCCAGCAGAGCTGTGAACACACATTCTCATCCTATAAATCATCTGATCCCCACATAGTAATTATATATCACAGACTGTGTCAGGGTTGTAGGTCTGACGGCTCCTTTTAAACCCCTCCCGCATAAACAGTCTGTGATGAAGGTTGCCAGATTAGGCTTGACTGAACTACTTTGTGAGAGAGACATTAAAATAATTGGCTCATACACAGCAAAGCCTCAGGGGAAGTCAAGCCCCGATTTACAAACACAAACAAGCCAACAGTGGTCTGGCAGAGACCGGGCTACTTTAAAGTGAATCATATTCATTGCTGAAACTTGGGACTGGGGGTTTTAACTTTGCAGCACCTTTAGTGTAGGGGAGGTAAACTGAAACATACATTGAATGCTTCTTACAGATACAAACAGTTAAAAGTCGATTGGAACCTGTTACATTTGAGGCCTACCAGTTGTGGGTCTGAGGTAAGGCCACATAACATCCTGACAGTTTGACTGGCTCGCTGAGGTGTCGACAGTTTGGCTTTTCCTGGCCGTGCCGCCCCCTCTTCCTCAAACTGCAGGTCAGTTTGTACACCAGGAACTAAAGACCCTACAGGATAAATAAGGAAAACAAACATAAAGGAGTCTACCGTAATTACCGTATAACATATGATACAGTGCAAACCTGCTCCTCACCTGCTCCCGGAGGCGTCCCTGGCTGGGCTCTAAGCAGCAGCAGGGTAGACACAGTTTGGGTCTTCACCAGCCCTGCAGTCCTGGACCACGTTGCCATGGAAACAGCTTCAGTACAGTTGACCTCTTCCAGAACTGTAGAGCCATGGCGCTGAACGCAGTGTAGCTCCGACTGCACCGACTGGACACAAGACAGATGAGAAACTGACTTCCAATCATAAAGCATTAATCAAATGTGAACTGTTTTACTGATGCCTTAAGTAGACATCATTTTTTAATTTTAGCTTACAGTTTTGATGGCAATCAACATCACTACATTGCTTACTTAATACAACATTACTTCTTTCTTTATCTAACTGACATACCAAGGAAATAAAAAAGGATTTCAGTACCAAGGAACCACATTTCAAGACATTTTTGAACAAAGCTGCCAGGGGGGTAAACTCACTGTATCATCAGTCAAAGCTACTGAATGGGGCCAGAAGTTTGCCAGCCGTGACTGCTGGCACTGTTTTAGATCCCTGATTTTCAGCAGTAGAAGTCCTCGTCTCTCATACCTGCTGGTGCACGTCCCATACACATCTGTCTAAAGAGGAGGCATTAAAGCAAAGTCAGATAATATCATATGAATACACTAAATTATGGCATGACAGTGTTAATGACGGTTATTATTAGTAGCAGAAGTAAAGGTGGTATCAGACATACTAAAGGAAGTGGTTGCAGTCGATTTGACTGTTGTTTTTCTGCCTAAACTTGCACAAAAGCTCCTCACGTGTATACATTGCATCAATCTAAAGATGCATTACAGGGAACATCAACCCTCACCTCCTTTTCTAATTCCTGTTTGGAGGCCGTGCGGGAGGTCTGGAGCATGCTCAGAAGAGCCCTTTTAATGTTGAGGGCCCACACCTGCTCCCCCTCCTGGAGACAGAGGGCTGTGACCTTTCCCCCTTGGAGGGAGAACTTGAGGCGTGTTCTCTCCAGTGACTCCCTGGGAAACAAAAACACCAGATGAGCCCCCCGAGACCATAGAACACAGACAAGTGAAGCATCTGAACAGAGTATCACATTCATAGAAAAAACACTTGTAGCATTCCAAAATGATCTGGACTGAACGCTTGGTTTGATCCTTATAGACAGGGACAACCATATGCACATATGCAAAATAACCGGGCATTCATTCATTCACTATACACTATGAAAAGACACCAAATTGTATGAAATCTGCTGTATATTACCTCAAGCTTTTTAAGCGCTGCACAGAGTGTTCCTTCTGAGGGGAAAGCCGTTTTATCTGTGGATTCCTAATCTGTTCAGCAAAGATGCAGATGAAACATTAATAGTGATATTATAATCTTTGCACTACTTTATTTGAAAGCTTTTTGTCTTTCAGAAACAGTTTCATGAAAGCTGACCTGCATCACGAGATGACACTTGGAAACCACGTCAATATCAACCACACAGTCCAAAGCCAGTCCATTCCTGCCAGCACTGGAGCCATGCAGGGTTGTGGTAATTGTTGTGCTATACCTATAAGTGTACCTCACCCCTCTTTGATAGGACAAGTCAGAGGTAGGAAACTCTACAGACATAAAAAAAAAGAAAAAAGTGTTTCAGTGCGGCAGTTCTCATTATGTAGTAGGGTGCTGTTTTGCATGGAAAAATCATCATTATTAAAGTTTGTCAGTGAGCATTCATTAAAGTTGGTGTTGCACAATAATGAACAAACTGAATTCTCACCAGCACAACTTGAATCACAGAGATTAGACTCTGTCTGAAAGCAATCACCTACTGCATAGAAAGACAAAGAATGAATTTCACAGATAATGACAAAAAAGAGCAACTTTTCTCAAAGAAAACCTGTTATACTTTCACACTGAACACCCGCAGTTGTGGATGTCAGCTTGACTCTTAGTAAGCCAACTTTTCTTCAAATGGCAAATGAAATGACACATAAAGAATGAATAGTACTCACAACAAAAGTCATAAAACTCACCATGTAGCAGGAGAAAAAAGAGTGTAACATGAAGACAATTAAGCAGGGACATAGCTATAGCAACCCCTAGTCACTGCAGATATGTCTGCCTCCGAGCTTCCACATGTAAGCGAGATGAAAACCAAGCACTGTTCACAGCCACTGAATGACCACGCTTGTATGGGGGCTTCCACAGTGACCCATACTGCTCACAGCGACCAATCAGGAAATACCTTCCAAGCTGGAGCTACAAACATACACTGGGCCAATCACTTGACACAACACCGGCCCCCACAAAAAGTTAGGTTTCCTTAAGCCTAACCCCATTCACTTGGAGAGGCATTAGACACAAGCCACACATGGACAGATTATTCAGTTTAGTATACAAAACTGAAATGACAGGTCTGATCTTATCTGACAGGTTCTCTGCAGAGATACCTACTTGTCTCAAGGGGTGGACAAAATAGCAAGAAAACTTACAATGTAATAAAATAGAACAGCATATTAAACCGAGCCTGTAATGAGTGTTTCTGCTATTGTAACCTTCCTTTAAAGACATATATTTGCTTGGAGATTATTTGAGGATACAAACTTACATACACACTTCCAATCTATAAACCACATAACCAGTGTGAGCTTCAATCTGTTGGAAGCTGGTTCATACATTTCTCTGAGAAGGACCAACTACATTTAACAGAGGTAAAGAGAAGAGAGACATCTAGTGTCTGTGTCTTAGATAGAAATAGATGAAAAAGTAGTGATTAAAGGGGGGCTATGGTGGCCATTTATAGAACTTTAATGGTCTAAATTGTGAAAAGAAAAGCCCTCCACCACTCAGCCACGTTCAGTCTGGAAATGGGCCGAGACTAAATTACCCAACACGCCTTTCATCCCCATCTCCTTCCCCCATCATTACCCAAACTGCCTGCCACCTACTTTCCACGATGCACCCGCCGCCGCGGTCCACGCCCGTGCTGCGACGTCAGTCACTGCTTGCTGCTAGTTGGAGGTGCGTTCAAAGCCTAAAAAAAACACGGTATTTATGTACTTTGTCTGAAAAAACCGTTAACCCACTTTCACCACACTCCTCAAGTCGTGAAATAATGGCGTGAGAGTTGGTTTTTATTTTCAAAACATTAGATATACCGAATGTATTTTGTATGCCAAGATAGAAAATAAAAAATTAAGTAAATTAAGTGTCATATATTAGAATATAACGTCTAGACGCTGCATTGTGCGTTTGTGTTTTGTTATACAATTTGTGATTTACTGGAAGACCCAAAGTAAGATGTGTAAGTTGTCAAATCAATGTGGTGCTTATTAGAACAAAAAAAATATTGATAACATTTTGGCTTTTTGTACAAAATCAAAGTATAAACACCCAAATTTTGTTTTGAACCAATAGACCGTGAACGCTTCGTTAGTCCGGGGCAGGGGGCGTAGGTTTGACCGGCTTCTCGGAGGCTCAGACACAATGAACCGTCAGACTGTGAGGGGCACGCATGTTGGGCTGGAGGTATTAGCACGGTTGTAGCATATTATTACTCCAAAATTGTGCCTTTATTTGATTTACTTGACTATTTTGAAACTGTTGATACACTGTATGGCGGTAACGAGGCTCAGTTGGGAACGGTTGCGTCGTCGAGTTTGATGAAAACGAGGTCAGGATCAGACTAACGTTAGCTCCTCCTGGCGGATTCCTCTTTCGTTATTTTAAGGTTAAACTAACTTAAACTAGACAGATAACAATGTCGTGGACTGCTTCGTCTGATTATTTTGCTGCCGAGTGTCTTGTATCGATATCTAGTGGCCCTGTGCTGCACAGACCCACCCCGGTCGCCCCCGCCAGCCAGTCGGCCACGGTGGGCCTGCTCCCCGGGGAGCCCGACGGGTCGAGCGAGGATAGGGAGGTGCGGGAGACTCTGCGGCTGGAGGGGGCAAACATGATGGCAGTGGCGGGTATCCTCACCGATCTGCACGGCAAGTTCCGCCCAATGTCGGCCTACTCTGAGAGCAGCAACTCCTCGTGTGGTGGGGAGAGCGGTTACACCACGTTGTCCGACCCCACCACCCCTACAATGACCCCCTCCGCCACCCCGGTCCCCGGACAGCAGCAGCAGCTGAGGGGGGGAGGAGGAGGAGGCGTGGGGGCCCCGCGGTCCCCGGTGAAGCGACATCAGTGCACGTTTGACGGATGCGACAGAGTTTACGGGAAATCGTCCCACTTGAAGGCACACATCCGGACACACACAGGTATGAAGACAACAACACTGTGCTTTCACCAGCACTTCATTTGTGATGTACATTAATATTTGACCCGTCAGCTTAACTTTGTGCATAACTTGAGCCCACTTGGTGCCGTGATCGTCCACACAGTCACTGCCATTATATCGGCTAAATATGAGAAGTGTTGTGTTCTTTTGTACTTTGAGGGATTATGCACTAGTAGCGTGGTGGTGCCTATTTTTTCTTTGGTCCAATAACGTGGGCCAAACAAAGGGAGAAATACAGAAACTCCCCTTTAGAGACTCTGACAAAGAAGTAAACTAACAAAAGAACTGGGCTGGACGTTAAAACCGGTGACGAAGGTCTTCCTCTCGACTGGATTTGCATATGAAATGAACGTAAGATGAAACCTTAACGTCGACAGAGGAGAGTTCATTGTCGGACACAGCCTATCCTGTTGATGGCAGCAGTCAGTGCTGGATGTTTTGGTATTTAGTTTTTTTTTTCTCTCTCTCTCTCTCTCTCTGTCTCTCTGGGAATCACCTCCCTTCCCTGGCGTCCACTGGCAGGTTGTTGTCTGCATTGTTGTCAGCAATGTGTAACTTACTGATAAAACGGACGACAAGTGCTGCAGAGGGAGGCGCGTCCGATAATGGATGCGTTACCCCCCCACTGTGTCTCATAATTGTACATTTTCACAGCCGATGTATAATGTTAACGCTTAGCTGTCTGGTGCTACTATGTAAAAAGCTAAATGAGCATGGACATTGACACATGAATCAAAATGATACCGAAACTTCACTACTGATTTGAAAATGTGCACGCGTTTTCTTTTTTTGCAAAATGAGGGGAATTGGTGTGTTCAGGGTCATTGAGCAGGCGCAAACGGATTAAGGGCAGGAAACGGCTCAAAGAAATTGTGGTGGTAACGCCCACAAAGAGTTCTGCAACAACAACGTGGCCTGGCTTTGTGATCTTGAAAATGGCACCGAGCATCCTACTGGCTTGTCCCGGTTTGACTCACGTTGCCTGCAGGAGATTAAGGATAGTAGTAGTTTAGGAAGACTATTCTGGAGTATCTAATTCCTAGATATGGTTTGTCACGTATAGAGCTTGATATTTTGTCCACTTAAAATCCATAAAATAACTGCAGGCAGTAGATTTGTGTCTCTAAATTGGTGTTTTAATGGACTCAGCTGAAACTCAAGTTTGCTGTAGGGGTGCAATCACACACTGCCTGCCATCATTTACAAACACAATCTGATAAGGGGAGAAAACCTTTTCAGTCCTTAATAGGTTAATTGAAAGGCAATTATCATAACAGCTTTAAGGAACATGTTTTACTATAAAGTGAAATCGAAGTCAGATGCCATTGTATTAAAATAATCATTAGATATTACTATTATTATTGGAACAGTTGAGCCTGATGCTTGGTTTTTATAAACAGACATACAAATACAAGAAACACACACACACAGTTGCCCAAATCAGAGCTGAAATGAAAAGTCAATTAATTGATTAGTCAATGGATATTAAATAAATCTGCAGCTATTTTAATAATCAGTTAATCAAGTAATTCATTTTTTTGAAGTAAAAATATCCCACATTCTCTCATTTCAGCTTTTGAAATGTGATGATATGCCACTTCTTGTTGTCTTATGTGACACTAAATTGAATGTTTTGGAGTTTTAGACTGTTGGTTGGACAGAATTATATATTTAGATGTCACCTTGGGCTTTAATGAGGTTATAAACCAATCAATTAATTAAATAATCTGCAAAGAATAGGCAGATTAATCCATAATTAAAATGTTAGCCGCTGTTTAACCATTCTTCTGCATGGGTTAACGCTTTGTTAATGGTTCTCCCTGCTCTTTTCTGTCTCCGTGCTGCAGGTGAGAGGCCCTTCCCATGCACCTGGCCAGACTGCGAAAAGAAGTTTGCCCGCTCTGATGAACTGGCCCGCCACACCCGCACCCACACAGGAGAGAAACGCTTCCTGTGCCCACTGTGCGATAAGCGTTTCATGCGCAGCGACCACCTGATTAAGCACGCTCGCCGTCATCCTGACTTCCAGCCCTCCATGTTGGGACGCAGCAAGGGCACATCCCCCTCTCCCGGCCCAGCCATGCACCATTGAGTTGGGGGCGGGGGGCAGGCTTACCTGCTTACGGGGGTCTGCAGGAGCACAGAAGGTCACAGTGGTTTCAAGATAACCAGCTACAATCAGATCCACTGATTAGCATTTAGCATTGCTGTGTTGTACTCTACAATGTGCACATACACACTCGTACACAAGCCAACACACACAGAGCTGGATGTGAGGAGGGAGGTAGCCTCATCTCTCCATCCACACAGATGAGTCATGTGATCACTATCAATCTGCTCAACATAACCAGGGTTGGGTATCAAGAACCGGCACTGAATTGGGACCGGCTCCGAATCCATAAGAACTGCAGAGTCAATAAGAAATGTGCTTTTCGATTCCACTTATCGATTCCTGAATGTAAGGTTTGGATGCATTGCACTATACACGCGTATCAGCACACGTGTATAGTGTTTACAATATGGCGGATTGGAGCTAGCTTTCAAAAGTGTGGCTAAGCTTCACAAAAACCAGTAATAATACAGTGAAATGTAATCACTGCATCAGTAAATACACACAAGGGAGGAAGGTCTTAGTTGGCGATTAATGTACTACAGAATGGTATAATCATGCAGTATTTTTTATTTTTTTATGTCCAAGGTCTGAACATTTTTTTATTGATAAAACCAGATGTCTGTTTTTGGTAAATCTGCTGAATTAAATACCTGACAAAGACAGGTAGTTCATCACATCGATGCAAAAAATCCTGTAAAACCAATAATGTTATCAAGCAGTGCTGCTCATTGATCTGAGAAGTGCCAGAGAGTAAAAACTACATTCATACTTCTTTTAAATGGCACAACAGATTTTTTTTCTTTTTCTTTATCTTAGAACCAAAAAGAATTGGAGCATACCATTTGTGACACATTTTTACCGTAACACAAATCCACTAAAAATAAAGGTTTTTGCTTTCAGCACATTTTGGTTTCTATGTTTCATCAGGATTCGATAAGAATTGGAATCAATAAGCAGATTTGAATTGATAGAATAAACCCAACCCTAAACATAACCTTGTTTTCTCAAACTGAAAACACTTTCACAAATTGCAGGGATTTTTCACGTTTTCTGTAAAAAATCAGCACACCCATCATCAGCCAAAACTCCTCAGTTTTCTTGTGGTTAATTTGTAGATTGTTGTTGAGTACCCTTTTATTTACCATGAGTAGCACAATATTGTGATGTTAGGTAGCGAGGCAGTGACTAGAAGCTTTTTTTTTTTTTTTTTAAGCTTTCTTTGGTTTATTTTTTAGCTTTGCAGATTCCATATTCAAGTTTTAGTGGTGACACATTCCTTAATGTTTTATTGCATTAGTCAACATCATCATTGAGGTGATATTTGTCAATATTTTTTCTTGTATAACCTATATAACTATAGATCAAAAATTAATTTTGCCAGAAAGTGGATCGAGCTTCACTGTAGAAGAGCTGTTTGCACGCCATCCTTAAGACTAGATCAGTTATCACCCATGAAATGCTGACACATAATACACAGTAGTATTATGTCTAATACTGATGCAAATGTATATAAGCTTTAAGCTTTTAATGTAGAATAAAATCGTAATGCTACTAGCAGCAGAATTAATACTGGATTGTAGTCCTTATATTAGGGGTAACAGTATACGCTTGATAGGATGGCATTACCTGTGAGTGTTGGTGTGTATGTTTTTTTTTTAAATTTGTGTTTTCGTTAGTGACAGAACTTGGAAAAGTGTGTATGTGATATCAAAGATATTTGGGGGGAAAAAAAGACATGAGCTTGATTTTTTTTTCAGCCTGCTGCCTTTATAAAGTAAAAACGCTCAATCGCTCTTCAGGAGTGTGGAGCCTGACAGCAGAGCACATTTCAGCATCTTCACACAGTTTTAGCAACAGATAAACCAGAGTCTTATGTGATAGTGCTGAGTAATTAAAAAAATAATTCCTATTATATCAAGCATTTATTTGTGTGGAAATCATAATGGGTAAAATCCAAATAATCAAAACATTGTCAGTCTGCTGCTAGTCATGAAGTAATACCAGTGGACTTTATGACCTTTTGTGGCAGGAAAAACTGGTGTAACTAATAACATTAACAATGGCTCTATTCTATGTTGGTGTGTCATTAAACCAACATGCACAGTGTCAGGCCGCTGTCGCTCCTTAATGCCATGCAGCCATTAATAATGTCATTAGTTACACCTGTGTGAAAATCAAAATGCCCACTGTGATAAATGTGTCACCGTTTACTATATTTGGTGGAAATGTTTAACTTTTGAGCAATCTGGCACTCAATGAATTAATCTTGTCTTGCCAAAAAACAAAGATAAAAATTAACAGTCATTTATTTCAGGAAGAATCTCTCAAAAAGATAACATACAAATCAAGCAAACCTCAAATAATTTAGATGTTTAAAATCTACTCGAGTACATACAGTATCCAGGTCTGATTCTAGAGAGGTTGAATCTTTTTGAAAATGTTTCCACACTGTTTGTCCAGCTCATGGACATATTCCTTTTATCTCAGTGAACAACACTTCTTCAGGAAACTCTGAAAGCCTTAAACTATGTCATAACTACTTTGCACCATGTTTACAGTTGGATCATTGTATAGGTATATATGGCCTCTTACGGGCTCATTACAGATACTCATTATGCAATATGGCACTTTTTCCTTACAGGTGTATTTGGCTAAATAGTGTAATGGCTTGCACTGTTACTATGCTTCTCCAAGAGAGCACAGTGGAACTTTGCTAATGTGTTGATAACCAATGGTTTGTAAAAACTGCCTTTTGTCCAAGTGCTTTAGAAAGTGTGATATAAGAACTGGGTAGTTGTTGATTTGAATTTGTTCTTGTTGATTTTAGTGTTTGCTTAGTCATCCAGGCCATCTCTTGTTGTGGAATTTGTGGTTTTTTTTGTACTATTATTATTTTTATTTTACCAGAAGGGACACAATTCAATGCTGTTCCCACATCTGTTGACATTGTTTCCTCCACACTAAGATCGAAGAGAATGACCGCAGATGTCTTCCTCATTTATATGTCAAACCACCAGTAGTCCATCTTCATATATCTCTTCACTGTTGATCTGGGTATTTTAATGGAAGCTGTACTCATCGGAATGAATGCAGTGCTTTGTACCGGTTCCTCTCCAGAGGTTTGATCTGTTGACAGTTTTTGGTTGCTGCTGGCAGTAACCTCAAACGCACGGACTGTTTAACAAATGAACTCACACAATGTACCTGTTTTCTACGTTTTCAAATCGAAACCTTTTCTTCCATCTCTTCTCACAAATGGAAGTGTCTCCTCACACAGACTCTTTCCGGGTCTCAAAGCTATAATATCACAATAAGAACATACCTCACTTTTTTTTTTTCCCGCGGTGTCTGTACAAAATCCATCCAACCTGTCTTTCAGAAATTCTTATAAAGCCATTGAGCCTTGGATTTAAAAAAAAATGTAATTATCAGCTGCACCAAGATGGTCTGTTATGTACCGTTGTCCTTATCTTGTCTTTATGCAACATCACTACTACCTGTGTAACAGAATTCCTTTCCCCTGCCTCAATGAAGTTCTGTTGTTAATAGACGGTGGTAAATGAATCTACTGGATAAATCTTGCACCAACAGCCCCTGTCTTTGAAGTCCAGCAGGTGTTTTGGTCACCAAGGGAAAGACTCTGCTGGATGGGACAGAGGCTTAAAAAAGGGGTATTGAAATGTAAAGCAAAAATACCTGTAGGTTGTCACTTCACTGCAGATATCGATTGAAAGAGCTCAGTCCAAATCTATTTGTTCATATCACTGAATGTGGCTTGATGACAGACGAGCATTATCCACTTTGGATTTAATTTTTATTGCGCTGCCTCGCTGAATAAAAAGCGATAATTTCTCTTGTCACCACACTAATTCAGATATGCACATTGTACAGAAACGGATGTTTTTTAAATTGATGCCTAATTTTTACATTAATGTAATTTTTTAATCCTCTTATCAAAGCTTTAGTTAAGGAAAATAGGAGGAACTGTGGAACTAAATAATTGCTGCAACAAGCTGTTTTGATATTTATATTCTCAGGTGTCTTAAATTTTGAGCATTGGTTGTTTCAATATTTCCTGTGCAACACCTAAGTACAAGCATGTTTTATTTTTTACTTAATGCTGAATAATTTATTACAAAAAAACGTATCATTTGTTTGGTTTAATTATTCTTTTCATAACTCATTTTGTGATATGGAACAGTACTAATATTAAATGGTTCCATTGTTTGCTTGACATGAAAATACCAGTGCTTTTTGAAAAATAAAAATCCTTAAGGTGGTTGCTGTTTCTTTCTTTCTTTCTTTCTTTGGTGGGAGTTTCTTATTCTCAATGATGATGACCACTGGCATCAGAGCATTTATTTCATATGCTGTGCACACACACACACTTGCAGGGAAATGACGCCTATGGGTTTTTTGTTTTTTTTACTTAAAATGAGCACATAGAATGAAAAAATTTAAACATTCATTAGAGGAGTATAAAATTGCTTTGATCTCAAATATGAGTTATATGCACTTTAAATACTTCTCTTCACACATAACATCAAAACTTGTAGTGACGTGTATAAACCAAGAAACCTGTCATAGTATAACATGATATAGTGTATGTTATTTTAAAAAGAGACTTCCATATTTTTGTAAATGGGGAAATTTGTTATAATGTGAAAAATATCCAGTTGAAAAGACAAACTAACTGTAACTCATTATGATATAATGTTAACAACAGAATGGATTCACCAAAACTATGTTGAACATCAGCTTCTTTATTCACTGTATCATTCATATAACTGCATCCTGATCCAACTCCATCCACAAGCTAGCTCTGCAGTATACATACAAATACTGTATTTACAACACTAAAGAACAAAGTTTAGCACTGTAAACCCAAAACAGAACACAGCATGCATGAGTGCATGCAACCATGAGTTGTGCAGAACAAACGGCAACACTACAAACCACACAAAAGCACTTTAGAACACTTGACTTCAAACACTGGTCAAAGCATTTTATATGCAGTCTTTCCCATATAAGGGAAATACATGGCCTGTATGTTTGATGCGCTTAGGAGACACCACTGGCATCAGAACTACAGACTCAGGTCTCCCTCTTGACCTCACAGTGCAACAGACCACCACCCTCCTAATTGAAAACATTTAGAAGTCAGTCAATAAACTGGGATACACCACCAGCCTTATGGTTGAGGGGGTGAATAAGAATAAAACAAATACAAGCTAATAAAGTAAAAAAAACAACAACAATATTTGCCAAATAATAACAATTTTCAAAAGTGTTTGCACAATTACATCTTGACAAATAATAAATGAAATGGAACAAGGCATATAACATACAGAGGCATGTTATAGTGCAGTTTGCAGTTTCCCGAAATGGAACACACTTTTCGGTGTCACAACTCCATACATCACAAAGAAACTGGACCTTGAACTTAAAGCAAAGTCCTACTTCCCCTGTCGTCTGGTGACCAGAAGTTCAAGGGCCTCTTTCGTTGTTTGGCTGCATGTTTCAGCCAAGCCTGTTTTTCCTATTGCAATGCAGCCCTCTTGGTCTCCTCAGCGCTACAAGATGGCGGGTAGCCATACTCCTCTGACCTCCTCCTGCTTTTCATCAGACTGTGCTGACATCTGGCTAAGTCCATCACTCCTGCTGATGTAATTTTTTGACACAGCTGTCTGCCTTTCCATATTTTGTGTCATCCCTCCTGAACATCTGCACCGCTGTCTTGTTGCTGGAATTCAAAGTGTATTTACCAGTTTGTATTGCGTTGAATGTAGATAATGCCATGGTTGTGCTCTTTGGATCAATGATGTCACCCATTTATAGAGGATTCCACCAATGGTCCATGAAATACAGACAGAGCACCCTTCACCACCTTGCTTAATTCAAGGTACTTTGCTGAATCAAAGATAATGTTGCCAAACAGGGATCCACATTGTACCTTAAGATCTCTAAAGGTACATAACTCCCTGTGGCTGTGAGGTGCTGCAGTCTGGTGGCCAGCTTCTTCAGGTGGATTCCATCCTGTAAGTGGCCTCTGAGGATGGGATCCAGAGCAGCCAGTGACTGCAAAATCAATCTTTCCGATTGTTTTCTAAATGTGCTCAAAACTCAGAGAACATAGTATCTTTCTTGTTGAGGTCGGCACGCAGAGACATTATCCTCTTTTGTGGCTTCTCGCTCACTTAATGTTCTCTGAAGAACTCCTCCAGAGGCTCCTGTAGCGTTCCTTGTCCTCCACACTCAGGAAGCCATAGTACAAGATATTATATTATAGGCAGGCAGAATGGTCTTTGTTGTGATACTCATATCATTTGCAGAGAGCCAGTGATGGGGCACATATCTTGGAGGATTGGAGGCAGGGATGTGCCTAACAAAGTTAAAAACAAACTGACATTCATCTGTGGAGCAACAATGTGTTCATGAAATAAAAAAAATGTTTATGTGTCTCTGGTGTGTTCTGGGGAAACATTTAAAACGTAGCCAACATTAAGGTTAATAGCTAGCCGTAATGGTTAATAGCTAGTCGTAATCTGCCAATTTACATGATGATCACTTGCTTGTGTTTTTCAGGTGTTTGTGTGTGTGTGTGTGTGTGTGTGTGTGTGTGTGTGTGTGTGTGTGTGTGTGTGTGTGTGTGTGTGTGTGTGTGTGTGTGTGTGTGTGTGTGTGTGTGTGTGTGTGTGTGTGTGTGTGAGTGTGTTCGAATAGAGGGTGAGACTGATTTGAATATTCAAATATTTTTAATGAAGGAGGAGGAGATGTTATTTTAAAGATTTAACAAGATAATTAAACTTATTTAGCAGAAAAAATCAGACACAATTATTTCAAGCAAAGCATTGTATATGGCTGGAAACATGAAAGGAGGGGAACTTTAAAGTAAGAAGCCAAAGATTACAACCGTTTCAGATTTGTGAAACCTTTTTTTCTGTTTGTGAGAAGAGACAACTACATGTTGCATCAGGCCTCCATTTCTGCCTTAAATCTCCTGTTAGCACACATTGGGCACTCTTACCGTGACAGAGACTCCTGTTAATGGAAAGGAATTAAGTACTTTTGTCTGTTAACAAAAACTGTATTATATACAAAAACCTTCAGTTTACTGTGAAAGCTTTTTTTGAAGCTATGAATATGATACCACGATGAATACATCAATGCAAACATACAGACCTACTTTTTTATGGACTTACCTTTGGACATAGTTCGTCTCATACACCATAGTGTGGGTGGTTACAATTTTGGAGAGATTAAGTGCTGAAGGGATCGGCCCTGGATAGTAGTGGCAGGTGTTTTCAGAGGAGATAAGATGTGGTGGTTATTGTTCCTGAGTTCTCAGTGTCACAGATAAGTCCTGCAGGCGTCAGATGCACTTTCGTGCTGAAAGGTATTCTGAGTGTAGTTTTTTGAGTTTTCATATTGTGTGGCTCACAAGTGATGCTGCTTTCAACCATGTGCCTTTCCAAATTGTCAATGTCCTCCCTCCTGCATATCTGGGGTGGCCACTAGGGTGCCTGGGGACTCCTGGAACATCCATCACATTCTCATCTTACAACGGATACAACGGTGTGATTTTCCCGTTCCCCAACACTGACAGTTCCACTGTCCTGCCACTGCATCAAATGTCCTCCCAAACTGACTCCACTTGTGTGTTTATTTCATTTGTGAACACTGAAAAAAATACCACTGTTTAGAGTATCCATCATCTCCAAAAAATAAACAACAGCAATCACACTGACCCCTCTGCAGTTGGTGTGAAGGAATGTTTAGTTCCTCACATTTGACACCTCACTCAGAGGTCATCATCCTTCCATACAGCCATATGCATTTTAAAATCTTTCTCATTGTAAGCATACTTATCACAATATCATCTACTGTGCTCAATAACAGCAGATTCTCACCATGTCTTAACCCAAGCAACAGATGAATGACAGACACTTATCCTAGTATATACAGATCTTGAATTAGCTGTACTTATAATGCATATTTATATCAAATATTTGTTTGTGTACTGTGGTTCAATTTGAATTTGAACATTTGGATTGGTGATTAAAAAATCTAAATCTGATAATCTACCAATACATACCCTATCCAGTCAATAGGGTATAGCTTTGGCTTGCAATGCAAGAGAGCATTATGAAATGACCTGGGAGCAGCTCTGACACAAAGGTGGGCAGTGATCCTCTTTTTATGATCCAGTTGACACCCTGCAGATTTGACAGGTCTGTGAGGTAAGTTTTAAGTTTTATTTCTGTATTCAGTTGATTCATTAGAAGGCGATGGAAAGTTTTTGTATGTGACACATTTCATCCATCAGGGCAACTCAAAAGTATTGAGTTTTTTTTTTTAATGTATTGCATTAAAAAAAATAAAAAGGTTTTTGTGAAATATACAATCCACTCTGAAAATATTAACTTAATGCTAGAGAACATTCCACACATCTTGGTACAATAAAAATTAATAAAAAATGGTGTTGTTAAATCAAGTTTTGATATGCATGTATGCGCATATAGACAATGCAAATCAAGTTTGTGGAATCTCTAAATTAACAAAAAATAATGTGTGCTGTCAAATTTACAGTGTGGTGGCACATATTCCTATGTTATACAAACGTGGTACACGTGCATACGATTTGATTCATATCAGAACAATCATATTCATATTGAACGTGGCAGATCACCAAACAAGGAACACAAAACACACACACACACACACTTAAACAGCAGCAGCTGCCGTGGCAGGTCAGTAGCCACTATTTGAGCTTGCTGTCTTTTGTCTCCTGCTCATGCCGGCGTTTAGCAAGGCTTCTGTCCCAGTCTGTTTCCACAGCCTCATCATCCCAGATAGTTGACGTCTCTGTGTCACTGAAGTAGCCAGGCTCACCAGTGTAGTGTGTGGGAAAGAGCAGCAGAGGCTCCACTGAAAATGTTCTCAGGTTCCTCTGCTCAAAATACTGCATGTACTCGTCTCTGAAGGAACAGGAAGGTCGTCAGAGTTTAGACAATAGAGATTTAGTACAGAAGGCTGTATATTCAGTAAAGCCAAACTAAAAATGTTTGTTTAATAGCACTCACTTGGGGTGCTTGTCGAACATGAGAGGTAGGAACTCATCAACAGGCAGCATTTTGTTGAGGGGTTTTGCATGCAGGAGTTTCTTGGCCCCCTGCAGGGACAGCACATATCCCAAAGTCCAGTAGGAGTAGCCTGGGTGCACAAGGTTACTGATTCCCTTTACCCAGTGCTCTGGTTCCTTCACTTGCAGCCTCTTACGGCCTACATAACTTCAAGGACACAGATATGTAAGTAAACAAATCTTTTAATCCAAATCCAAAATGGACACAATTTTAAAATTGTCTTACATGAGGTCCCAGTCAAGTCCCGATCCCTGTACATTTTTCATGATGGCCACAAGCCGGCTGCAAAATCTGGGCTCAAATCTCACATCATCCTCCAGCACAAACACCTGCTGCAGTTCCTGCTGCACCACCTAGAGGGCGATACATAATAGCCATGACCTCTCCATACTG
Source organism: Scomber scombrus (assembly GCF_963691925.1). Lineage (NCBI taxonomy): Eukaryota > Metazoa > Chordata > Actinopteri > Scombriformes > Scombridae > Scomber > Scomber scombrus. The sequence continues at coordinate 10,302,434 of NC_084980.1, forward strand.
CCACAGGAGTATCACTGCACTGTTGTACAGATAAAAGCTGTACCTGTTTCCAGATGTTGTAGTGGCTGAGGAAGCAGCCGATCTCCCCTCTAGTCAGCACACGGTCTGAATATGGGTCTTTGTAACCAGGCAGCATGTCGATGCCCATTGCCTGCAGCTGAGAGGAGTTCAAGGCTCTGAAAGCAAAATAGATTTGCTCATAATCACAGTCAGCTGCAAGACATTCAAACTGACTGCAAATGTTTCCTGAAAGGTGAAACCTTGTTTCTAATTTCTTCTGTCAATTTCTAGAGCAATAATGCAAAACACCCCATTAAAATTGTATACTAATACAGCCTATTAATCCAGCCATATTAAGTCCTTACATCTGGGCAGTAACATGTGTTTTATCACATAGGTAGGGCATAACGAGAGTGATAGGAAGAAACTAAGAAAAACACTGTCATGTATAATTTTGATGTATTTGTATTCTGTCTGGGTATTTCCACTTTAAATCTAATGCACATGTCTAAATTATTAGTTTCTTTGCTGATAATCAATGTAATCACACAAATATGATTACATTGCCATGCAGTAAACTACATAACAGGACATAAAGTAGTTAAAATGAGTTCCAGATCAAACAGCTAAAACACTGATAACATATTGATCAATTATGCATATCAGTACTTATATAATCCAACAACATAATACATATTAGAGCCTTAAACTGGTCATTCTAAATGATATGACTAATTTCGATACTTTTCCCGAGGTAATACCTTTATTTTTCACTGGACTTTCACTTGTAATGAAGTATTAAAATGTGGTTTAAGTGCATTCACTTCTGAATACTTGAGAACTGTTACTGTATGTCATACTTGCCATCCACCGCCTCTGTCAGTGTGACATTGATGCCTAGGACGGCGAGAGAGCTCAACATCCTCTCTCTTCGGTCTGCTCTGCGCTTCAGATTGATCAGAAAGATCTACAAGTGGAGGAGAATAAAGTGTTTGTTGAATTGAATCAAAACATCATAAACAGCACTAACAGGCTGGAAAATATTTCCTCAGTTATTAAAAATGCATCAATACCTCATCAAATCCTATCTTTCCTGGTTCTTTAGGCGTATAATGTACATACTGTGAAGGCTCCATGGTGTAGGAAACTGCAAAGAAAGTTCACATGAAGTACAGTAAATCTACCATTTCTAGCAGTCTTTTAGTTTCAATGGAATTTCTTGGATAAGTTCAACATCTACAGTAACCTGTGTGTACATTTTGAAATAAGAAGTGGAGGAAGTGAAATGAGTGGAAGTAGGCTTTAACAGAGGAGTGAGACATCTGTCAGGACTGTGAGAGCAAAAAGAGACCAAATATGCTCACACAGACAAGCTGAGGAAGTCATGAGCAAAGATTGAAGATTGAGAGCGGGAAAATCAAACAGTTGTATGCGTGGTGCTTACTGAGTGCTTCGGTCAGTGTGTGGGCAAAACTTTCTTCTTCCTCCTCCAGGGTCTGATGCTGCTTGAGGGGCACTGGTAAATATCCATAATGGTCCCTGTTGCACACGTACATCTGAGCACCTGCAGACGAGTCAGCTCATTCTTTTATACTATCACATAAAAATGATGTAGTCATACACAGCACAGTCTGTTTATTGTTATACAGTGAGTTGACTATGACATTAATAAGGGAATCAGCGATTATAAAATAATATAAACTTCATCATTATATGTGCAGTCATACTGGGGATTGAGTGAATCTATTGCCCACTATGCTCTATAGTGATGTATTTAAAGAAAACCTAACCATACCACACTTGATATGGTAGAAACCATCACTTTATTTAAGATGTCTATCTTCCTTGTTACAAACTGAAATGATTTATGAGTGTGTTTGAGTTTAATCTTCACATCAATAACTTAACTGTATGAGGTTAAGAAAAGGATTGTGTGGGTTGCCACTTAATAAAACATAAGTTGTAGTGTTGGTCTGACCTGCTTGCTCAGCAGAGAAAGCAAAGGCCATGATGTCATCTATATTGTAGGGGTACTTGGTGTGTGGAGGGTGGAAGGCCAAATCCTGGCTCACTGTGCGCCTCAGGTCCAGCAGGTAGGTGGAGTGTACCATCGGGACTGCAAAGCAACCCTTCATCTGCCATTTGCGAATGGGAATATATTCTGGTGTTCGCCTGTAGTAGCCCTATTGGGGTGTTGGAAGACCAAGAACAATCACTTTCTCAGAATTTCCACCAAATACTCTGCTCATGCTCTCCATTATGCTCTTTTTCAGATGGTACCTGAGGAGTCACGCCACACCAGAAGTTGGAATAGAGGTTTTTTGATTCCAACATGGGCGCCACAATTGTTAGATTTTTTGCTATCATGTCAGTCAGCACCTGACGGTTTGTCAGTAAGTTGTCACTGTCAACAAACTGAGGTACAAAAACAAGACTTGAACATCACATTCATTCATTCATACAAGTCATATCATATTATACACTCTGAGATGATGGATGGATATAGATATCACACCAATATATAGTCAGCCCAAAGTTGCCTGGCAGCTCTGACTGCTGCCTGCTTTAACTTCATCACGTGCACAACCCGAGAGTCAGGCCAGTGCTTTGGACCCTCCTCATCTGCATATGTGCTGAGAGAAAGAGAAAGAAACAGAATCAGTTTTCCCTTTATCGACATCAGAATTTATCAGATCAACTACAACTCCATTAAATGTAGGCTTAAACAGTATCAGGATGGTGAATGGGCAATGAAGCTGTTACATCATTTTATTTTAAAGCAGTGTTTCACCTCGGCTGCTCTATGGGTCTCCACTCCACTGAGTGGTACAGGTGCCGAACTCCTCTGAGCCACTCCTGCAGCATGGCTGTACTGTTGTCCTCACTGTGGTCAGACGCTGCCCTGAGATCACAAGGAGCATTACTCAACACAGACCTTTCTTTCTTTCTTTCTTTCTTTCTTTCTTTCTTTCTTTCTTTCTTTCTTTCTTTCTTTCTTTCTTTCTTTCTTTCTTTCTTACTTCTTTCTTTCTTTCTTTCTTTCTGTCTCAGCGGAGCCTATTTTTCTCACTCTTGTTAATGTTTTAATCCTATTTATCATTAGTTTTTTTAGTGTTGGCTCCATAAATCAAATCAGCATCATATAGCTACAGAAAAAGAGTTTCTATAGCTTACAACTTGAGTCTATATATTCCCAGAAATATAAACCCATTTAGATAAATTGATTGAATAAATTAGATTTTACCAGATGGAAATTCGGTCCTTTGGATAGTCCAGTCTGTCAATGCATCCCAAGAAGTATGGCAGGCTGTGCTGCGCGTTGCGTGCAAGGATGGTGATCAGTACTGTGTGCCTGAGCAGAGAGGACTCCCGCTCAGCTGGATGGTGGAGATGATCAGCTGGTAGCTCCTCTGCGCTGGTGTGCAGTAAGAGCTCTCCTGCTAAAATCACAATAGTTAATCCTAATCCCACAAATCCAAGAGACATATTTCCAGCAGGGCACCTTGATGTCTCTGTAGCCTCACACCAGTGCAACAGAGAGAGGAGAGAGAGAAGAAAAAGGGCAGACTCACACACACACGCTAACACACACATGCACACACACACACACACACACACACACACGCAGACACTGACTGACTGAGAGGAAAGCTGAGATTCAGATATTTGAAAAGTTGACATATTAATATCAACTGCTGACTAACCTATTTGACCTCGAGATGACCTCATTTAGTTGCTATTCTGGATCTTTCACTCAGATCACATGGTCGTCATCAGCAGATGTAATTTGCTGGGTTGTCATGTAAATGTAGATGTTTGGGTTGTCAAATTAGCATTAGTATTAGTTTTTTAAGGACTGCCCATGTTGACTTGATAAAAGATGAACTTAAATTGATATAGTCTGTCATATACTTTATTCTAAATCAATATAATTATTCCAGTTTGATTTTAAATGGTTAATGCAGTCATTCAATGTATTGTGTGAGTAATTATATAGATGGAATAAAATAAGTATGAATAAATAAAACGAATCATTTTCAGCAATTGAGTAAATTATGGACATTTCTCCCTGAGGAAAGTCTGTAAGGAGTCTTTTGGGCCTGTCTGACAGCCTTCGCGGAACACAAGAACGACTACTAATTTTCCACCCGGACCATTTACAGTGTAGCACGCCGGCAAACATTAAAAAATTGCTCACATGCCGTGACAGAAGCAGGATGTCCTGAGTCGAGGTTGCGCTGAATGAGAGTGTATTTCTTCTGCAGAGACGTTTAGTGACTGAAATGTGTGAAGCAGCAGACAGAGCAGATGTGTCCGAGAAACCTCCAAACTGGATCCTGCAGCATCCAGCGGTCAGTGTCATTGCAGCTATGTTGTGCAGTCTGAGGTCTGCTGATGGATCAACCTTTAACTATGTTTTTTCTCTGTTTTAGTTTCAGCAGATGAAGAGTCTGGAGGTTGGGGACAGTGCTCAAGTGCATACAGCTTTCCTTGTGTATATGGATCTGACTGAAGGTGAGTAAGTTCATTTTCCCACTCCATTCATTCAACTCATCAATTGTATTGTCTTTAAAATGGTTTATCTCAACATAAACATTTGAATGCTACTTTAAAGCATTCAGCACTCCCAAATGATTCTGCTGCTTTAGTAAATCCATTAATTGTATATGTTGTATATGCCTTTAAAGCCCACCATGTGTAAGTTGTGTGTAATTAAAATTTCCATATGTCCAGAAAATTCAAAAAGTGAAAAAAATCTGTTGTTTGAGAAATAAAAAAAACAGGAAAAGACAACACTTATGCCATATCACAATATTATGATATCCAAAAACTAAGACTATATCTAGTCTCATATCACAATATCGATATATCAATATATTGTCCCACCTTATACTTACCTTTTTAAAATCCACCTAATAAGCACAACACATTTTTACTTAACTTGACTTTTGACTCCGTACACATGAATTGCACACTAAAGAAGAGAAGTTTGTCCACCTTATCAAGAAAGCACTCACAGACTTGCCCTGTGTATCTTGTACTTCACAGTGCGACGGTGGAAAGAGGTATCTTGTGTCAAGAGTACTGAACTTGAGGCTGTTTTGCTGGAGGCGAGGGAGAAGGAAGGATCGCCCATCCACACAGTTCTCCCACTGCCTGTTCACCAATCTCTGAGCCACAGAAGGTGATAAGACCAACTCCCATGCGTACCCCTTCACAGGTCATTTCCCTCCATATCTGCACATTTACCACTGTTGTCCTCCTCTCTACTGTGCAGTATACGACATGTGCTGGACAGAGGGTTTCCTATGCTGTTGTGTGCGGTGGCATCAGACTCCACTCTGGTCTACCAGAGGATGACTGATGGGTTGGTGACACCAGAGCCACCTGCGGGCCCCTTCCAAGATGCGGGACGGCGGCAGCGCAGGAAGAGACGGACCCAGCCCTGAGTGTCCTGTAGAAGGAGGAACCTCGATGTAGTCGTTGAACTATAGCAGACAAGAAGAGTCTTTCAGTCTGTGTAAGCTGCTGCCAAAATAAGAGGTGTGCCGATGACATGGCAGCTGGGGAAAATGGATGTATCCTCAGTGCCCTTCATGGATGCTGTATGTGGTTATGAGGCCTGCCCTCCCTCTCAGTAAGAAACCACAGGCTACTTCCAAACAGTGAGGTGTAGATACATGGGTTTAAACCTTTCAGGCTTGTGACCACTTAAAATGGAGCAACCTGTGACCCATATTCACTGGATGCATTTGTCTCTGGTTACCAGGTCAAACAAAGTTATTTATGTAAGAACATTTTTACATGATGTGAAGAGGTACCATGATGCAATAATTCATAAGAAAGTTAGGGAAACTTTAGTGTAGTTCATTTTCAGAGAAACCGTTTGGTAACTTTGACAGAACTCTTGCATGTTCTCCATAAATCCTTTTGTTTGGGAGATTTGTTCTATATCCACAGTATAGAGTTGACTAGTTCGATATAATCAGGGATTTGCTCACACCACCTTACACCATATGTGGTCACATGCCTCCTCACTAACCTTCAAATTAGTTGGCTCCCAGTACAAAACATTTTGGTTACATTATAAGTAAAGCCTCTACGGTACTGGATGTTTTAGGTTTCTACAAATATTGATAATTGATGGTTAAAAGATGTTTTTAACTATCATAAACATATAACAAACATTTTAATGTAAATGACTCCAATATACATAAATGACAGAGTTTTTGGCCAAATAAAGGTACGATTTGTGTTCTTAATCATATTTTGTTAATTGCCTTTTATTTATTTCTTTAGCTGCAGTCAAAAGCGTCAACGAGGTACGTTTTAATGAATGTGTGTTCACATGTATGTGTTAAGTTAGCTAACTTTGTGCTGCTGTAGCTATTATCTGGGTTAGTTTGTTACATTTTTGGTTTAGCTTGTACACAGGTTTAATGAAACACAACATTCCATTACACCATAAATATTTGTTTATTTTAATAAAGTCCTGACTGTTTTTCATTTGATTGAAATGCTATGTGACCAATTGGCTTCATATTTATCTAACAGCATTAAAATAAACTTACCAGTGCTCTCTGGTGGACAAACTATGTAATGGCGACACTAAATGACCTAAAACATACAGTATCTTTAGCACTGATATATTAGCCAGCACTAATATCTCTGATAAGCTTAAACTACAGAATATAATAATGTATGTCCTAATTAGGGCTGAGACTAGGAATTATTTTCATAAGCGATTAATCTGTCAAATGCTTTCTCGATTAATCGTTAGGTAATTTGATCTATAAAATGTCAGAAAATTGTGAAAATGTTGATCAGTGTGTCCCAAAGCCCAGTTTTGTCTGGACCAACAGTCCAAAACCCCAAAATATTCAGTTTAGAGTCATATAAGGCTAAAGAACCAAAACATATTCACATTTGAGAAGTTGGAATCAAGAGACTTTGGAAAAGGTGTTCTTAAGAAATAACTCAAAACAATCAATTGTCAAAATTGATGGCAATTAATTTAATAGATGGCAACTAATCAGTTAATCAACTAAATGTTGCAGCTCTAGTCCTAACTGTATTTGAAGTGGTCCAATAATCATCTTATCACCCACACCCACAACACTTAAGTGTTTTCAGGAGCTCCAATGCATTGTGGGTATGTATGTTTGTATTACGTTGCACCACATTTAGACTTCGACCATTTCTTAATACAGTAATGTGGTATTAATCTTCAACAATACAATATGTCAGCAATATGAGTATATTGTTGACAAAATGATTCATCATCCAGCTTTATTTAAACCAACACACTTCTGCCAGCTGTGGGGATAAATTACTGAAAACACTTTTTTATTTTTTCTAGAAAAACAAAAGTTCAACATAGAAACTGAACACGACAACATAATACTGGTGAGCGAAATACTGAATCAGACTAACAATGTGACTTTGCAGTGCCCCCCCCTGTGGGGTTAACATGGAACAGATACTGCAGGGGGCGTCAGTATCCCTGCTGCGTGAGTGCATGTGTGACTTTATAATGGTGCAATAGTGTCTTAAATGAGAGGAAGGACTTGACTACATGAGACAATGATTACAACACTTCAACCCTGAGCCTTATATAACATGAATACTCTACATCGTAACAGAAACGGACAGGGAAAGACAAACACATCGTATTGGCCAACATATTGTAGAAAAGAGGTTCATACTGTGTCTTGGAATGCAGGAAGTTTCCTACCTGTTGACTTTTCAGGGAGGCATTCAAGGATGAAATATTCAAAATGACGCAGAAAGAGAGATTATTTTCACTATGAGTCAGTGTCCACAACAGCACTGGTTGCTTCTGCTGTATAAATGCCTACAGGACATCTCGGTAACAGCCATGTGTATATTGACCTTTCAGGAGTTATCCAAGCAGGGAAAGAAAAGTTCCTCGAGGTCCCAAGATCTCTGTCATAGTGTAATGGCTTCATCAGGTATGTAAACCTGAATATTGTTCTGCCCCACTGGAGAACCATGAAAACTGAACCATCTTTGACTTTGGTTGTAATCGTTCCTCTGGGATTGATCAGATGAGCAGGACGGCAAAAAGGTGCTTGATTCAAGTCAGTCAGTAATCCATTCTTGTCAGGTGTGTTTAATACAGTCAAAAACAAGACAGGGTCCCCCTTAGACATTGTATAACATGGTGTGGAGTGACAGTTCCTCTCATACTGGGACTGACGGATACACAACCACAGCGCTATGTCAGATCGTCCTCCTCTGAGCAGTAGTCCCGGCCCTGTGTACAAAACCGTGAAATATTACATTAATACTCTGTATTTTTTTCCCTCATTACCCTGGATGAAATCACTGGGCATGAAAAAGACAACATGGCAAAATATATGTGAAATTGCATGTCAAATGAATGTCCAGCCCAAATAAATGTTATCCGTGTTATGCTTTACATAGAAATACACTGTAAATGTGATTTAAAAAAAACTTTCAGTAGCTAATTTTGTTTGGTTTGACCTCATTAACATACATGAGGGGAGCAAAATATTAGAAAAACGTAATATAAAGCACTCCAGTACACCACAACAACCCACGACAACTTCAATAATAAACATAAAGTAGGATTATCACCTTTGTGACACTGTCAACAAAAACTAAAAATGTATACGTTCTGTGAAAGTAGAACTTATGGCAGCGCTGTTGTATTGGATTGCTCAGGTGTTCCTAATAAACTGCTAAGTGAGCGTAAAAATTGCACAATTTCCCAGAGCCTAAAGTGAACTTAGCTTAAGTCTTTAAATTGCAACAACAGACCAAAACTCACTCAATTTACAAAGATAGGACACAGAGAAAAGCAGCCAATTATCACATTTAAAGGGGTTGTTGATTAAGACTAATCAATAATATTGAATCGTCAACCAGCCCCCTTACACACCCATAGATGAAGTACAAAGCACAGCACACAAACTTGACAAGTTTAATTTTGCCTTGCCATCAAGTCACTCACAGAATTGACGTTAATTAGCAGATGATTTGATTCGCTGACATCGACATTTTTCATTTTAACCCACAAAAACTTTTACAGCAGCTATAAAGTTTTGTACTCTTTGCCAAAGAGAAGGAGCGGGTTAAAGAGAGTCCATGTCTCAAGAAGCTGTGTATTTTGCCAACTAGGGCGTCAGAATTCAGAGTCCCTGCTGTGCTCACATCATTTTCACAGTCACACACTCTAATGTTCACCTTAATACAAAAATGAAATGCTGCACTGTAAGCTGTTGTAAAGAGGAGCAGTGCTGTCACACAAGCAAACTGAGATGGACAAAGAAAGGAAGGAATTTGCTTTATTTTAGCCAACACTGATCCTGTAAATATGCCGTAATCTGTCCCGATAGCAATCCTCAGGACATTTCAGTTTTTAGCCTCAAAAGACTAGAACACAATGCGGCTACAAAACACATTTAAATCCGATTTAATGTTTTTAATTCTTTTCTTTGACTAGATCTAGCCACACGGCACAACTACTAAAAACATGTTTTCAACAAATAACAATATTGGTGGAATGCACTGGATGTAACAGATTGAGGCTGTTTTGTGGCATTTTTATGTCATCTGCTGTGTCCTCACTTGCCACAGATTTGCAACAGTGACAGGATTAACCTCCATTATGTCATTTAGCGTGGGCTTTTTACAAAAACACAGGAGCAAAATGCTTTGTCCCAGTAATGTGGCTGTCACTCCCTACCTTTTCAATTTTCTCATCTAACATCCTGAAGAATTCTTGCTGACTCTCTGACGAGTGGATGCTCCTGAAAGGAAAAACAGGACGTCAGGTTAGAGCTCCGCAGTATGGGGGGGGGGGGGGGGGGGGGGGGGGGGGGGGGGGGGGGGGACATAATGAAGACTTTAAATAACCACTGATACATGACCCAAAACAAATGTGGTAATGTATCACGCTAGCAACAAAAAAGCATCATAAGACAGTCGCACTTACAGTATCTTTCCATTTCCATTTGATCCTGTTTCATCCATGTGTTGACCTTTACCAAGTAGTGCACTTTTCTCCTGCAGGACATCCAACCAAACACATAAATAAACTAAATCAACCATCAAATCATTTTTTTTGTGTCCAGTCATTAAACAGCAGACTAAGAAACACAGCATGAGATACACAAACTAGTCAATAAGCTGGTGGAGTCTTATCATTTTTAACCTATGATATTAGATTATCGTTACCTATATTAATTCATTACACTTTTCATGACTTACTTGGTTTTCAAAATGTGCTGTAAACAGACAAACATATAGACATAACACAGAAAAAAATCAAACATAGAGAATAGAGTCACGCACGGTGCTGTCCTGGCCATCCACTCCTCCCTCGTCCCCACTGATGTACTTGACTTTCTCCACTCCTTTCATCTTGTACTCATCTGTGACAGAGTGAGAGACAGAGGAGCAGAAAGGAGCACATCTCCCCTTATTAATACTCGACAGCAGAGCCCGGCGGCAGGCACACAGAGGATGACCCACTCACAGCCGCTCTGATCAGCACAATCCTCCGGGTTAATAGTTCTCACAGTTCAGTACTTGGCAAAGTAATTATGTGCTTGAATTCTCACGCTCCAGACTAAATCCTCTCTTAACAATGGTTGGCAAGCGGCGAACACATGAGCTGTCAGCCTGATTCTCCTCTCCTCTCTGCCTCTCCATCTTTTCTCTCACACATGCACAGCTCGCCCCCTCCCCTATCTCACTCCCACGCATTATTACAGACATGATGCATAGTAATACAATACGCTTGTAATAAATCAGATGAATACTGCGTATGGTATACCTATTGTATGTCTAATAATAGATACAAAATGAGTGTTGTAATAAACAATATTTGTTTTATAGATGGTGAAGCCCTGTACAGATGTGACTGTTTGACATTTCCTGCACAGCTGCCTTTAGTAAAGCACTAATTAAAGAGTTCGATCAGCATATGACAGCTTGCCAATTAAGTCTTTAAATGTTCATCAAAGCACTGTTCACTGAAACCCCTCCATCAAAAACTTTAATACAAAACACATTTACATTTTTAAATAGTTACTGTGACTTATGCGACAGAAGAGTCATGCTTTTTTGTTTATATACTTCATTTATATATGAATATATTGGCATAAACAGCTGATATGATTTTGGTTAACAGACAAATACAGACAGAACATCAATTATCAACTATACTGAGTCACATTTCAAGCAAAAAAAAGTCAAATATTTAGTGGTTCCATCTTCTCAAGGATGCAAATTTGTTGCTTTTCTCAGTTTTACATTATTATAAATTGAATAGCTTTCAGTTTTGGACTGCTCATTAGACCAAAAAAAATCTGAAGATATCTTGGCTCACTGGATAGACCAAATCATTAATCAATTAATAAAAAAAAAGATTTGCAAATTAATAGGTATTGTACATAATCATAACACTTTACCTTCAGGCCCCCTATTTAGTATAAAAACGCTTAATAAATGGTTTGTAGCAATACAACGTAGTTATAAGAGGATTAATAACGTATCCTGTGAACATATCTTTTATATGTAACATATATTACAATTATGTTTTACTTTAGTCATTCATTATCATTATCACATTAATTTATATCTGCAATGTTATCAACCATTTATTACATGTGTTTGTATATTGCTTATAAATGCTAAATAGATGCACTTAAAGTAAACTGGTACTTACAAAAGTAACAGTTACAAAATAATTGTTAGTTGCGATCCGAGACACCATCGTTCTTACAAATGGTGGTAGCTACAGCTCTGTTTGACCTTTCATGCACACCTGCTGTTAGTAAAAACACTAATTAAATTAAGAGCTCCATCAGGATCAGAGAGCTTATTAAGTCTTCAAAGGTAGATCGCAGCACTATTGATTACTGATAACAGATTTCACACCTCTTGAACATATTAAGGATATATGTATGTAGCTATATATAGCTGGTTGCCCATGCCTAATGCACATTAAAAGGCCAGTTTGACCCCAAATGGAATCAAAGATAATAGAGGAGTATCTACATTTCCACCTGAGCAGAGAGGTGCATGAGAAATAGAGTAATATTAATGAGTGTGTGGTGAACAGACTGACCAGAGAGGAGGTCCCCGTTGCTGTAGGCTTTGCTCTGGCCCTCCTCACTGTTGGGCACAGCAGACACCTGCTTGGCAGAGGTGCAGCCCATCTCCTCCTCCTCAGCTGCTCTCCTCCTCACTCCTGAGTATTACAGGCACACCTGGTGAAGGGAGCAGAGGGCAGGTGTATGGGACTCAGAACACAGTCAGACCTTGTGATTAAGTTTTTATTTCAGGGAATGTCTGTCCTTAGTACAGACCAACAATGTTAAGAGTTAAACCTCCAATCATCATTTGGAAAGGGACTCCCCTAGCCTACACACGGTGGTAGAAACCCCCTGAACTCCTGCTTGAGAACCACTCATTTTTCATAATCAATTAGTCATGAAGCACCCCACCCTTGGTTTAAAACACACGGGCATCGCAATAAAAACAATAAAACAATATAAACAGAACGACTGCGAAATCACCAATCACAACGTGAGAGCGTCGGTGCCAGCTGCACCTCAACAATGAGGCCTTTCAATCTGTCGGGATGCCACTGAGCCAAGCAGCCGGGTCGTTTTATGAGTGAATGGGGGGTTTCTGTGGCGCTCAGAGGATTAAACTGTGGCCACGCACAAGTGCTCCCATCCCCGCCGTTACATCGGCCTGCAAGACCCGCTGCAACACGGCTAACATCACAGTACGTTGGACCAAACGACTTGAAGGTTTTGCATCAGGCTGATTGATCTCCATATGGTTGATCCTAAAAGGCACCGTCCGCTCAGCTGAGTCCAGCTGCAGAGTCAGCTGCTCCTCCACCTCCTCCTCCTCCTCCTCACCACTACCTTTCATTTGTACGTTTGTGCAGCTGCAGCCCATAAACGCAGCATCACTAAGCTATTGCATGTTGATGGCAAGAATATAAGAAAAAGGAGAAGTGTTAGGAAAAATGCATTCACTGTTTCATTTCACTACATCGTAAGGGAGGAAGTAATGATCAAGGTGCCTTATACAAATAATAACAAAAGATGAAGAAGGGGAAAAAAGAGAGCAGCCATTCCGCGGTCAGCAGGGAGCACCGAGGCGATATGTCCAAACAAACACTACGCTGCAGAATAAATGCAACATTACCTTTCTGGTTTATCCATGGCTCCTTCCTCCGGTTCAGTTTTACTCCAGACACAGGAGCCAGACAGACGGCATCTGCACCGCTCGGCTCACACAGGCATCAGCAGTGATGCAGTCACTCCGTCTGCCAGCTGGATCTCATGGCCTGATACTCTGTTAAAGTGATCAAATTGCGCCGATTAATTAGGACATAAAGAAGCGACTAAAGCAGCTGCTGATACGAGTTTAGACAGTTGGAAAAAGAAGGTTTAGAAATTACTTTTATTTCCAGCTCAAAACACACACAAAAACTCCACTTCTTTTTGCACACGGTTGTAGAGGCACCCTCTCCTTTTATGTGACGGCAAATTCACTACGAAGTTGCAATTGTATCTGTTGCCACTCGGAGGCATTTCACCGACGCACCGTGAACTTCCGTCCAACTCATTTGCTTCAAAGCTGACAGAAAAACATCCAAGGTTGGAAGCTCCGTGTCAACATCGACATCCACAACGACCTGATCGTCATGATTGTCCTGACGATAATCGCCCGTGTAGCGGACGGGATGCCGCTCGCTGCCTCCATTCAGGATGATGACCAGGTAAATGACTGAAAACTGCTCTACCTTCAACGTTAACGCCTTTAAGCCAAACTCCATTCAATTAATGTGTCGTTTAATTACAGCTGCTTTATCCACTCACGTAAAGGCCTTTTAGAATAAAAGGCTGATTATTTATGTCATACTAGTGAAGTCGGCACATGACTAAATGATCCATGAAGCCTTTAATTGATTGTGATTGTTACAGTATAATATAGAGTTTAATTTTGAGGTACTTTTCTTGAGTATTGATTCTACTTTATACTTCCACTTCACTACATTTCAGAGGGAACTATTGTATTTTCTACTCCCTACATTTATTTGACAGCTTTAGTTACTTTTCAGATGAAGATTTGACACTATGGATAATATAAAAAGCTTTTAAATATAGCACATTGTTAAAGATGAAACCAGTGGTTTCCAACCTCTTTGGCTTTTGACTTCTTACAAAAAGCAGTATGTAGTTGGGGTCACATTTCAGATGTCTATGAGTTGTTAACAGCTCCACCAAATTAAACTTGTCACATGGTTTCATTTCAATGAATGTTTAAATGGGCCAGTATTTCAAGATTAGAGATTAGATTGTTTTTTCTTCTTTCCTGTCCCATTAATCATCTCAGGACCCCTCAGATTGATCTGCTGACCTTTTGGAGGGGCCCAACCACTAGACTAAACCAGCTAACTGTGTATAAAACTAGCTCCACCTCCAGCATTTACAACAGTAACATGCTGATTACACACTGATGCTTCAGTAATAATAATCTAATGATGTCATATATAATAATATATCACTTATTGTAGAACCAGTACCTTTACTTTAATACTTTAAGCACATGTTTCTGTTAATACTTTTGTACTTTTACATAAGTAGGTTCTTTCACGCAGGACTTTTACTAGTAAAGGCTTTATTTACTGGCACTCAGGTCCTAGGTCTCTTAGATCTGACTACAAACCTCTCTCATATACCTTACAGTCATGACTCAATCTAAAAGGTGACAAAGCCTTTGCAGTTGCTGCCTCACAATGTTGGATCCAATTGCTTTTAGATGATCTCCTTTGATCTCTGTTTTTAAATTTAGGCTAAAGACACTTTTTATTCACTAGCCTTTTTGGCCCACTAATCTTTCAATCTGTTGTCATGTTTATAATTCAGTATTTGTCCCTTGTATTTGCCCCTTGTTAATTTTTATTGGTGTATTTGTCTTTGTGTGTGTTTGGGTTTATTTATCTATTTTTAATATGTTAATGTCCTTTTGTACAGCACTTTGGTCAGCTTAAGCTTTGTTTTAAATGTGCTGTAGATATAAACTTTACTTACTCTACTGTAATCTAGCAGTCAGCTGTAAAAAGCTGATTAGTTTTTTTACTTTTTGATACAGCTTTTTTGATTAATAATTTAGAATATTTATGATAACCTTTCCGTGGATTACATCATTTTGTTCTACAGAATATGACTATGTACTATCTGTGAGTAACCCTTCAGTTTGACTTAACCTCTGCCCCAAAACAGGGAGTGTCCAAATTGACTATTTATGTCATTTTGAGATTAGTCTTGATAACGTCATTTTATTAACTCTTATCGCTTATGTATATCAGTCAGGAAGAGACCTCCAGCAGTACCAGAGCCAGGCCAAGCAGCTGTGCCGGAAACTGAACGCTCAGAGTCCAGACCGCTGCACCCTGGAGGCTGGCGTAATGAACTTCCAGTAAGTTAACACATGAACAAGTGTTCACTGAAATACTGTATTTACAGTATGTAGAATCAAAAGTGTTTTTTTTTAAGAGATATGGCGCATGAGAAGAACAATGTCAGTTTAACAATGAGAATCACAGTTAAAACATAGAAAAATAATAATCTTGTAATCAAAGCGCATCTCAATGGATCAAAAGAAAAAACAAGCCATACTTTCTGCCTTTTTAAAAGGTGTTTTATTGCTGTCTTTTTTCTTAATCTCAGCAATTGAAAGCTGGAATATCTTATTGCTTGGAGGTGTATTGGCTGTAGTCCTTTGGAAATCCAAATATGGCAACATGGGCAAAGGCATTTATAATTATCTAAAGTATTTTTTACAGAGTATCGAAACAGTTCTGTTGAAGGGAAAAATAATAATGGGTTAGGATGAAGGATCACATTTATCACAGCTGCCGGTGATATTAGAATACATTTGTGACAGTCCTTGTACCTGCATTAAGTGTGAGATGAGGACAAGTTGAGCTTGTGAGAATAATGTTGTGGGAAGGCACCACAGTGGTTGTACTAATTCTGACTTCAGTTTCTTGTTTTTAGCTATTTAATAGAGCAGGGTGTTTGCTACCTGTCCCTCTGCGAGGCTTCATTTCCAAAAAAGATGGCATTTGCATACCTTGAAGACCTCCACAGAGAGTTCTATGAACAGTATGGAAGGAGAGTGCAGACAGTGACGAGGCCATATTCTTTCATCGAGTTTGGTAAGAAAGAGCTTTACATTCAAGAAACATTATATCTCCTATCAACTTCCTGCAGAAAGAATAAAAAAAAGTGAAGTTTATATATACATACATTGTTTTAGACACATACATCCAGAAGACAAAGAAGTCGTACAGCGACAGCAGGGGAAGGAGGAACTTGGGCAGTATTAACACAGAGCTGCAGGATGTCCAGAGAATTATGGTGGCCAATATTGAGGAAGTTCTGCAACGAGGAGAAGCCCTTTCTGGTGAGTACAGTCATGTTTAAAAAATATACCAGCACACAACACCAAAAGCACCTGGTAACATAATACATTCAATGTAATATTGCCACAACAGTTGCTTTATTATATATTTGTTGTGCTTACGGTTATGGGTCATTGTGATATTATGGATTGCATTGCATTAGAAGATATACGTGTTACTTTTATCCTCTTGTAAATCCCTTGCTTCATCTTCGATGCAACTTCCACTATTAATCAGTGTTGTAACCCCAAATGTCAAAAAAACTAAATCCACATTTACTTTTTTCACTTCAGCTCTAGACACCAAAGCCAGCAATCTGTCCAGCCTGTCCAAGAAGTACCGCAGCGATGCAAAGTACCTCAACACCCGCTCCACATATGCCAAGGTGGCTGCCGTGGCAGTCTTCTTCGTCACACTCATCATCTATGTGCGCTTCTGGTGGCTCTGATGGGAGTCTTAAACAAGAACTTTATTATTTGGGAGGTGTTTCTCTTTAAAAACCAAGCATTTACATTTATCATCATATAACACAGTGCCTTACAGGGGTCATGGACAATCTAGCCATGTTGAATGTAAATGTTCTCTCTGTACAGCTTTGTTACGCTACATATATTCAGCGTAAACTGAGCCATAGGTCTATAATGGGTTGGGTCTATGTTACAGAAGCAAACAGCTTCATGATGAGTTCTAAAAATTCTGTTTCCTGGAAGAACAGGGTGTTTTACAAATCAATGTTTACACAGTGGAACAGGGATTTCTTTCAAACTTTCGGCATAAAGAAGAAACCATCTATGCATACGCAGAGGTTTAGTTAAAAAGTCTTAATACTGTGATTCAAAAAATGTTTATTGTTCGCAAAGTTTACAGAATTGTAAGTCTTATTGATGAAAATATTAAATATTTATCAAATTGTCATCTATTTTACAGAAGTATGCATGGAAAACATCACATGGTTTTAACATCAGTAATGACAGTCTCTCTTTACATATACCAGCACTTCCCTGGTCTCACACACACATAATAATCCAATGAAGTCATGTTCACACAAATAACACATTATCCAGAGCAATAACTACATGAGAAGGAACAGTCACACATACACAACTCTGTTCAGTTCAACTACAAGTGTGATGATGATGATGATGATGGCCACTGTCACCCAGCATTTCATATTTTATTCTGCTGTGGTATTTTTAGATTTTATTTTATTATATCATATCCAATTAACAGTCAGTAAATGAGATCCCAGTTGCACATTCTGACTGCATCAGAGAGGTGCTTTGATTTTGAGCTTTGGTGTAATTGTTAAAACTGGAAAATCTTAATGTTAATTGATAACTTGCTGCAATTTAAACTGATTGATGGAGAATCTGGATGTATAGTCTTTTTCCTCCTTGCTCCACTGAAACCTCAGTTTTTGATAGTGGTGAGAACACATTTTCTTGCCACAATTTCCAAGTTTGTAGAAAATTTCAACTGATGACTCTTGGGGTGCAGAATCCCTCCTTTTGTTTATTTTGATGTTAAGAGTAAAAAGGTAAGTCTTTGTTCCTGCCCTCCAGCGTGTCAGATGGACATTAGGCAGCAGATTTATGCCACCAGATCAAAGTCGTCTCTCTGCAAAAGAGAAACAGAAGAAAAACATTCAACACAATGACACCAAGGTTTAATGGGGTTGATTCAAATACCAGATGGTCATTTGCAATTGCTGCATTTTTATTACAACAGTATGATAATACCATGTAGGCAAAACTTATAAATATTACTCACCTCGTCATTATAATTCATGACATGCTGTTTGATCTTCGAGGAGTCCACCCAAGTAACAAAATCCTCCATATTTCTGAAGAAAAAAAAGACAGATTAAAATGTGCTTTTTTCCCCCCACTCATCATTACTGGAACTAATGATTATTTTCATTATCAATTAATCTGTTGATTGTTTTCTCTATTGGTCTTTTCATGTAGAAAATGTCAGAAAATGTTGATCAGTTTCCCAAAGTCTAAGATCCTGGCCTCAAATGTCTTTTGTCCACAACACAAAGTTTATCGTAGAAGACTAAAGAAACAAAAAAATATTCACATCTTAGAAGCTGAAACCAGAGAATTAAAAAAAGTTCTTCTTTAAAAAAAAAAAAGGACATATGAAGACTTATGATGAATTTTCAGGCGATCGAACAATTGTTTAATCGACTAATGGGTAATGGGTGCTACTCTCATATTTGCTGTAAATGTATTGTCCTATAATATAGAATCTACAATGTGTGTGAGACAGGGCCTGGCCCACATGTTGGACACTAACCTGGTGACTAGAAATGCTGGATCTGTGACAATCTCAGGACCCACACGCACATCTGAGACTAAGTCAAGGACGCTACTGCGAAACAATCAGTGCACTCAGACATAGACACATAACAAGGAGGTTTGTAGGCATATTCACACACACAGTCATGAATCCATTAATGAAGGATACGTCCTTGTTCAATGAAGGTGATGGCTGTCTTCAGGTTCTGAGCCATACGTAGGTTCAGCATGATGCTGGGCAACCTCCTCCTGCAGGAGTCACACAGTAGATGTGTCATAGCATCCAAGCACTTAATGAAAAGTGTTAACATGCATAACATTAACACATGCTGTATAACATGTTTGTGGGATCATTTACCTGCAGAATGAAGATGCTGTGACTTTCTCTGTGAGTGACAGATTCTGTTTGGTTGGGATGAGTCCGATGCTGTAACTAATGTGAAGAAACAATAAAAATATCAGTGTGATATAATTAAGGTTTAGCAGTGTTTCTGTTATATACATAAAATGATTGCCGCCACTCAGAATTTTAAGACATGTCATAAAGTTGCAATTAAACAACTCTGCAACGGTCGCCTGCTCTCTTTCCACTTTGAGGATGAGTAACTGGAACAGTGACAGAACGTTGATCACTCGCAATGTCGTGACACCAAATAAACAACAGTGCAAGTACAGCATTTTCTGGAGATTTAAAGGGGACAGCTCTACCCTTGTCTGAGCCAGCTGGCAGTCTTTGCCCTCACAGTGCCAAACTCCAGTGTGAAATGTGAGAGAGACTTCTCAACTATGAACAATGTAAGACAATATCTAATATCTGACGTTAGAGATTGTTGGATTTCTGTCGATTTCCAACACCCCACTCATTTTTGTTATTGTTTCTATTTGTGGCTGAAGACAGTTGTAAGAACGGGATGCAGGGGGGACCGTCAGGCATCATACATCTTACTGAGCATCAACAGGCTGCTGCTGATCAAGTTTACCTATGACAGAGCTTTAGAGCCCTCCTTTAAAAAATAAATAAATAAAAAATTAAGTGATCTAAGCCAGGCTGCAAATTTTGCCACTGAGGCTAATATATAGTGCCCTCTGTAAGTAGTGGGTCAAAGAGACAGTATCTTTGAATATGGTACAGTATATATGGTATGGTATAGTATATGAATATAGTATATAGTATATGGCAAAGTATAAATATGTTCTGAAGTTTATTTTGTCAAGTGTCATTTTATTTCACATTTTTAATTTACCTATTGATATTCCCTTTGTACTGCCAATACAACAAAACCCTTTCCCCCTGCTGCTGAAAAAATCCTTGAGGAAACAGTTTTACAATAAGTTGTGATTTTAAAACAAGATAAATCAGAGCCACCAATTAAAAACTGTACAAAACCACAGATTGTTAGTTGTTTCTGCCAAAACAGGGTCACACTTTGATACTCACAGTTTCTCCAGTACTCGGTGTGTACTCTGAGCTCTGAAGCCATCTTTCTCATCCAGGTCTCTGATTTTCTGGGCCAGATCTCTGATGTTACGACTCAGCTTGTTATATCTGGAACAAAAGAGAGGAGACACACTGTTTGCACAAACACACTATACCCAAATATCTGTCTCTATAATATCCACTGGTCTACTCATACCCTCTTTAAAATTAGAGGAACTATAGGCAAATATCAGATCATATTTCAGTCAGTGTTCTGGGTACGTCTACATTTTTTGAAATGTTATTTTAACTTCTTATCTATTTATCTCTCAATGTACTAAAACTTGTAATGATGTGATTTTGGTGTGTTTAGAAAAGACTGGGATTATCCATTTATGTGTAAGGCAACATCAGGCTTGACTGAAACATTGCTTTCTTAACGTTGTAAAACAAACTAGAACAAATACATAGATATAAATTCACTGAATTTGGTATTTATTAAAATCATACTATTCAATACCAGATTCAGCTATTTGATTTACATGTCTAAACAAAAAAATATCATGGAATATTTACCCTGTTTCAACATTATTTTTGAAACAAACGCTTTCAACGTGTTTTTCAGTGTGACTCTATGTGTGTGTGTGTGTGTGTGTGTGTAAAACAGTAGCACAGATGCTCACTTGGTGTAGTCCTCCCTCTTCTCGAGGTGAAACCTCCGCAGCACTTTGACTTCCTGTAGGTTGTTGTCCACCTCCCAGTTGATAAAGTCCACCTTCTTCAACAGCTTCTGTTCATGGTGCTTTAATTTACGAACCATTTTTACACTCTTCTCTGGCTAACATCAATGTATTTACAAAGCTGAACACACTCACACGCCTCACATGCAGGAAACACAGGAAACACGTTTTCTTCTTCTGGTTGAATATCAAGTCGGGTTTGTCACAGCGCCACCTACTGCACCTACACTGAACATGACCCACTGTTTCTAAAGAGAGGTTTGAGTGAGTCAATGAACTGGAACAACGTTGTGTGTTATAGGTCATTAATAAGCCCTAACATAGCTTGGTGCTCTGGAGCCCTGTAACTGAGAAAATGTTGCTAAAGACAAAAACTATATACATCAATAATAATAATAACATTTTGTCAGCTTCAGGGCCTCTATAGCTGCAGCTTTTCGAATGTGAGGATTTGCTGCTTTTCGCCTTTTCTAAAATGTCATTATAAATTCGTTGGGTTCTTTTGATGGGTACAGGTTTAATGGGTACTTTGGTTGTGGCCTATTCTGTTTACATCCTGGTACTCTAATAGAGAAACAAGTGGAGTACACTGTGACTGCCACAGAATATCCTGACAGAAAGAAGAAAAAAATACTGGCAGATATGGAGCGAGCAGTGGCACAAAACAGAAGTGTCAAAAGAGTGAAGCGTACCACTGAGATTTTACTGTCGGGCTTTGTTCCAGTCTGCATGTTGTCTTACTGGGTGTCAGACAGCTCACAGAGCTCCTTTTGAACAAAAATGATCAACCACACTGGGAGTCCCAACACTGTGAGGGTGCCAGAAACAGGATCACAGACTTAAACACTGCCACACTCGATAACACGACTACCCAAACCCCTTGCAGAGTTCATGTACTGGAAAGCCTCAGAGTGGCAAGCATGGCTCCTGTTTTACAGCTTGGTATCATCATGCTATGTGAAGCACTTAGGCCTTCTGGTGTCAGCAGTATTTCTTCTTTTCAAAGAGACCATCAACTTTCAAGACATCAACAAAGCAGATAACATGATGTTTGTGAGTTTGTGGCAAGATTTCAGTTGCTGTCCTCACGTAAGAATTAGTACAGTTCTGCAAGCTGAGCCTTTAATTGTACCTTTCCTGCCACACCTGGATGGAGCTTTTCTTTTTTTTATGGAAATTGAGTTTCTTCTCAAGCAGATGAATGGAGTCTGAAGAATGCACAGATGCTCCAACTGGGACTACAGTGGATTACCTCCATTCACACTCCCCTAAAAGATGCAAAACTTTACAAAGCCTTAGCTGTGCTTTAGTATAAAGAGAACAATTTGTTAACTTTTGTTCATCAGCTGTGGAACCATTTCAGAACTTAAATTAAAGTTGGTTTAAAAAGCTCTAACCCTCTTGAATAACAGCAGCCCTTCTCCAGTTGTTTAGCATTATTGTTTTAAAACATGGTCTCTCCTGGAAACTCTGGTCCTAACTAAACATTAAGATTTAAATCTTAAAACTGACATATTTCATAAACAGATTTCAGTTTTTTGAACTTTTGGACTGTTTGTTTTAGTTTTTAACATTTTTATGCATATTTTGATGCAGTGTTTGGCTTTAAGTGTGTGCTCTCTGGATGCTTTCTAATTTAGCCTGTCCATGACCGACATGTGTTGGAAATAGTGCAAAATTCATTTCTCCAGCAGGTGTCACCAAACATCTGGTGTATGTGGTCTGAACAGGGCGACTCATTCATTCAGGACAGAGGAGGAGAGACTCCCTCCCTCTAAGGACTCAAAGCATACCGCAACATATAGGCTACAACCTACAACTGTGAAAGACTTTACTGTGTCTTTGCCACAGTTTATCTATTATTTTTACCCTGGGATTAACTTTATGAGTGTTTAAAGCAGAGAGAAGAGCAACAGGGAGCTACAGAGACTCTCCAGCGAATGACTGAAACTGTCTTCCACAACTGCAGATATAGGTAAGTGACTGTATGATGGAGAGAAAGTGACTCTTTGAGGCACAGAGGGGAGAAGTTAGACTATCAATGAGTTTACAAGAAGTAGCTCGAATGCTAGAAAAATCATGTGAATTAGGCTGTCTGTGTCTTAAGTATGTTAAATCAGTATGTCCTGCTACTTTTTAAAATCTGTACTCTGCTATTCTGTTGTCATCTGCTGACAGCTTCAAACACACCTCAGAGGAGCCTTTATGCTGGCTGAGATCAGCTTCATTTACTCAGTCTTTCATTTATCACCCTGTTGGCGGATATACATCCTGATCATGTTGTATTGTTCAATATTTACCCAGGTCAACTCCCATTAAAACAAATGTATAAAGGCTTTCCCGTCAATGCTTCCCATTCAGCTCTGCTTTTACTTCAAAGATCCACATCACCAACAGAAGGTGTTGGATTCAGGCCTTCTTGCCCGAAACAGTTTCAGTGTAGATCTGGGGCACCTTTGCTGTCTGACCTGTGTATCTCACTAGTGTTGCGTTACCCTGTGCGCTTTGTTGAGTTCCCAAAGTCTGTGGTGCTGACCGTGTTGAAGACCCCACCCTCGGCCACAAAAACCACTTTCTTTGACCTCTGTGTTCTTTGTAATCTAATGCCACATCTGCTTTGTTAATGTTAATGATCTCTCCAGCTCTTTGTCCTGCTGTGTTTGCACCTTCCTTACAAGGAACATCTTCATCTGTTTTTTGTTTTGGCTTGAGAGAATAGATAGTCTTACAAGGATGCTGTTGCTGAGACACAAAGAAACCAATTTTGGATCAGAAATGGAAACATCCTCTCATTAATAATTTGTAGATTTCTAGTGAATTTCTTCCTGCTTATAAAGCAAACAAACTACCCTCAGTGTTGGACAGAGTGGTGGTGAAGACTATCAAGAGGAAATGAAATGTGTTGTTAATGTTGTAATGAAGAAGGTTAATGAATTCAATTAATCTCATACATTAATTTCAGACAAGAATATTTCCTGGCCTCGTGGGAATGGAAGCATGAAGTTAAAAAACAATGAAGTCCCAGAAATACTATTGGAATATTTCATCGACCGGTCTATTTCATCAAATGACTGATTAAAACTCAAATTGTCATTACTCAAACATTTTTAAAAGAAACACTCTTTCCCTTTCTTTTTGTAAAAGTCCTTTGTTTATAACTTCAAAATGTTCTGCATCATCTTGTCGATTGAAGCACTGGATGAAGACATTTGCTGCTAAGTCTGTTGAGTTTGACA
This sequence comes from Scomber scombrus, assembly GCF_963691925.1. NCBI lineage: Eukaryota > Metazoa > Chordata > Actinopteri > Scombriformes > Scombridae > Scomber > Scomber scombrus. The sequence continues at coordinate 10,326,616 of NC_084980.1, forward strand.
CAAGCACAAAGGAAGCTTTTTTTGTGAATCTGCTACAAAGCTCTATATTGAAATGTCACACTTATCATCTGTGACAGGTTCAAAGATGTTGAGCTTGTCTGGGTTTTCTGACCAGTTTTCTCTCTGAAAGGCTGCTGGTGAATAGTGTTTTGTACAGATTCTGGTGTTGGGAACCTGTGTCACTGTGGCCCGCAAGAAAGGATTTGCTTTGGACTCAGATACAGCACAAGAAAAGGATCACTCCATGTGTTTAGAAACGTGTTGTCTGGACTATCAAAGATCTGAGTACTGGAAACAAGTGTGTGAAGTGTCAGAGATCAGCTGAGTGAAATCAGTGTTGACAGGACTGTTTGCAGTTTGTGTCAGGGTGCTAATGGTAAATTAGTATGGATTAAAAACCGAGATTGTAATTTTTGGGGGCAGGGATAGTAATCTGTTTGTACTTCATGTGTGAGGTACTCAGTTGCAGGGGTGGAAGACATAGTCAGACCCTTGAGTAAAAGTAGCAAAAGTAACAATGTAAAAACAGCAGGTCTTGTATTCACAAAGTATAGAAATACTTGCAAAATGTCATTAAAGTATCAAAAAGTGTTATAGTACTCCCAATGCAAAATAGTCTGTCAGTATATTAATATTACATAATTGATTGTCTTGTGATTACTGATGCATTAATGTAAGCTGTACCTAAAGTTGATCGATATGGGGCTTGTGTATGTAACAAGTAACAAGTAAGCATTGTGGAGTAAAAGTATAAAGTACTTTAGCAGAAAATGGAAATTCTCCAGTACAAGTTAAGTACCTCCAAATTGAGTAAATGTATACTTAGTTACCTTCCTTTTTTAAGCTTCTAACTTCCCTCTACTTCATTTCATTTGTCTGTACAGTTTGTTTCACTTTAAGCCTACTTTGTACTGCAAAGAACAGCATGCATACCTGGACAAAAACCTGAATTAAGGTGATAGTGAGCAAGTAAGCATAATTCAGGTTTCAGAGGGAGCTATGTATTCCTATCTGAAGGACCCATCAGCACATCAACCAATAAATAAATGTACACAATGGAACAATGTTTTTAAAATGAAAAACCACATCATTCACCACTTTAATACTCCCACAAAGTGATTTTCACTACTGCCTGGTGATATTTGACAGACGAAATAGTTTCTCTTTACTGTTCCTGTGATGTGTCATATTTCAGAGGGTGTGTTGGATTTGCTGTCCTTTAAATGATTAATTATTCGATAATTAATGATCTTTTAGCCATTTTTATTCACCCTTAAGCAGCTTCAAGGTTGGAAAGATTATCACATATATTGTCCATCAGGTGGAAATATTGCTGTGTCTTGTGCATCACTTTATACACAATTCTCTAAAATTAAGCCTGTCATGATATCTTTGGAAACTTCTGGATCTCTGCTAGAATTATTAAAAAAAACATTGTGGGTATGTGGGTTTGAACAACATTTAGCTAGACAGCGTGAGTTTATAAAGACCAGGGCTGCTGTATATTCAGGAGTTAACTATTTTCTCTTCTGTCTCAAGTACATTTTTGCAAAAGTTTTTGTGCACATGTGCAAGGAACCCTGCAAACCTGGAAACTGAAAATGAAAGCAGATAGTGTTCTTAATGTGTGCTAAAAGAAAGAGAGAGTTTGTTGTGTGTGTGTGTGTGTGTGTGTGTGTGTGTGTGTGTGTGTGTGTGTGTGTGTGTGTGTGTGTGTGTGTGTGTGTGTGTGTGTGTGTGTGTGTGTGTGTGTGTTAGAGGACACATGCACACATTTACACGCATAAACAGAGGAGGATTGTACAACCGTGCCCCTCTGCTAAGCAGTGCGGCTGCATAAGGAGGCCAGTGTGTTGAACACACCACACCTCTTATTCTGTCAACACTTCTTTGGCCATCGTGGCTTGTTGTACTTCTTCTTTTTTTTATTTACCGAAGCAGGATACTCACCCAGTTTATGACAGAGCTCAGTGCACTTTGTCTCTTAGCACCTCAATAACAGTAAAAATAGATTTATAACCCCTTTCCCATGTGATAGGGAAATTATACTCTAACAGAAATTATACTCTAACTCAATGGGAATTCAAACAAGAAAAGTATATATTGTGGTCAGTCAGATCCGTGTACACAGGGATTTGGAGCTTCTGGTGTTAGCAGGGTGTTGAGTCCATCTGAGCCATTCCCACTCTGCTGTTATACATTGTAAAAAGCAGGTATCATTTCTTCTTTCATTCCACCACGTGACTATAGCATACACATGCTCCACAGTCTGGAAGTGACATTGCTGCAGGACTGTAATATAGTTTCCCTCTTAGACTATCTTGCCTTCACCTCATAAGGATTTTAAACATTTTGAGGCACCTGTCACTGGCGTTGAGGTGACGAAGAAAAGCAGCAGTGACAGTTCAGAGATGAGATGCTTCAGTCAGCAAATGTGAGAGAAAAGACTGAAGAATGTTTGTCGCCAAATCCACAGGACGGCGGCGTTATCAGACCGGTAATACATGCAGGACAACACAAGACAATGAGCTTTTTTAGTGGTGTTTTGCTAAGGAGTTAAAAGATTAGATTTACATGTTTTGTGAAAATGGCACCAAACTTGTTGACTACTAATAGTTAAATATGTCCTTCACATTTAATGGCACATGTGTACTTCAGGATATGCTTTTGTTTTCCTTAGTGATACTAACATGTTACGGCAAATATGGAAATGTGTTTGTGGTTTGAGTTTGAGGCATCAGTCTTGAAAGTAAGACAAATCAAGTGGACATCTTCCAAAATTACTGTTGCTTTTAGTATAAAATTCCCACTTTGTTACTATCCTTCCACTGCAGCTCAACAGGGAAACACAAAGAGTGAATTTTAAACTAAAAACTGAGTAACTAGATCAGACTGCTGAAGGACTGTGGAATACATCACCCATCACTCACATTGAAAGTGTATTTGGAGGGGATCTATTAATGTCTAGTATCAACAAGAGGAATGATTACTACAAAAAAAACTTGTGAACCTATCCTTTAACTGCACATTTTTTATGAGGTACTACAATTTAGTTAAACTTTATTCCCTCAGAGGAAAAATCACCCTGTAGTCAGGTGCACATGGGAGAGAGCATAAACATAAATGTACAAAATTACACAAAACAAGGCTAAATAAAATTTCCTCAACTATGTAGATCGTGTAGATAGCGTTTTAACAATGTCTAAATTAGAATAGGAAATGAGTATAAGAGTTGCATCCCATGAGTGTGTGTGTGTGTGTGTAGGCAACAGGGGGATTTCCTCATCATAAATTCAAGATCAACTTTTGCATAAAAACAAACTGAAGGTGCTTCTAACAAAGTGTTCGTTAGCTGCTGTTTGTGCTTCACTAATGATTCACCAGTGGCCCCCCCGATTTGGTGCAGGATAGATTTTCATACTAAAGAAAGTATAGAAAAGCTAACATTAACTCGGAGCTTGTACTGTAAAATACACACTTTCCCCTCTGTCCCCAATCTTTACACTTAATTATTATTGCTAATCCGATGCTCATGCTCTGTGTTCCAAGACTGCAGTAAAGATGACAGGAATGTCCTAACACTTCCTCAGGCTCAGTTTAACTACCCGTTAACTACTGACCGGCATTCCTGATCGTTATACACACTCTCTACACAGCTTTGGCACTCCCTTCCTGTACACTTTCCCTCACTGTAGTCCTGCATTCTCATACACAATATCAACTGTGGGAATTGTAGCAGGCTGGTGTTTTGTTTAAGGACACTTCAGCAGCCTTGCTCTTATCTGGTAGGGACTACAGTGATTAGAGTTGTCTCTCCTTTCTTAGACTAAACCAGATATAAATTCTCTGTGCCTCTCTAACCACATCTCTTTTTCTTTATGTCCATCCTAAAGCCTCCTTTGACATCCCCTGACTCCCAGGAAGAGGCCTCCACGATGGTTGCGTCCTCCACACACTCCTCGAGGCTGAAGTATATGTCTCTTGGGGTGCTGGTGTTGCAGACCACGTCACTGGTGCTCACCATGCGCTACTCCCGCACCCTGAAGGAAGATGGCCCCCGCTACCTGGCCTCTTCTGCTGTGGTGTCAGCCGAGGTGCTCAAGATCCTCACCTGCACCCTCCTCGTCTTATCCGAGAACAGTGAGTATCGTTTCAGGTAGCATGTGTTGAGACTTGAGGTGTTTTTTCTCAGTTTTTTTCGTTCGTTTTAGCGATTTATTTCCCAGTCATAGATTAGGCACGACTGGTCACAAGATCTCAAATAAATGTTCCCCCATCTTCCTCATAATTAAATGTCAGATGTCTCTGCCTTTGTCTCTTCCCTCCGTGGGTGGTCCCCATGCTCCCTGTCTGACAACACATTTTCTGTCTGCCAGATTTCAGTTTGCGGGCAATGAACCAGCTGCTGAAGGAGGAGATTGTGAACAAGCCTGTGGAGACCATGAAGTTGGCTGTTCCTGCAGGGATCTACACACTGCAGAACAATCTGCTCTATGTTGCCTTGTCCAACCTGGACGCAGCCACCTATCAGGTTACACATGAATGTGCTGGTTCAAGTTCGCTGCATCTGTGTGTGTGTGTGTGTGTGTGTGTGTG